>NC_072797.1:18509807-18819711 GCF_028583425.1 Eublepharis macularius | reverse complement strand
ATACAAGTTTTAAAAAATCTAAAGTGGTATGAAATTGTGGAGTTGTCTCCCTAGAACAATTATAAAAGTAAACAGCATTCAGTTCCAGGCAGATCTGAGCCAGCTAACAAAACCAGGAAATTCTTTGGGGTAGGGAAAAGAATTTCCTTCTCTTATACACACAATTTTTGTTTACATATTTCACTCATCTCTACAGTCAATGGGAATTTCTGTAAAGAGACATGTTGTGTGATGCAGAGTTGTCCCTAACATAATTTTCTTTCTTCAAATTTGATTTGAATGGTGGCATGCCCAAGGTCTGGCTAAACAACATATTGAGCAGGAAAGGAATTTACTCACAGGTCAAAATGGCTAGAGGATGCGAATGGAGAAGGAGAACAGACTATGTTTCCTGCTCCGGTTGCTTGAATAATATGAAAACTTGCAACCTATGCAGGCAGCTCCAGGGCACTTGGTGACCAATTCTTCTAACTACACACACTCTTAAATACACTGTCTTTTTGCAATTTGATCTTGATTATGCCCAACAGTGAATGTAACTGTGAATCTTTCTTCTCCCTTCGACAATCCTTGAACTGAAATTTGGGGGAATGATTTGTAAACAGATCCTGCCTTCAGGCATCAAGTTTGGATACAATGGTCTAAAGTTCTAACAATCTGACCATACTCTGCACACATCTACAAATATGGGTAAACGCTCATAAATTAGTATAGTATGAAGCATATTTCCAAGAATTCAAGGACATTAGGAACTTAGTTTCAGATGGTTAGCCGTGTTGGTCTGTAGTAAAAGAGCGAAATTTGGGTCCAGTAGCACTTTAGAGACCGATGAGATTTCCAGAGTATGAGCTTTCGGGAGTCAAAGAACACTCATACCCTGGGAATCTAGTTGGTCTACAAGGTGCTACCGGACCTGAATCTTGCTCATCAGAGACTTGCTTATGTGATATTGTAGTCAGGATTATTTTCTGGTATTTGCACACTGGAAGTCCCATCCTTGGTTGCTCAAGTGCTCCAAAAGTGTTTTTCTCCCCTTACTCCCCCCCACACAACCGCTTGCAATCAAGAGACACTCTACGGAGCCCCAGCGGTAAATGTTTAGCAAGCTAGCTAACTTAAAAGGGATAGAGGAAACTTACAAGTATGCCTTGCCAAAGAATAGTTGGATCCACCGCTAGTTGAGCCAAAGCCTTCAGGAATCTGACTGGAACTGCGTGGTCTGGTCAACAATTTTGGAGGTTCGATTTCTGCTCCAAACTCAGCTCCGATTACTCCTAGCAGAACAATAGCCGTGGCTTGCTTGCGCCTCTCTTCGTAAGACATAGATATTTTTTTCATTTGTGGAAATCCAGAAAGAGAACCTGCAATGTAACGCACAGAGAATTAGGAGGACCATCAACCATCGCTATCATTTTGGTCATAAACTTCAGGGCCCCTTTCACTGTGCACAGTTCAGGCTCTCCCCAATTTTATCTTTACTTACATGGGGTTTACTGCAGTGCTGCTTGATCCTTCCCTGCTCATCAATGTCAGAAGCCTCTGGCTGCATGGGAGAGGTACATTATGTGGCTCCTTCCCATTCCAGCATCATGCTTGGAGCAAAGCCAGCACAAGAAGCTAGAGCATGGATTCTTCCCACATCAATGTGCAGCATAGGAAGAATACACGCTTCAACAGCTGCTAGTGTTGGACTAGACCAAGCAGATCTAGATTCAATTCCCCATTCCATCATAAAGCTTATTGGATGACCTTGGATTGGTCACCATCTCTCATGTCTTTCTAAGCCTCAGAACCTTGTGAGAGCAAGAAAAATTTAGTTATTTTATTTATGTCATTTATAGTCTGCCTTTCTCACTGAGACTCAAGGCGGATTACATAGTGTGAGATTAGTACACTCAGTAGCAAGGACAAGGGCAAGCATTTCCATACTGTGTCAAGGACATTTCCATAAACAATGTCATGGGGTAAATGAATATAAGTTTACAAAGACATAGTATTAGCAAGGATCCAATATGGGGTTGAAGAACTGCTGAAACAGAACATAATCAATTCTAGGACTGACATTAGCCAACATGAAGCACAAGTAGTATATAGGAATACATATTTAAAGCAACAGATAATATGTAAGGCAACATAATGGTGAAGTCTATGGTTTCTAACTCATTAGCGAAGCATCTGAGTCCCCTTCCCTACAATACCACCCTCCTATCTGAATAAAAAGCCTTTTTGAATAATTTGGTTTTGCATTGTTTGCAGAAAGCCAGGAGAGTGGGGGCTCTCCTGACCTCCTCAGGCAGCCCGTTCCATAGGGTGGGGGCCACCAAAGAGAAAGCCTGTGTATGAGCTGCTGTTATTTTCGACCATGGGCAGACTGACACTTGCAAGAGATCCTGTTCAGATGAGTGAAGCTGCCGTGGAGGGACATAGGGAGGGAGGTGGTACCATAGGTACATTGGGCCAAGGCCATGGAGAGCTTTGTATGTAATAACCAATACCTTGAATTGTGCACAGTAACTGATAGGTAGCCAATGGAGTGAAATTTGTTATTTTTCAGCCTTTTCGCCATGGCTGTCAGGCAGCGATCTAAGATTTCTACTGCATCCTGCAGTAACCTGGATAGCGAGATATAGAGTTGGGAGTCGTCTGCATACTGATGACATCCAACTCCATAGGTGTGAATGAGTTCTCCTAAAGGTTTTACGAAGAGCTAGCTGATCTCCAACGGTAACCCTTTGAGTACGTTCCATGAGAAACGATTTAAACCATGGGCACATCCTTTGATGCCCACTTCTGTTTCTAAACGCCTCAAGAGGATGGCATGGTCTACTGTGTTAAAGGCTACAGATAGATCCAGGAGGAGCAATAAGGAGCCATGGCCTTTGTTTATATTCAGACGGAGATCATCCTCTAACGCTACTACTGCTGTCTCTGTCCCATGTCCTGGTCTGAATCCAGACTGGAAAAGGTCTAGAGCACTAGAGTTTTCCAAAAAGATCTGGAGTTGGTCAGCTACTGTTCTCTCAATCACTTTGCCCAGAAAAGGCAGATTAGAGAAACTGAAATGAAATGAGTAAATATCTGTTAAAACAATCTTCTCAAATAGCTGATCATTAAAGTTAAAAAAGGAGCATTTGTAACTTTAAAAAGTCAGTATAAGCATACTTCAAACTGGAAGATTTCCTCCATACACCATTTAACTTGCAAAGGTATAGTGGCTTTGGAGTCCAGACCTGGGACCAATAATCTCTTGCTTTCTGAACACTTATGCCAAACTGTAAGTGGCTCATGGGTATTACTACGGATCCAAGATGCAGTAGAACTACTTTTAAAGTACTCCAGAGTAATGAATATGGGGCAAGGGACCAGGAATGTAAGTGACTGAGCTGAAAGTCTCCCTTTCCTGAAGACAAAGGAATACAAACCTGTACTGAAACAACAGAAGAATATGGCTACTTACAGCAGGTCTTCAGGCTCATGATTTTCAGCCTTTCTAACAACTAAACAAACTCCTTAAATGCTTTTAAACATCACCTTTGTGATTTTGATGACTGTATTTGAGATTTATTTATATTTTTTTGAATATGCCAGGAAAGACACCTTCATATATTCCAGCCAAAGTAATGACAATCTCACCCTTCCGTACTACAGTCTGCTGTTAAATTTCTTCCATGAAAAGTCAGAGGAGAACCCTTGGTGCTTGGGGAGAATTACTAGGTCTGAAGATTAACGAAGTGTGCATTAATAAAAGGTCTTCAGTACTGTACCGTATGTCCAAACTGTAGCAAATGAAATTTCTTCTTCTTAAAAAAGAAAGAGCATAAGAAATAATCCCTGTTAAGAAAACTGATTCCCAGTTCAGCTCTAGCTGTGATAGTTTTACACCCAAAGGGTGGGTGGAATCTTTAACAATGAGAAGGAAAAGAAGTAAAAAAAAAAAAAAATCAATAGTCACCTTCTACGGGAGAAACGATGAAAACACTCTCTATGCTAAGTGATAACGTAACCATTTTACACACCGACGATTTGGATATATAATCGCCACTATTAAATGTAACACAAAGTGAGAACTGGACTCTGCCTAAATAGATCCATTTTTAAATTCGCTTCGCTCACAACACAATGATCTGGAAGGAAGCCACCAAGCTGCCCTTCCTCCGCCCACCCTCTCCCCCCCCCCCCAAGAAGCATGCTCCATAACAATAGTTCAAAGGAAAGCTCCATTCTGCAGTTGCACTGATTGTTCTGTCAGCTGACCTCTGCAGAAGGGAATTGCTAACCGCTGCCGAGCTCCTTAGCTGACAAATGAATGATCGCAGCTCCATCTATTTTCACTATGGCTGCCTCTAGCCCAGGTGCTCAGACAGAGAGCCCGGTGTGACATCTTAGATCAAGATGAATTGGCACAAACTCCTGATCCAAGATTGTTTTATACCATTTAATTTAGTTTCTTCCCCTGCTCGGATGAGCACAGCTCTGGTTATGGATTTCTATTCTAATGTACTGAAGCAGGCACTGAAAGAAGCCAATGAAGCAGATGCTGGAGCTAGGGACGGCAGGGATACTGATCAATAGGCAAGGCATTGACCCCAGCCACTCAGCCTCTGCAATGGTCACTGTTTAAAGAAAAGAAAGGGGGGGAAGCCCCACACATGTGCTGCTTCCAGTAGGAAATTAAACAACAGGGGCACTTGGCAAACTGCCCCCCCACACCCCTTGTTGATCTTCCTTTTGTTTGATTAAAGCAGCCTCAAGTTAACCCTTCCTGCATTGGAATAAATTTATAACCCAAATACTCCTTTATTTCAAAGGCTTAGTTGCATTGGCCGATTTCAAAATGTCGCCTCGTTAACGTAGACCTGATTCCACAGGAACAAAAGACTAAAGTTTACATCGGCTACTACTGGAGACTTTCGGACTTACATTAAAGCATGCCAAGACACGTTTTGCAAATTATAGATACCTAAAGTCCGGTGCGCTACTCATTTAAGGGTCAAAACCTTAGAAGGCAGTCTGAAACTGGTGACAAGACTTAGGGAGATCTCAGCGTTCCACATCAGCGTTTTAAAGTCACAAATGCTGGAAAAATTGGTGGCTGGCTAGGACAAAAGTTTCAAAGAGATTCATTAGCATCACAGTTTGTGCAGAGCTCAGTGGATAAAAACACACAAGACGCTGCCCTCCTCTGTTTAAGCAAAGCCGGGTTTTACTTTTGCTTGCTTTTGAGTTATTAGTAGGAACATGCAATTAATTGTGGCCCTTCCCAACAAATAAACTGACAGCCAAACGGGAGATTTTAAAATGAAATAATGTCTATAAAAGTTGTCCTCCCTACAAGTTTCATTTGTCTTGTGAAAATTTGGTATTTTCTCACAGTGATGTGCCTTCATTTAATCATGCTAAAGGGTGACAGAGAGATCCATTTTCTTGACAGTACAGTTGATCACCCTATCACAGTGAGAAAATTAATAACCTCAAATAGCCCTATGTGGAAAACAGAAGCTATGCCAGAGAAAGGGAGAAGGTTTCTGCATTTAGGTTGTAAAGACAGTGCATAGAAAGTGCAGTTAGTAAATGGAAGTGACAGATTTCTTCATTATTGGCTTGATTTTAAGCAAAATGAACATTTTGCCTCCCTATTTAAAATGCTTTGCAAAAGGTGCCGACGGAATATCAAAACAAAAGGCAGGGACATTTTTGAGGAATGGGGCTACAAGTGTGAATGTATATATTTTCCACCCTAATGTGTTTAAATAAAATATAGGTAAAATGTCTGAAAAGTTTAAGCTGTTTAAAAGGTTGCGAGATATTGATTACTTCATTTAAAAAGCAGTCAGGGAGTGCAAGCGAGAGGTCAGGATAAATTTAACAGTTTGAAGCACTTTACTAAATAACTCTAAAGATCATGTTAATTGGCTTTGCACAGTTCTAGTGTAAAATTAATTTTATCCTAGCTTACAATAAAAGGATTAAGAGACATATTAAGTTCCGCAGGTTTAACTGGAACAGGAATCAATGGATTTGAATTAAGGCTAAAGGCTGTTTTATGGGTGATGGAGTACCCCCAGATACTTTATATCTGCTATTAGACATATATTGATGCTACTCTGTTATTGTATTAGGTATTAAAAACTTGGGAAGAGCAGATGCCAAACTAATTTATTATCATAGAAATACAGTTCAGTATTTTTGAGCAAGAGAAAGCGCATACCCTGGAAATCTAGTTGGTCTTTAAGGTGCTACTGGACCCGGATCTTGCTTTTCTACTACAGACAAATATGGCTAGCCATTTGAAACTACTATGAGCAAGATCAAGGTGGGTAGCTGTGTTAGTCTGTCTGTAGCAGCAGAAAAACTGAAAATCCAGTAGCACCTATATAAGACTAACAAAATTTGTGGTAGGGTATGAGCTCTCGTGTGAGCCACAGTTCAGTTCTTCAGGGTATCTGAAGAAGTGAGCTGTGTGGCTCATGAAAGCTCATACCCTACCACAAATGTTAATCTTACAGGTGCTACTGGACTCTTGCTTTTTTCTAATATTATGAGCAAGTGAGGGTTGTTTTGGTTTCAGTCCACAAAGATGGCAGGGCAGCCGACTCCCACTCCCCTCTCCTTACCTAACTAAACCGTGAACCCAGCAGCCATCTTTGAACAGCAGATTTTTTTTGGTTAAAAGTCAACTGCATGTAAACAGTACGTACCGCTGAGGGCCCAGAGAACGCATTTTATACAGATAAGGTGTCAGCAGCAGGAAGAACATTCAGGTCAGCTACCGTTGTCTCCCTGCCCTACAAAGCCTCCTAGGGTCAGTCACAAAGGACAAGGACCTGATAGGTGGGAACAAGATTTGCCTGTCAACGGCATCCATTGATTTAATTGTATGTTGTTATCTGATTTAAGCTGCTTTGGAAACTGTGAAGTTGGGTGCATAAAGTAAGTAAAGAAGTTAAAAACTTGGTGTTTCCAACTAAAATGGACTCAGATAGCAAGGCTTGTAAAGACTCTCGCCCGAGACCGCCACCACGCTGGACCAGAAAGAACGATGCTCTACTTCAATGGAAGGCAGAGTCCGTATCAAGCTATCCCATACTCCCGAACAAAACAGTAAATTAAAGTTAAAAGTGCAGAGCAACTGTCCAAGTTGGATGGATGGGCCTGTGAATAAAAAGTACACAAAAATGGAGGAAAATAGACTTTCTTTTTACAATGATGCATTTCTTAGACTAAACGCTATTTTCTGAGTGATAAGGGAAATGCCTCTTCTGAGGGGAAATCTGCAAGTACGTCTATTACTTTTAAATTAGGGTTTGTTTGTTTTTATAAATCAACTTTAAAATCAGACCAGAGGTAATTGATCAAAATGTTTTAAAATCAGTTAATCTGATTAATGGATAAATGTTGTAGGCAGCCCTGACAGCCAATGTGGTGTAGTAGTTAGAGCATTGGCCTAGGATCTGGGACGCTCACCTTTGATTCTCCAACTCTTCCATGAAGGCCAGTGAATTATCTTGGGCTGGTCAATGATGAAGGCAACTTCCCTCCCCTTTCCCTCCTTCTGTCCCCCCCCCCAATTATGCTTCTGTGGGTCAATAAACCCCCAGGAACAGGGAAGGTTTAGAGGGCAAAATGGAGGTCTGCATTGGCAGAGTGGAATTAGTAGACACCAACCTCCTTTCTTCCAGTGGAAGTGATGTTCTACTGAAGGAATTGCTTATCCACTGATGGAACAGCTTAGGATTGTTAGATCCTTTGCTTCCCAGGACTTCTGTTAATTTCACTCGGCCCCCCTTTCCCATGGTCTTTCTCTATTATCTTGTACTTTTTATAGAGACCTGAATTATGCCAACTGCACTCTGATTTGTTTGGAGCGTTCTGAACTTATTTATTCATACAGAATGTTTCTACGAAGCCTTTCCACCCAAACAGGGTCCCCAGGGTAGAGAACATCAAAATATTAAAACATTTAAATGCCTTCCATATGGATATATAAAATATTTAAACAATTCAATAAAAACATACAGACATATAACCACAACACAACCAGGGAGACAATGATAGAGGAAGACAGAAGAATGTCCCTGGGAAGGGACTTCCAAAGTTTTGCCTCCACGACCGAGAAGGCCCTTTCTCAGATTACCACTCATCTAGTCTCAAGTGTTGAGGGCACCTGTAGCATACCTCCAAAGATTACCAGAGTGAATGGATAGGTTCCTATGGGAGAAGGCAATCCTTCAGGCATGCTGGCCACAGGTTATATAGGGCTTTAAAGGTCAATACTAGCACCTCAAATTGAGCCTGAAGCAAATTGTAAATGTAACAAGACTGGAATGATATGGTTCTTACTAAAACTCACTCCAGTGAAAAGTCTGATCTCAGCATTCTGTTCCAACTATAGCCAGTTTAGTATAGTGGTTAAGAGCGCGGGACTCTAATCTGGAGAGCCGGATTTGATTCCCCATTCCTCCACTTGAAGCCAGCTGGGAGACCTTGGGTCATTCACAGCTTCTCGCTCTCTCAGCCCCACCCACCTCACAGGGTATTCTGTTGTGGGGATAATAATAACATACTTTGTAAACCGCTCTGAGTGGGTGTTAAGTCATCCTGAAGGGCAGTATATAATTATTCTTGACAGTCAAGGACAGCCCCAAGTACAGTGAATTATAGTAATCTAATCTAGATGCTACTAGGCTATGCACTGTAATGGCAAGATCTTTCCTCCAGAGAAAAGGCTAAAGGCGTCTTACCATCTGATGCTGATGAAAGGCACCGTTGCCACCTCTTTATCCAAAAGGAGGCTGGGGTCCAATAATACCCCCAAGCTATGAACCAGCTCCTTTAGTGGGACTGCAACCCCATCAAGGAACAGGAAATATTGTAATTCCTGGGTCAAACCTTCCCCCTACCTGTAGCTCCTCTGTTTTGTTGAGATTGTTTCAATTTGTTAGCCCTTATCCATCCTGAATCTTCCTCCAGGCAACCTATTTATGATTTCCAAAAGACGCTCCAGTAGGATACCATGATCAATGGTGTCAAAAGCCACTGAGAAGTCTAGGTGAATTAAGAGAGGTACACTCCCCCATCCATCTCCCAGTGCAGGTCATTCACCACGGTGACCGAAGCTGTTTCAGTCCTATGACTAGGCCTGAAACCACACTGGAAAGTTGTTTTATCATTATCTCTGGGGTTTTTTTTTCTTGGCCTTGTTCACAGCTATTAGTAATTTCATTTTAATCATTTTTATTCAGTATTGGAAATCTGCCTTGGGAACAAAAGGATTTGAATCCAGTGGCTCCTTAGAGACCAACGAGACCTGACTCATGTCTGAAGAAGGGAGCTCTGACTCTCAAAAGCTTACACTCTGAAAATCTCATTGGTCTCTAAGGTGCCACTGGACTCCAATCCTGCTGTTCTACTGCAGACCAACACGGCTGCCCACCTAAACTATCTCCTTGGGAACAAAAGTTGATAGTAATTTTTTTTTTAAAAAAAACTAACTAAATGGTTTTTTTAAAAGGTAATATTTTCATGCCTTACTTTGGAGGTGTTTCAATCCTAATCGACTGACATGCTTTTTTCTTGCTTCTTGGAAAACTGCTGGAGTCCAGCTTTACAAATTGGGGTCAATGGAAGGTTTTGGTTCTTTAGAAATAAAAATCCTAGGCAAGCTATTTCTGTAGCACTCAAGCATTGTTGACCTGGAGAGTAACAAGACTAGACATTAAATACAGAAAAGCCTATAAGTGATGCAGTACATTAACAGAAGTATACAGGCAATGCTATTTGCCTTTTAATTATTCATATAAATGTGACACCATCTAGTGACCTGAACCTCTGGAAACTTACTGTGTTGTCATCTGTGAAGTGTTGAGATTCTTGTTGTGTCGCTCTTGAGACAGAACTACACTTGACCATCAGCTAGCTGTGTGTGTCCTGAATTAAGAGCACCAAACACTACTTATAAAATTTTCAAGTGCACATCAGGAAGTGTGAAAAACCGATTGTAGCCATGTACCCCTTTTATTGCATTCCCCACTTGCCAATCCCACAAATATATGTCATATGTCCATCTCCCAACCCTTTGTTGACATTTATATCCTTTCACTAACTACGTTTTTTTCTTTAAATGCAAAAAAAAAATGTTTCTATTTTACTACTAAATGCACAGTTTTGTATGAATGCTCTAATCACCTTGTAATGTACACTGGTAATATTATTCACATGCTACAGATGGAGTGGGGAGAAGCCTGAAATATAGTGACTTGCCAAGTTGGCTCATGGAATTTATGTTATTTACGTTATTTATAGTCCCCCTTTATCACTGGGACTTTAGGAGGATTACATGCCGTAAGTTAACACAATCAATAGTAAAGGACATCCAATAAGCAAAGAAATAGGATTTGGATTGTAGATATCTGGAACCAACCAGAAATCTAAAACTGATCTGAAGCACAGGATAAGTATTTACTTGATGCAGTAACCAGTGCAAAAAATATACAGCAGGATCCCAGTTACAGCACTAGACAGTACAAGCTATACACAGTAGTATAAACTAGAGATGGGCACGAACAGAAAAAAAACTGAACGTGATGTTCGTTGTTCATTGCCATCCATGAACAGGGACTCACGAACAACCACAAACATGGCCCTGTTCATGAACATGTTCGTGGTTGGCTGTTCGTGGGGGCCAGCACTCTCTCCTCCAGCCATCATCCAAGTTTGGTCAAGATCCCTACTGCACCACTCCCAGAAACCTGACCTGAGCAGGCAGCAGGAAAGGTACCAATAATAAATAATAGCTTGGCCCAGAGCCTGGCAGCAGCCCTGGAACTTGAAGGGGTAGATCCCTATCCCACCACATACAAAGAAAATTCAAGCTCCAATGCACTCTATCAAAATGCCAATAGCAACTGTCTCTCCCTCTCTACTGTCTGCAAAGTCAGAGCTGGAAGCCCCCCTCCCCCCTGGGCTTTGCTCCCTTGTTGTAACAAATTTGGAGCTCCACACTTGAAAGGAAGACCTGCATATCAAGCTAAATTGGGCTTAGATTTGGGTTTCCAGAGCAACAGCAGGAGTTCAGACAATCCCTGCCTAAATTGCCAAGGGAATTCATTGCAGGTGCCAGACTGTCTGGCTTGATGAACAGACGAACAGCAATGAACGAGGCTTGCAATGACCACCTGTTCATTTAGAATGCGGCCTCACGAACAGCTTGTTCGCAAACAGCAGATTGGGCTGTTTGTGGCCTTTTTTTTGTTCGTATTGCTGTTTGTGCCCATCTCTAGTATAAACCACAGTCCCTAATCCTTTACCCAAGTCTCTTTTTGAACTATTTTGTTACAGTATAACCAGTGTACAAGGCCCTCTTGAACACAGCTCCATCTCTTAATCACGATGACGCACAAGCTCCCAATGTCTGGCACAGAGTTAACAGCAGCAGTATTTGATACTCAGTGTGATCTAGAAAGTTACCTCTAAATTCAGAGACAAGGCATTTTACTAACATTTATTATTTCTAAGATGAATGTACAGAAATTAATAAAGTTTTGCAAAGAAGCTGACAAAATTACTGTGACAACAACAGTTCATTTGCATACCACTCTTCTAGACAGATTAGTGCCCACCCAGAGCAGTGAACAAAGCCAGTGTTATGATCCCCACAACATAGCTGAGGAGCTGGGGCTGAAAGCAGTGGCTCGCCCAAGGCCACCTGCTGAGCTCATGGAGTAGTTAGATTTTAACCAAGGAAATGCCTCATTGTAGCTCAGCAACTTAACCACTACATTACACCAGCTCTCAGAAGCAAAAATTCAGAGAAGTCTTCACTAGTTTATTAGCTCAAACATAGATGTTTGGGCCATGTGGTCAGAGAAAAAGAAAACTTCTTTTCCAGATCTCCTAAAAGGATTTTCCATAAGCAACTAAGCTATGTATGAAACTAAATATCATGTTTGATAAGAGAGAGAGAGAACCAAGTCATTTAGTTGTTAAAACTATTTATATCCTGTTTTTCCACTTAATATCCAAGGCATCTTACAATTACGCCTATATAACCAACAATCTGTATATAATACAAAAGCAATTAAATAACTGATTAAACCAATTTTTAATTTGCATTATGTAGACTGTAAGGAAATGTACAGCAGTCTACACACATTGCAATATACAAACAGAAACATATAGGTGGAAGAAAGAATCCCAGAAATATATGTTAGATATGGGTGAATAAAAATATTTTAAGTGGTGTCCAAGAGAGAACAAAGTAGGCACTGGACAAATATGCATGGCTAAGAAGGGTATTCTACAGTGGAACAGGAATTGTGCAAAAGCTGCCATATAAACCAGGTTTATGGGCTTGTATCAAGCATAACATGTCTACCTGTTCGCCTACCAACAGTTGGAAAATCCCAAAAGTGACTTGAGCTTCTTTTGCCTGTGCTCTGTAAGTCTGTAACATGTATCACTCCACAAAGTCATTTCCTTATTCACTTTTTACAAAATGGAATCAAGAGAACTGGGTCAGGATTTCTAATATCTGAAACATTTCCTTCTACGTATGTTCAAGCTAAAATAGTATTGATGGTTGTTGGGGGTTTTCCGGGCTGTCTTGCCGTGGTCTTGGCATTGTAGTTCCTGACGTTTCGCCAGCAGCTGTGGCTGGCATCTTCAGAGGTGTAGCACCAAAAGACAGAGATCTCTCAGTGTCACAGTGTGGAAAAGATGTAGGTCATTTGTATCTACTCAGGAGGGGTGTGGTTGAGCTGAGTCATTCTGTAAGAGTTTCCCAGGGTGTGGAATGCTAATGGCGGGAGGCTTCACTGTATCCTGAGGAGGTTCTTTTGCATATGGATTGGTGTTTGATGTGCTAATCTTCTCTGCAGGGCTATTGTCGGGTGTGGAGTGTTTTGTTGGCCTGGTGTTTTTCAGAACTGGAGCCCATGCTCTGTTCATTCTTAAGGTTTCTTCTTTCCTGTTGAAGTTTTGCTTATGCTTGTGAATTTCAATGGCTTCCCTGTGCAGTCTGACAAAGTAGTTGGAAGTGTTGTCCAGTATTTTGGTGTCCTGGAATAAGATACTGTGCCCTGTTTGAGTTAGGCTATGTTCAGCCACTGCTGATTTTTCAGGCTGTCCAAGTCTGCAGTGTCTTTCATGTTCTTTTATTCTTGTCTGGATGCTACGCTTTGTGGTCCCGATGTAAACTTGTCCACAGCTGCAGGGTATACGGTATACTCCTGCAGAGGTGAGGGGGTCTCTGCTGTCTTTTGCTGATCGTAGCATCTGTTGTATTTTTCGGGTGGGTCTGAATACTGCTTGAAGGTTATGCTTTTTCATAAGCTTTCCCATCTGATCAGTAATTCCTTTGATATATGGCAAAAACACTTTTCCTGTAGGTGACTGTTTTTCCTTGGTTGTTTGATTCATCCTGGGTTTGATTGCTCTTCGGATTTCATTTCTGGAGTAGCCATTTGCCTGAAGTGCGTGGTTTAGATGATTAATTTCCTCATTGAGAAAGCGCGGCTCACATATCCGTCTTGCACGATCCACTAATGTTTTCATTATGCCTCTTTTCTGTCGGGGGTGGTGATTGGAGTTTTTGTGTAAGTACTGATCAGTGTGAGTTGGTTTCCTGTAGACCTTGTGACCTAACTGAAAGTTTGCTTTGCGGATGACCAAGGTATCCAGGAATGAGAGTTTTCCCTCACTTTCTTTCTCCATTGTGAATTGTATGTTCAGGTGGATGTTGTTGAGATGATTCAAAAACTCCATCAATTCTTCCTCCCCATGGCTCCAAATGATGAATGTATCATCCACAAACCGGAACCATACACTGGGTTTGTGGGGTGCTGATTCTAGAGCTGTTTTTTCAAAATGTTCCATGTAGAAGTTTGCTATCCACCTGAACATACAATTCACAATGGAGAAAGAAAGTGAGGGAAAACTCTCATTCCTGGATACCTTGGTCATCCGCAAAGCAAACTTTCAGTTAGGTCACAAGGTCTACAGGAAACCAACTCACACTGATCGGTACTTACACAAAAACTCCAATCACCACCCCCGACAGAAAAGAGGCATAATGAAAACATTAGTGGATCGTGCAAGACGGATATGTGAGCCGCGCTTTCTCAATGAGGAAATTAATCATCTAAACCACGCACTTCAGGCAAATGGCTACTCCAGAAATGAAATCCGAAGAGCAATCAAACCCAGGATGAATCAAACAACCAAGGAAAAACAGTCACCTACAGGAAAAGTGTTTTTGCCATATATCAAAGGAATTACTGATCAGATGGGAAAGCTTATGAAAAAGCATAACCTTCAAGCAGTATTCAGACCCACCCGAAAAATACAACAGATGCTACGATCAGCAAAAGACAGCAGAGACCCCCTCACCTCTGCAGGAGTATACCGTATACCCTGCAGCTGTGGACAAGTTTACATCGGGACCACAAAGCGTAGCATCCAGACAAGAATAAAAGAACATGAAAGACACTGCAGACTTGGACAGCCTGAAAAATCAGCAGTGGCTGAACATAGCCTAACTCAAACAGGGCACAGTATCTTATTCCAGGACACCAAAATACTGGACAACACTTCCAACTACTTTGTCAGACTGCACAGGGAAGCCATTGAAATTCACAAGCATAAGCAAAACTTCAACAGGAAAGAAGAAACCTTAAGAATGAACAGAGCATGGGCTCCAGTTCTGAAAAACACCAGGCCAACAAAACACTCCACACCCGACAATAGCCCTGCAGAGAAGATTAGCACATCAAACACCAATCCATATGCAAAAGAACCTCCTCAGGATACAGTGAAGCCTCCCGCCATTAGCATTCCACACCCTGGGAAACTCTTACAGAATGACTCAGCTCAACCCCACCCCTCCTGAGTAGATACAAATGACCTACATCTTTTCCACACTGTGACACTGAGAGATCTCTGTCTTTTGGTGCTACACCTCGGAAGATGCCAGCCACAGCTGCTGGCGAAACGTCAGGAACTACAATGCCAAGACCACGGCAAGACAGCCCGGAAAACCCCCAACAACCATCGTTCTCCGGCCGTGAAAGCCTTCGACAATAAAATAGTATTTTTAGTATCTTTCTCTGTTTATAGATGATTTACAACTAGACATGGGCACGAACTGCAAAAACTGAACCGTGCAGTTCGTGGCATTTTTACGAACCAGGAACCACAAACTCCCACAAACTGGGGCAAGTTCACGAACCAGTTCATGGTTCGTTGGGTTTAAATGCCCCTTTCCGGCCGCTTAACAGTGGCATGGAAAGGGGCATTTAAACCTCAGGTTCAGCTGCTTGTCGGGGAGATCCCCGACAAGCAGCTGATCATTTAAACAGGAGCTGTTTAAATGGCCACTCCGAGGAGTGGAGAAATGGCCATTTAAACTATGGGTGGGGCTTGGCTAGCTGGCTGGGAACTCCTGGCCGGCAGCTAGCTGCTTGTTGGGGATCTTCCCGACAAGCAGTTGATCTGTAGCGGCATGGAAAGGGGCATTGCTGTTTTAAAATGAACCAAACAAACCAATAGACCAGTTCATGGAAGTTCGTGGAAACAAGCTTCCATCAACCACTGGTTTGTGACCCACAAACTGGTCTGGTTCGTGGGTTTTTTGGGTTCATATTCAGGTTCGTGCCCATCTCTATTTACAACTGACATTGGGCAGTGTTCATTTGCTTCTTATAAAAAAGCTTGTATGAAGATTCTTACAAAAGAGATCTGGTTGGATCTTTATTCAGCCCTTGCAAGATTATCAGCACTGTTCAGGAGATCCAGTAGATCAGGGCTCCCCAACCCTTTTGAGCCAGTGGGCACTTCTGGAATTCTGATACGGGGTGGTGGGTGCAACCACAAAATGGCTGCCACAGGAGGTGGAAGCAACCACATAGAAAAAGCCCAAGTGAAGGGGAAGAAGAAGGGTATTTTAAAAAATGCACTGGGAAAGAGGAGTAAGAGAGAATAAAACTAACACTGTGGCGGCAGTTGCTACTGGAACAAAGTTATTTTAATCTGCACAGCCAGGGCTTTTTTTCTGGGAAAAGAGGTGGCGGAACTCAGTGGGTTGCCCTAGGAGAAAATGGTCACATGGCTGGTGGCCCCGCCCCCTGATCTCCAGACAGAGGGGAGTTTAGATTGCCCTCCGTGCTGCATGGCGGCGCGTAGGGCAATCTAAACTCCCCTCTGTCTGGAGATCAGGGGGCAGGGCCACCAGCCATGTGACCATTTTCAAGAGGTTCCGGAACTCCGTTCCACCGCGTTCCTGCTGAAAAAAAGTCCTATGCACAGCCAATCAGATATCCAGTGGCCTGTCAGAAGCCTTGCTGTACAACAGCCCCACCTGGCCACTTTCTAAAAACACTTGGCAGGCCCCAGGAAAGCTGCCAGCAGGCACCATGGCACCCATGGATGACATTTTGGGGACATTCTGCAATAGATCAGTATAAAGAAACACCAGTACATGATGGCTATCTGGCAATAAAAGTATTGTAGCTACTGAAATATACATTAGCTGCATCTCAAACTAGAGTTATCACGTGACCTGTTTTGTTTTTAAATAGTGCCCAGTTTTCTACCATCAGTTGTGATCTCTAGATAACAAGAAGCTTGTATTTCAAATTAGCCCTTCCTTTCCACTGAATTCAGCAGCTTCCATAGTGGAATTCTGCTAGAGATTGCCTTACATCCAGTAGGAAATGTCAAGAGGACTTCACTGAGTTTATCCGTCCTCCTAGTCAACTAGAATGGTGGAAATATGCAGATTGTAAGCAGACTCTGGTTTCAAACCTTCATAGGGTGGTTATTATTAACTCCTCCTCCATTTTTCACCCCTTGGCCTCTCTAAGCTTCCTAGCAGACAACACTACAAATCTTCCCATATCTCCAGGCCTGGCAATAATAGTTACATTGACTGGCAACTGATTCAAATGCAAATGATGTTTTCGCATGCCGGTTTTAAATTAGGTGTGCTACCTTCCTTTGCACCCACCTGCCACCCCCTCGCCCCGCTCACCTGACCAGCGTGGTAGAAATGTGTGCACACACGCTCCCACGCTCCTCCATCCTGCTGAAGAATGATGTCATTTTCCAGTACGACGGACGAGCCAGAGGGTGCACTGATGTCTGTTCAGTAAAAACTGCCTCCAACAGGTAATTTTTTTTAATGAACTGGGCTTCAGCATGCTCCGCAGCTCCTCCATTGCACTGGAAAATCATTTTCCAGTGCAACAGGGGAGCATGGGAGTATGAGAGGAAGTACCCCACTATGCCCCTGCCCCCAGCTCCTTGCACCCTTGCTTTGGCCCCTGCGGACCCTGGCAACCCTTTTAAAAATGATTTTTAACTTGATTTTAATCTGTATGTTCTAATTTGTTAGCTGCCTTGGTGGCCCTATTTAGGCATAAAGGCAGGATAAAAATCTTGTTAATAATAATAATAGTAATATTCCCCCATCTGCAGCTGGTATGTTCATGAACATTCTGTACCACCACTGAAGCACAGTCACTAGCTAAGGGAGCCTTTCGATACATGTCGGCTAGGCATAAATTAAATTAATCCCCACCCTCTTTATAACACTTTTTTAAAGAATTTGCATCAACTTTTCATGGCTTTTGGAATGAAGTAGAATGCACAAGCACAACAAAAACAATGGCATTTAAAAAAAAGGTCCTGGTACGCATTCACACAACGGCTGCCCTTGCCTGTCCATCTTATTCATGGTAAACACCATGGCAGGACCTTATTTTAGCCCACAAGTTCAGCATTCAGGCTAAAAATTTGCTTCCATTTTTCAAGCAGCTGGAACCAAATGTTTTCATAGCGGCTTACAGTAACCGTAAGGATTAAGGTGCTGATTTTCTGCTGCATACTTGGTGCTATTCTAAGCCAATAGCGTGCTTAAATCCACACACCAATGAAATCAATACAGCACTGTTCTCTTCAAGGTGAGACCAAATAAACCTGTCTGAAGCTTTGAGAAATAGGCTTTGCAGTACACTTTGAGTGCTAAGTGCCTTTCAGTCCAGAGATCTGTCATTAAATAATCATTAGCCATCATTCATTCTTCCTAAAAAGCTTAACATCTAAACTTGTTCAGCATCCACTAAAGTATTAGTATAGACTACCAAGTATTCATTAGCTCTTAGGGATGTGGATACAGTTAACTTTAACAATGCACTGACATGCTAGGGAACATAGTGGAATCAGAGCGCTTTGCACACAGTGGTCCTCCCTTAATGCTTCCAGGTGCCTTTAAATTGCTGTCATTACACGGAAGGGTTAATAGTGCTCCTAAGTTTTTTTTTTTTTGAAGAAGATAGATGTCGCTCACAGATGGCCTTGTCAAGATATAAAACTGCAAACATTTTTTATCATCTTTACTCATACATTTATGGCTTGCTGTTTCACAACCAATCTTATGTAGCTGATGATTTTTTTTGAGCCTTTCCATCTGAGTTTTCGTTAATCTTTGGGGGCTGTGGGCAGATGACATTTTCATAATTAATTCAGGTTTACCCACAGAGTTCTACCGAGATTCATCTGCACTGCAGAAGCAAAGTGTTAAGCTTCCTTATACTCAGCATAATTATTCACAAAAATAATAAAAGCCTACTTTGTCGCTCATTGTGATTTACTCTGATTACGGCATCCAGTACTCTCGTGTACAGTGAACAATCTACATACACGTATTACTGAAATATACAAACAGCCGGTGCAGACAACAAGCTTCATATCTAGTACATTTATTACTGTACAGTCCAGCCTCTCAAATTATTCAGTGGAAGCACACTTAGTTACTACTTGGTTTTTCAATTGTGGGATCGCAGATCGTTCCTGGAAGTTTATCTGTATGTGACAAGCACAAACCAGGTTGTCAAATTTCAGAACTCTTTTGCTTTGATATTAAAATGATAGAAAACGTATCAACAGTGGAAAAACAGCTAGTATTTTACAGTATTCGTTTGTAGTTTATTAAAAACCATTTTTTAAAAAAATCAGTACTCGCGATGCAAATGTGGAGTGTGTTTGTTGTAGATTATAGGAAAACACACAAAACATAGGCCAGAGGTTGATTAAAAGCCTGGTCTGTCTGTTCCATATACAACTGCAGAGAATCCATTTTGTGTCGGACTATTTCTGGCTGCTCTCACTGTGGGTTAGGGAAATGGTACCTTCATCCATTTTAGATTTTCTCATCCTTCAGTATAGTGAAATGTTAAGTCCAGAACAGCAAGGAAAACTGGGCCTTGGTTAAGAGAAATGTATACTGTAATATGGAGTCTAAAATATATCTACTTATGAAAGGAAACACATTTAATATGTGCTAAGTTTAGTGTTAATAGACATTTGAATATAATGTTTATGTGGTAAAAAGATGGAGGATTTGATTAAACTATTCTTGCATCATTTTGACAGCTTTAAAGGTATCAAAACTGTGGCATGGAGAAATGCCTAATTTTTGTCTCTGAACTGAAGAACTAATAAAATGTTGAAAATGACATTTATATAGTGATGCATGATGAACTTTTATATCCTTAAACCCGTCATATAATCATAGCTTTGGGCGTTAAATGTACAGGAACTGAAAACAATATTCACAATATTAATAAAACAAATAGAATATTTAAAGTTATCACTTAAATAAATGGGGAACTCAACACCAAATGTTGAAGGCTAGATTACAAGGAGATAAAAAAAAATCAAAGTACATATGAAAATATTTTTTCCAAATCACTCTTGCTTTTAAAGATATGCTAGATTACAAAAAGCTGATCAATAAAAGCAATTCATTGCGGAGTATCAAACCTCACTGGGCATTGGTAAAACTTCAATAAAACCAGTATTCTGGATTTTACATTTTGAAGCATGATTACTATTTTATTGAAAAGTATAAGAGTAACAAACTATTTTAAATTGCAATCATTTCAAAACCGAGTTGCAACTTATCCTGATTCTTTATGAACAGACCAGGTTCTTATTGGAAATCAATAAGAAGGCAGGTAAAATTAGATAGCCACGATTTGCCAGGAAATCAATAAGAGATACAGCAATATCAGAAACTAAAAATGGAACATCTTAGAGAAACTGAAAATGTATTTTCCCCCATAAAGGAAAATGTTAATTTTTTTTTAAAAAAACAGCAGGATATATTTTAAGCAACATAAAAATATCAGGGATTGTGTGCAAATTACATTTATTAGTACTCAGTTGTCCTTTTTGTTATTAAAAACGAACCTACATGTCCCATTTTCTTATATTTCTCAAGACATGTTTGAAAATGGTTCATTAAATCATTCCAGCTGTGGAATTGTATCACAAAAGAATTAAACAGATTATAAAACCAAAACCACAGCGCATATGAAGAGGTATTAAAATGGCAACAATTGTTTTGGTAATAAGCAATTTGTAAAAATTGACAGTAACCAATACATGTTAAATGTGTAAGTTAGGAGAATTTTTATGTCAACAGTTCACAGAACAACAGTTTCAAATGCCTCCGAAGGCAGTTCAGGGAGGCATAATGTTATGTATGCAATTAACAAACTTGTGGGAGGAGGGAAATTGTACCTAGTTCTTTATGCTGCTCACATGCTTTTTAAAAGGCAATAAAACATCATCACCATAACTGAATAGTGCCTCTTTGTAAAGGATTATCTGCCTCTGCTCAGAGCCCCATTTTGTATTCCTCGCACCCATAATTATCAAGGTGAGTTCTGGATAAGTGACAAGCACGAAGAGAGTATAGATAATTCTGCAACTCCAACAATTAGCAGAGGTCCCGTACAATCTGACAGCATATCATTAAGTAAAAATTAGAAGAGTTACATAAAACCACAGTTCTTCAAGCTTCTCTCTCTATGGAAAGACCGACAGTCACTAAGCAAAGTATGCAGAAGCGCAATACAGAGAAAAAGGGAAAGGAGGAAACAGTGAATACATAGTTAAAGCACTCTGTAGTGTCACACAAACGACACTAATAGCCTAACCTCATGGGCTGCTGTGCAAAGCAAAGAGATTTAGATGTACAAGCCACTCCAGGAGCACAATTGTGAGTTCCTATTCTTGTGCAGCACACACAAACGCTATTTTTTTTAATCCCGCCTCTTCAGACAGCTAATAATTATCAGTAAAGGCACAGTTGATCAAAATTAATGTGCATACATTTATAAAATAAAAAGAGCCAAATGTAAAATTACTGCAGTGCTACTGCAGGGGGAAAAAAAGAGAAGAAACAGCTATTTGTTTCCTCCTCAGACACAATATTACACCAAAGCCCTAGCAAAAGTCTGTTTCACTGTCACCCTCAAAAAAATGAAGAATGCCAAGGGAACTCAAAGCAATTAATAATAAATTAAGACAGACTCAAAAAATATTAGAACAACAAGAGATACATAGCTGCAGAACATACTGCATATTGTTGCCGGATAGTTGAAATCAACCCAGAATAGTACAAAATGCAGTGTGCAGGGCATGGATCAGAGGTAGGACACACGGTGGGGGCAAGCAGGGACTGTGGCCATCCTTAATGGGTCCTAAGCTTATAAATCAACAAGAACCACCACCCACCTCTGCAACTGATGCAATACTAGAACTGCAAAAAGAGAACTACTACTGATGCCTCTATCCAGTCAGAACCAATAAAAAATGCCAACACGGCAACTCGATGGAACATAACACACGCACACAGGGTACACAGATACCAACCCTGCAACCTTAAAACAAGTGCCAGCTCACAATCACCCCCACCCCCACTTCCTGTACACAAACCACAAGGGGAAGAGTCCAAGCAGCACAACGACATCTAAAGGAAGTAACTGGGAATACTTGAGATTGCCTGAAAAGCCGCTTCAGAACTGCACAAATAAATACAAAGAAACAGGGTACCACACAGCTTACAACAGAGAGGAAGCAGCCTTGGTTGCCCCTCACAGAACCAAAATGCACACGTTATTCCTCAGCATTAGGTGTCCGTCAATATACTGGTAGAGAAGAGATCTGTTCCTTCCACTTTATAAAAGCAGAAAAACAAAAAAAAATTCCAGCGTGCTCCCTCAAGTTAATTGGTCAAATGTAATTGGATACATGAAAGACAGCTAGAAAATTTTTAGCACTTTATTGTCTGAAAGCTCGCCCAAATCAGAAAAGCCTCTGCCTACACGCTATTCTACTTCCTAATTCACATTATCACTTAAATCGTTCTGAATTATTGTTTACACAACATGTCCAGGGTGCATTGTGCTTCAGAGAGACAGTTCCATACCAAGCGGGATTTAGACAGGGCAGGGGCGGTTCTACCTGAGGAAATAAGTGGCTCAGAGAGAGAGAGAGAGAGAGAAGAGGAATATCCACAGTGATGTGTCAATGTTCATTTAAATACCATTGGTTGCCATGACAGCATGAACACTAATAGCAGTGGGCTGTGCTTATCACATTCTTTCTTGAACAGCGCAGAGACATATAGTTCATTCTTAACACATTACAGTTTATCTCACAGCACCGTTCAAGGTGTTAGTTTGTGGCTTTAATATTGTGCACCCAGAGTATCTGGGGATTCTCCTCTCCTCAACGTGCCCTTCGCCAAGAGGGCTATTTTGAATGCACCGGAAAGGCGTTTTTGATTGATGCCTCTAACATAAGAGGGGCTCTCTTCTTCTGGAATCTTTCAGGGGCACTATATGACCTTATAAAATTTGGATATGATTGGGAGACTCAATTTAAAGCAGTTATAAATGGAAGACTTGAGCAATTAATCTCTCTCTCTCCCCCCCTCTTTGCTCCCCAACCCCCAACTACCTGCTTGGTAAAAGCAGAGTGTAACAAGGAATTCTAGAAGTGTACAATTAAATTCAGGAATACAGATTTGAAACATTCCCGAAACTAAACGTAAGTAATTTGAGGTGACCTTTTCAGGGATGTGGAAACTACCCAATAAGATCACTTCTACATTCACAGACAGTACTCAGTAGTATAGTCTACAGTCCCTGACCCTTACTCTGTAATTGTTTGTTTGTTTGTTGGCAACCTATGAAAAATTGAGTTATTCTGGAGGGCTTTTTAACTCAGGCAAAAGGGTTGTGCTGCAAGAAAATAGTTCAGAGAGATGATTTGGTAAGAGACAGTGACTATAGACTCTACTACTGGGTAGTTTCTGCATCATTTAATAGGTCACAAAAAATTATTTATGTTTTGTTCCAGCAACATTTTATCTCTGTAGTCTTGTATTTGAATTGTATGTATTATTTTCTGATGCATCAGCTGTTGATTGCATAGCCTTACACTATGTAATCTGCCTTGAGTCTCAGTGAGAAAGGCAGAGTATAAATGAATAAATGTACACATACATAAATGAATTATATACTACTGACCCGAAACATGATAATAATATGAGGAAAACGTAATTGATGTGATTGCTTACAAGCAAAAGCGGGAAAGAAAATACCATCCAACAAGGAAGTTGGACATCTGCATCAAATTTACAGAAGGGTTCTACAGTACTGGAAAGGCTCAATACTTAGGATGCTTCTGCTGCTAGAGCAACTCCAGAGAGTTAACCTGGTGTGATAAAAGACTTGACAAAGCAATTCTGACTGTGCAGCAATGCTAAGTTGTGGGCTAATACGAGAACAGGGGGCCCAATGGCTGTCTTTCAACATGTGCAATTTACACGTGGCTTTATCAATAGCCCTAGCGCTGAATACAGAACACACTCTATTTGGCTTTCAGTCAATTAAGCTTTAAGCTGTCAGCAAACAAGACTTTTAAGTTAATTTTGAATCACCGTGAATCAAGTTGAAGGTTGGAAAAGGGCGCACTCACATGCCGGCATGAAAAAAGGCAGTTTAATTGCCTCTGAATAGCTATTATATGCTGCAATTGGCCTATTGAATCTTAGATGATCTATTTATTTATCAAAGTGCAGCCGAAAATGGGTAAAAGAACGAGCTGCATGCATTAAACTTTTAAAGTGCGGCATAAAGAAGGTGATAATATAGTGTTCCACATGCAAATTTTGCAGCTGCTAGATTATGAGTGTAAGTTATAAATGTTTTACCATCACTAATATTTAAAGCTGGCTACATTCTGAATAAATTCAGTAATATAAATCTAAGAACAGAGTGCTCCAAAATATATAAATTAATACTCAGCACTATAACAGTTTCAGATTGCCAGCATCATACATATGTTAAAAGTTCCTTTTTTTGTAAACATTGTTTTGACATTTAGATACAAGAAAATGTTCTGAGAATTGTCAATCAATGGTGAGACATTCATTTAACTGTGAAAGCTAATATACCAAGAAGAATGGAAGGTATAAGGGAGAAAATGCATTAGTTTCTGTCTTATATAATTACTAATGAAGTGGTTTGACTTCTTTTTGCATCATCAACAAAAAATAAATTTGTTCTGAAATTGTTTTTACACAATAGATGTCATTACAACTATTTCTGGAATTACCATCAATTTCTATAGCACTTTTCCTAATGTACACATTGCTTTACAATTTCCAGATTTACTGCAAGCAAGCCACACTGGACAGACGCTTATGCAAGGGAATACAGAGACTTCTGTGGGTCAGTAAAGGTTTTTTGAACACCCCACACTTAAAACTCAAACCTCTGTACATGAATCATAGACAAAGTAAACTAAACCTTTGCACATATGCATAACATTTAGAAAAAACACATTGGCAGCTTCATTGTCTAGCAAGATATTACTTACTAAAATAATTACTAATGAGTAACTATTACTCATTATTTTTAGCTTTAGCAAAAAATACTTTTTTTTATTTTTAGCAAAAGAGATTTTTTTTTAAAAAAAAACCCTTTCTCTTAATATATATTCACAATTGCTGAGGCAGGAACAAACACGGCAGTCACATGCTCATTTTGAATGTGGTCAAAAGGCCAAAACATTATTAAATCAAACTTTAACAAGATAACCCCTAATGGCCATTAGGTTATGCTGGTGGCTTAAAACTGTGCGGAGACACTTAGCTGCTTTGCTATCAATACCCCCTCCCACCTACTCCTTGAGCATACAGTGTCCTGATTAATCAAACACAGAGCAACCGATCCATAATAAGTCTACAGCCACTAACAAGTGACAGGCAGTGAGTCTCCTGTGTTAAGATGCATGCAGCTTCCCTTAGTATTTTATCCCATGCTGCCATTTGGTGGTGGGTTTGCAAAGCATGGTTTGGCTAAATTTTTAGCCATCCTGAGGAGAAAGAATGGGTTTGAAAAACTTGGAATTACTATCACAAGGCAGTCTAACTCGGTGGTTAACAGTATAGGCACAAGTTGGAGCCCTGTGAGGAATTACCAGGGTGTGCGTGTGGGGAGGGGTGGGGGGACTAAACAGATACATGCAGAGAGTATTGAAACAGAGATATACCAAAACAGCAATGAATACTGTAGAATTTCACCCAAAATCTGCAAACAAAGAGGAATCTTAAAAACTAACATTTTATTCCAGCATTATTTCTATTTTATTGGCAACAGTCCACTTCTTTCAGTTGCAGTAAGGAGGTGATACTTATGGGATCTGAAAAAGTAGGCAAAAAAAAGCTTATGCTAGAATAAGATTTTGTTTGTCTTTAAGGTAGCACTAGACTTCTGTTCACTTTTGCTGCAACGGATGAAACGTGGCTCACTCCACTAAAATTATGCACAAAGGCTGGTAATTGGTACAGACTTCCAACAGCATTGGCTTAAAAAAAAATCAAGTTTCTATCCCTCATTCCTGTGAACTTGTTTGAGAAAACTATGCAATCCGCCTCCCTGCAAAAGTGTCTAAAACTAGTCGTCTGGTGGAACTGGTGGGGACCAATCCACAGCCAAAACATGCTTTTGCCAAACAATAATGGCATACTTTGTAAACCGCTCTGAGTGGGCATTAAGTTGTCCTGAAGGGCGGTATATAAATCGAATCTTATTATTATTATTTGGAAACTATTTAAAAAAAATGCAGGATGTTACTGTATCATCATGACATTTACACATTTAAAAAAAATGACTGGAAGCAAGAAGACTGGAAGCTATCAAGAGGTTTCCAAACTGTGGCAGCTGTCTGATTTACTGAATACCTTCTTACCAATGGACTAAATTCTAAGTGTTTTTTTTTTTAAATATAGGCTTGGTGCCAAGATACCTAGGAGACCTCTCACTCAAATTCCATGACCTTCCACAGCAGATGCACTCTTCCAGCACAATGGAATTATCAGTCACAGCGATGAGGCCCATAAGGGCAGGAGCACTTTTCGAAGCAGCTGGCCTACAGCTTTAGAACTCCCTGCCACAATAGATTTTTTTAAAAAACCTGCCCATGGCTTTTCCTGCTTTCTGGTTTGTAGTACATGAGATTCAGTAATGTTTTTAGTGATTTTTGTTTTCATATTTAACAATGATATCCACTACTGTGGGCAAAATGGGAAGGTTTAATTATACAAGAACCTCCCCACTGAAATAGCAACAAGTGATTTAAAGGTCCAAGAAGGACCCTCAGAAATGCACTAAAACTTCAAGGATAAAAGAGTGATACTGACTTTTTAACTGAGCTCTACACGGCTAAAAAGATGCAATGAAATAAGGGATACTCATTTCTATAAAGCTGCAGCAATTTCATTTCAGAAAGAAGTCTCCAAAACAAAAAGGTTGGCAGGCTTCAAGCAGTAAAACTAATAACCCCAAACCCCCAAAGTCGGTGCTGGCCTTGTGGCCACATTAAAATGGACTTATTTTGATATAAATAGCCAGAAAATCATTTGTAGAGTAGCTTCTTTACATTGTCCTTGGAAATAAACTATACATATGTTTGGCTAAACATGCACTATATCTACTCGACTGCAGTCAAAGAGCTGAGTTAGTTATACTGAAATATTTGTGCATGCCCTGGAGGATTTGGCTTTTCCTCTTTTGAACACCTCCCTCCAAACCGATTAAAAACTAGCCCTGTTCACAAGTTACAGTGAATGTGCATACAATCCATATACTGTATGCACTTGATTTTTCTTTATACCTGCATTGAATAATTTTCACGTTATAGTCAACCCATATCCAGCTGAGTGCGTGACCGAAACTACACATTTATCCAGGTGCTGGTTCCCGGTTTCATTTATAAAGTGAACGCATCTTGGCTCTTTCTTACAAACAGATGTACTTCCAGTTACTGTAACATGTGGACAGGGCTACCAGCTTAGAAAATTTCAGACTTTCTCAGCAGTTTTCCACGTGGCATGGAATTGGAGTATGCTACTGTAAGAACGAGAGGCAGCAACGAAAAAGACAACCTTCATGCTGGAGATTATCAAGAAAGGAATTGAAAAAAAAACGGTCAATAGTGTAATGCCCCTGAACAAACGTCGGGTATGGACTCATTTGGAGTATTCTGCACAGTTCTGGTCTCTGTATCCCGAAAAGGACAGTGTGGAGCTGAAAAAATGTACAACAGAGGGCAATCAAATTGATAAAAGGGCTGGAACACCTTTCTTTTGAGGAAAGGCTAAACAGTATCAAATTTTTCGGTTCAGAAAAAATACAACCGAGGGGAACATGATAGAAGTTTGTTAAAATTATGCAGGGGTGGGAAAAGTGGATAGAGAGAACTTTTTCTCCCTCTAGTTTATTTGTAGCCTGTCTTTCTTGCTGAGACTCAGTGCTCTCCTACAGTATAAGATGTTCAATGAGCAATGCAACAGTAGAGAAGTAAACGGCAATGTAAACAACAAACTGCCTAAGGCAAGGTTAGAGCCTGACAGTCAGCAGGACGGTTGGGGATACGGTGCAGTGGCATTGCGAGCATGATGATATCACTTCTGGAGAAAACCTGGAAGTGATTGTGGTAGCTCTAGGAATCACGGGAAACTCTATGGTTTGCTTGGTGGCCCTCCAAAGCAACTGGTTGGGCACTGTCTGAAACTGGAGACTGAACCAGATGGACTACCGGTCTTATTCAGCAGTACTTTTCTTATGTTCTTAGAAACATGTCCAAAGACCTCTTGTAGGTGAACTAGTCGGGCATTTAATTCAATCTTGCCCCATTATTTTGTCTGTAAAAGGGATATGGCCTATTAATCACGAAGCAGCAAGGCAATAGAGTCTATAGACAGGCAGTCCAAATGGCCATATAGTCGTCCGTTCCCAGGGTACACCACTCTCTCAACTAGGAGAGGGACACCTGCAACAGAAAAACTGCTTTGTTATGCAATGAATATATTTTATCATGGGACTTACTTTGGAAGTCTTTATATTTATATTTATATTTATATACCGCCCATCCCCAGGGGCTCTGGGAGGTGAACAGTTTAAAATCAATAAAAACAAGAAAACAACAATACTAAAATCAATATACAAAACAATAGTGAAATAAATTAACCAAGTGCAATGGTGGGGAGAACCCCCCCCCAAAGGTGGGAGGCCTTAGAACAGTTTGGCAAAATCTGAACATATTTGTCAAATGGCAGCATTTATTTCGTAAGAAGATAGAACAATATCACTGTTTAAAGGCAAATTATAAACGAACAGAACAAGAAGGAACCAAAACTGACTGGCATGGCTTCCAGAAGGTGCCTTCTCCTCAGCATGACTTCAGTATGTGAACAGCCTCACTTATAAGCCCAAACTTTATACCCTAACAGACTTCAGAAAGGAAACATTAAAAAAAAAATTCAAAATAGGCAAAACCTTTTAAAAACAACATTAGAAAACCATTTTCCAGAGCCAATACCAGATACAAGCTTTGCCAGTCACAGAAATGGAAATAAAATAAAATATATTTAATGCCTAACAAAGCAATTTTTCTGTTGCAGATGTCCCCCTCTTCTGGTGTAGAAGGTGGTATAATCTTGAATAAAACCAAACTTCTTTATCTTGATGGTCAGTTTCACTAACGGAAAACTGGGTATCGAAAAAGCTTGCTTTTCAAATTAATTAGATTAGTATAATAGACAGGTTTGGAAACATCTGGCCTGCCTGAATTAACAGAAACTTTATGCAGACGCCAAGGAATTTCAAATCTTTACATAGTCTCTTAAGAAACCTGAAGCAAGCTTTCAAAGACAGCTTAACTATTAACCAATATGGATCAATAACAACAACAACAACATTCGATTTATATACCGCCCTTCAGGACAACTTAATGCCCACTCAGAGCAGTTTACAAAGCTTGCTATTATTATCCCCACAACAAAACACCCTGTGAGGTGGGTGGGGCTGAGAGAGCTCCAGAGAACTGTGACTAGCCCAAGGTCACCCAGCTGGCTTCAAGTAGAGCAGCGGGGAATCAAACCCGGCTCTCCAGATTAGAGTCCCACGCTCCTAACCACTACACCAAACTGGCTCCACAGTCTAGGACACAGGTCTTGTACTAACAGAGCCTATGCTTACTGTTGACTTAACTTTACCTTCTTTCTCTTATAAACAGGTGCTGAAATACATTGTTTTTATGCTTCTCTTTAAAGGCATGTGTAAAGTGCTATTAAATTGCAGCCTTTACTGCAACCCTCACCAGGGTTTTCAAAGGCAGGAGACTAACAGAAGGGGTTTGCCTCTGCACAGCAACCTGGACTTCCTTGGAGGTCTCCCATCCAAGTACTAACCAGGACTGGTCCTGCTTTGCTTGCATGACCTGATGAAACTAGGTTTAGCTGAGCTATCCAGGTCAGTTTCTAAATACTCGTTCAGAAAAACATAATATTAAAAGGAAAGCTCTTCAGACAGAAATGAATTTGTTATATAAAAAACTGTCAAATGTCACTGAGGAAAGCTGGGAATGCTCAGAAAAAAATTCTTTTCAATAAGAAAGATCAGCCTCGTGCCAAGAAATATTAAACTTAAGCACCTTATCAAAAAGATTCTGCACAAAGTTGGAACAAATACACATCGGCAAAGTACCAAGGAATTAAACATCAAAACTGATGCTTGGAAAAACATTAAACAAGCTGAGATAGTACTAGCTAGAGTGTCAGATTAGGAGTAGGAAGTCCCATCAAATGCCCACTCTGACACAAAGCTCAAAGCCGATTCTAAGACAACCATGAACTCTCAGCCTAACCTAGTTCAGAAACAGAACAGGCGGAAAGACCAAATATGCCACCTGGATCTCATCATCGGAAAGGTAAAAGACAAATTATACTTCACTGATAAAAAGATTGGTAGCCGTGTTAGTCTGTCTATAGCAGTAGAGAAGAGCAAGAGTTCAGTAGCACTTATAAGACTAACAAAATCTGTGGTAAGGTATGAGCTGTGACTCACGAAAGCTCATACCCTACCACAAATTTTGTTAGTCTTATGGGTGCCACTGGTCTCTTCCTGCGCTTCTCTACTGATAAAAGGATTGGTAATCAAGAGTAGTATTTCAAACTTGACAAGCTAGAAGCTTCAATGTTGACTGGTTTTAATAAGAATAAATTATCACATAGACAAAATAGCTACCAGTCAAACCTGATAAAACAATGGGGAAAAAACAGTTTAGGGCTAAAGAGTAGGGGGATTGAAATTATCTATATTTGAAATATATGCCTTAGCTTTGTAGTCCGCGTCACAAACTATGAGGCTTTCATAAACAGGGCATGTTCAAGAAGGACCATTTTTTAAGTTATTTTCTTGCTTTTTTGAGCCTTACAGCCAGGGTGTCAATATACGCAAAAATATGAAATATTTGATTTATGACTACACAACTAATATGCACAACGATTTCTTGAAATTATAGCTGTAATGTATTACATTATATACCCCTGGTCAAAATTGTCTGGTTTCCTAGAACAGCAAACGACCGCCTTCATTAGCTACAAAGTCTAATGCTGTTTTCCAATTATTAGTATTAACACTGCAATATCAATGTATGCTTTAGAGAAGACAGACTTTGGCCCCAGGAATCTTATCGCATAAATTCAAACCATGGTAAAGCAAAGGAGATTAATATGAACATATGTACTGACTCAAATTAAGTGGAAGGAGAGCCAGTAGCCCAAAGGCCTATTTTGCACATAGAGAATCCCAGCTCATACCAAAAAACCTCTATTTCCAAGGCTCTCAGGTAACTGGTGATAGGAAAGAACTTCACCTTGAGATTTTGGAGAGATGCTGCTAATCAGAGTATACAAAGCTGAGATAGAAGCAGGGCTCATTTTGAGGGGGAACGCGCAGGAACACAGTTACGCCTTTCAGGACAACTTAATGCCCACTCAGAGCGGTTTACAAAGTATGTCATTATTATCCCCACAACAGCAATCACCCTATGAGGCGGGTGGGGCTGAGAGAGCTCTGAGAGAGCTGTGAATGGCCCAAGGTCACCCAGCTGGCTTCAGGTGGAGAAGTGGGGAATCAAACCCAGTTCTCCAGATTACAGTCCCATCGCTCTTACCCACTACACCAAACGGTATGAATAAATATTCATGCAGCTGTCGTTTTCCTAAAGGTTTTCTGCAGAATAACTACCTATGCAAATTTCATGGGTGACATTACTTTGATTGACAGGTGCCCACTCTCTTGTGAATTTATAATTTGCTTATCACATTACCTCTCTAAAATGCCTTCATGTTTTGGGTTGTTTTTTTTAAAACACGTGTGTGGTACTTGGAAAAATTAATCCAGCTACCAAAGGACAGATTGCATTCTACATGCTACGTAAAAACTCAAGCTTTGGTTTATTACGAGTTCAAGAAACTAGTCATGTTTACACAACCACCGCTCGCTAGCAATTCTTTCAACACCATGTTTTGTAGCATGTTGTCAGCATTGCTGTTTGAAATGAACTTGCTACTGTTTAAATTCTAATCTATATTGAAATGCAAAGGAGACAAAAGCAACATATTGGAAACTCTGTGTATCTCTCCCCCCCCCCTCGATTGTCTTGCTTAGCATCTGAAAAGGAGGCAGCTAAACCTTACATCATCAAGTATTTCACATAATACCTAGGGCGGGTTATGGTGGATGGTTTTTCAAGGAGTGATTAAGCAAAAATTAAAAGCTTCTTTGATCTGTCTCGGACAGGCTTCTGCAAGAGCGCATACCGAAATCCATGTTGACAGGATCTGTGGAAAGTTCTCAGGTTTGGTCTAACCTACTTAAATGAAACCCAGCAGGAACTTTGTCCAAAGGCTGACTCCTTTAGAACCATCATTGTTCCGAACAGTGGGGTTCTTGGCTTGTTTGCTGGGGATGACAGATGGTTTCATTTGTTGCAAACTTCTATTGCTCACCAAATTTTAGGTAGCGGCCTGATGAGAGGGAAGTAATGCGTGGTTGCACCTGCCATTTTTCACTTAAACAAAACACAACTTCAGTGTTTGTGTGTGGAGGGAGTAAGTACAAAAAGGCGGGTGTTGAGCATATATCACTGACTTCTACTTAATTTATTAAAAATTGGAAAACGCTAGCTGCAGTACAAAACAAGGCAGCCATACATGAAGGGTTACAGTGCAAATCTTTCTTGCTGCAAACTTCATTTAAATGAGTGGGAAGTTACACAAGAAAATGTACTATTGCATAACTGCAGAGGAGTTAGCCGTGTTAGTCTGTAGTAGCAAAATGAAAAAGAGTCCAGTAGCACCTTTAAGACTAACCAACTTTATTGTAGCATAAGCTTTTGAGAACCACAGTTCTCTTCGTCAGATGCAGATGCAATAAAGATGGTTAGTCTTAAAGGTGCTACTGGACTCTTTTTGATTTTATTGCATAACTGATACTCTTTTCAAAGGAGGGGTTGCAGGTAAAGCTACAGCCATTGTGCCCGATGACGTCTGATTTTCAATACATTAGAAAGGTAACAGGCAATATCAAATTTCTCAGTAACACATTCTGATAACTCCTTGCAGTATTTTTCGTAAAAGCATTTTCTTCAAATGTAATTAAGCAGAACCTTACCAGTCAAGACACTTTGTGAAATGTATTAAGAAATCTTCTTAATACAATGAATGTCAAGTGCCAGCAAACCCCATAATGCAAATACAGCAAGACTGTAAAGGGTGTGTAAGGATGAGGGAAATCCCAAGATATATTCCGGTGGGTAGGTGTGTTGGTCTAAAGTCTAAGAGATCCAGGTCCAATACCACCTTATAGACCAACTACATTTCCAAGGTATGAGCTTTCAAGAGTCAAAGCTCTCTGATGAAGGGACATTTGACTCGTGAAAGCCCATGCCTTAGAAATCTAGTGGGTATTTAAGGTGCTATTGGTCCCTGATCTTGCTCTCTAAGATATATACCATCTACAGGCTGGGGATATAGTCTTGCTATACAAGCAATCTCTAGGGAGCACTTGCACCAGTGTAACATAGCCATGATCATACGTAGGGGTGTGCACAGGAATAAAATTTGGTAAATTTGGGTTTGGTAATGCCAAACTGGGGAAAAAAACCAGTATTCCCCAAATACCGAATTCATTCTCCAATTTGGTTCGGTAACGCAAAACAAATTAAAATCCGGCCATTGTTTCCTATGGGATATTCAATTCATGTATATTGGGTGGCCTGGGGTGGTGTCAGTTTTTGACCAAATTTGGTAGGGTCCTACTTGTAACTGTCTTCTAACGTCCTCCCAAGTTTCAAAAGATTGGACACCCAGGAGCCATTTTATGCTCCTCAAAGAAGGTGCCCCCACCCACCTCTAATCTCCATTATTCTCTAAGGGGGAAATTATAGGGGCTATCTAGGAGCCTGGGGGAGGCATTTTGCAAGCAAAATCCACCAAATTTGCAGGCGACCTACTCCTGAAATTACATCCATACATCACTAGGTAATTTAAGCTAAACTGAACCAAGCACCCCACCAAACATGCCCCCCCAAGATGAACAACAACCCTGAACCAACAAAAATTTAATACCAAACCAAACTTATGGCAACAGAAAACACCAGCCAAAAATAGTGAACACTATAAAGAAACAGCAGTCCAAGTACCAACAACAGGGGAAAACAGCTCCCCCCTCACAAGAAACAACCAGCAAACCCAAGATGAATTTAATAAAATTTAACAGATCTGTAAAACACCCACAACTGGATCATCCACAACAGAGTAAAAAAAAGACACCCCCTCCAGAGAAACAAGCAGCAAAATGAACAGTAAATATAACCAACTTCAAACCAAAGCCCCCCACAACAGGCCAACCAAAGCACCCCCCAAACAGCAAAAAACAGTTTTTAAAATGCAAAGTAAAAAAAACAAACCCTTTCCCCTCTCCTCCCAACACTATCCCTCCCAGATACCAAGCCAAGCCCTTCCCCGCCCAAAAGAGAAAGAACCCAATGAGTCTGCCTCATTCCCCGCTCCCTTCTTCCCCTCTCGTCTGGTTAAAAAAGGTAGGAAGCAGTGTTTCTTTGCTACAATAAAGTTGGTTAGTCTTAAAGGTGCTACTGGACTCTTTACTATTTTGCAACTACAGACTAACACGGCTAACTCCTCTGAGTGTTTCTTTGCTGTTCTTAGAAGAAGAATAGCATGGAACAGCTCAGCCGTGATTTTCGAATTTTACCGAATATCTTTGGTAAACTTAAATTCAGTATTACCAAATCTGATTTGGTAATCCTTTTTAAGTTTGGTATTTTTTTACCAAATACTGTTCTCAAATTGAATACTCCTGTAGTCCAAGCTCTGCACACAAACTGACTTTGATTCTGGTGGAAGCCAGGTTCAGGTAGCCGGCTCAATGTTGACTCAGCCTTCCATCCTTCTGAGGTTGGTAAAATGAGTACGCAGTTTCCTGGGGGTAAAGTGTAGATGACTAGGGAAGGCAATGGCAAACCACCCCATAACAAAAAGTCTGCCAAGAAAATGTTGTGATGCGATGTCCCCCATGGGTCAGTAAGGACTCGGTGCTTGCACATGGGACTACCTTTACCTTTTTTAATCTTATGCACACCCAGCAATCATGGAAGAAAGGGTGAGAAAGCAGTTTCAGGAGGGTGATAGTTACCAGACTAGAAGAGGAGGTCTGCGGAGGCAGAAAAACATCAAAACTGGCAGAAAAACAACCAGCGTTTCACAAAGAAGCTCAAACGGATTTGAGGACATGTGGATGGATCCAGGACACGCATGCACTCTCTGGTGGCTAGAGAGTCTAGTTATAGGGCCAAATGATCCCTGGAGTAAGCTGACATCTTCCTCCCAAAACAATAACTTAATGGGTTGAGACTGAGGTTTGATGGTCCTATCTGGGGTAGACTATGTGTGAAAAAGTGCTTGATGACCCTTTGAGTACTGGATGGGAAAAGCTACCAGGTTTGAATAGCTTTGATTTAGGTAGGTGGGTACAGGGAAGTGAAACTGGGTGTTGATAAGTCAGGAGTTTCCTGGGAGCCTCATTGTCCTAAGTTATACATCTCTCTCCAGGTCATGGAGGGGCATCAATCAATCAGTCGCTCTGACTCACACACTGGTAATTTTCCAGGCTCCCTCCTGACAGGCATCCGCTCGGGGCCATGCAGTGCAGACTTAGGATATATAATAATAATAATAACATTTGATTTATATACCGCCCTTCAGGATGACTTAACACCCACTCAGAGTGGTTTACAAACTATGCCATTATTATCCCCACAGCAAAACACCCTGTGAGGTGGGTGGGGCTGAGAGAGCTAGAAGCTGTGACTGACCCAAGGTCACCCAGCTGGCTTCAAGTGGAGGAGTGAGGAATCAAACCCGGTTCTCCAGATTAGAGTCCTGTTCTCTTAACCACTACACCAAACTGGCTCTCCTTCTGCTATGAGGAAGGAGAGTTTATGATATTCCATCCATAAATTGCCCTCGTAGCAGTGAGGAGGGGTCTGACTGATAATATTCCTGCCATCTCTTTTCCTCTCTCAAGTACATTTGGTTGCGTGGTCTGATGACATTTGGAGATAATCAGCTACAAAGGTGAGTGCAGATACAAGTGATCTCACCTGTGAAATACCTTCCCCGCAGGTAGTATAATTGGGGTCAAATGCAACAGTCCCCTTCCCACCCAGAACATTGCTGCTGGTCAGCTTTGTGTAGAAGCAAGAAAAGGATGGCCACACCAAGCATGGAGCAACCCCCCACACACACCAAAAAAACCCCAAGAGATGACTGGTGTAGTGGAGAAATTAATTAATTCACTCTGAGAACCCTACGCGTTTTGCATACACTTCATCAAGGGTATCTGTAAAATATCATAGAACACTTCCCATAGGGTTGCTGATGAAGCGTATGCAAAATGCACAGGGGCCTTAGAGTGAATTAAAATTAATTCTCTCACCACACCAATTGTCTCTTATCTTTTGCTCAGGTTGAAGAAGGAAAAAGACATGTTTTGCCAACGTGGTTGCCAAAGAATACGCATAAATATGTACTCTGCATACTCTGGTGATCTCTTAGCCATTGTGCTGTACAGCCACCTCTGGCCCTGTGGCAGCTGTCTAGGAACAGGGGAGGTGCTTCATCTGTCCACTGCTCACCCCCAGTGCAGCCACTGGTTTCTCCATGAGCTCCCAGGGACTTAAATTGGGCAAAGATGGGGACAATTCTCTACTAGAGAACTGCCTAATCCTCTAAATTCCTAGTGTTTTGGGGTAGGTGTGTGGCTAAAATCAGTTAAAACTTGTAGTATAGATAGCCGTCAATAAGGCATGTTTTTGTTTGGCATTATTCTCCTAAATTTATGATTTCTAGGTTAAATAATATGTATGAGCTTTGCTTTGAGGGTTCAAAAGGCCTTTCCCAGCCCCATATCATCTCAACTGCTTAGTTTCCCATTTACACAAATGGACAAGCTTATGCTAAAGGACTGAAAAGACTTCAAGTCAATTAGGCAACGGTTTGCATTTATTAAAATTCTTCAGCTGTCTGAATATGAATTATGTGGAATGCCTGTACACCATCAACCTCCAAAATCCATCAAGTGAGAAAACTGATCTCTCGCTTAGCAATAGACACAGGATAATGTCAGCAGAGTTCTGAGTCAACTCTGAAAATTGCTTGCATGCATGGCTCACAGGAGATAAGCATTTTTAATAGTGTTGCCATGTTGCAAGGAAAGAAGCATGGGATGCATACCAATGGAGTTATGGATCATATGTATGGATAATGTCAAGTTGAAACTTTTTTTCGGTACTAGCAGAATGCTTAGTGCAAGCTCAGTTCCTCCAGTTTTATACATCATGAATCTCAAAATATTGGTCCATCCCAGTTTAGTTTTGAAGATAAAATGAAAGCTGATTGTATATACTGGAAATAGTCTGTTAACAAACTGCAAGATATTTATGGCATGTTTATTGTTCTATGTTAATTGCACAGCAACTGGAAGACTTCATAGCTTTGTGCAACAACAAAAAATGGAGATAATGTAAGTTGTTTAATGCCCTCCCACAGCAAGAAAGCTCTTGTAGTTACAGTTCTAATTGCTTAGAGTCTGTTCTTATTCAGGTTCTGAATTAATCCAATTAAAGGACACAGCAAACCCACATTAAAATGTCAGATTAACATTTCAGAGAGTCAAACACCTCCCTTGAAATCAATGAAGCAGGTGTAGAGTGGCCGATTAAAAACATCCCTGCCTGGACCACTGAAAAGACACAGATTCTGCTTTTGATACAAATGTGATTTGGCCCGTAATAAACGGAAAGCAGAAGAGGGGCACGAACTATGCTGCTATCAATAGTCAATAAGTGAAACTTTAATATGTAAGAGATGCAACAAATGTGCTCAGTGTATTTAAAAACTGGCCTGTTTAGGTGCCTAAAATGGATTTTAGGATTTGAGTCCAGTGGCACCTGAGAGAACATTTTCAGGGTGTAAGCTTTCAAGAGTCAGAGCCCCCACACCCGGAAAACCTTGTTGGTGTCTCTCAAGTGCCAAAGCCTGGACTCAAATCCTGCTGTTCTACTGCAGATCAACACGGCTACCAGCCTAAAACTAAAATGGGTATTGTACAGTAGACAGTTTAAAAGCCATTAGTAAGCTTTCCATCCCATCCTGCCCCCCTTTCCAATACCGTTTCCCCAACTGTGTTTTAAACTTTCAAGATACGCAAACAAAATCACGGGGAGAGATCTGATAAAGCATCGCCTACCATCTACTTTGGCCCTTACCTGCTCCACCATTTCAAATGAAATGAAGCATTCCTCACCTTTGTGTCTTCCTAGGACCTCAGGGTGCATATGTAGTTCTGTGCCCCCATTTTGTCCTAACAGCAACCACAAAACTCCTTGAAGGGTTTGTTGTGCGGAGGACAACTGGTCCAAGATTATATGCAGTGAAGATCATCGCAATGGAGGGATTTAAACCAAAGGCTTGTATCCTACAACTGCACAGAGACAAGCTGAAAGCCGTTTTCTGGACTATGGAGCCTTCTGACAATGCAAGCAGCTCTCTCACCGGAGGAAGAGCCGTTTCTGCCTGAGGAAGGCTTCAAACTGCCCGAAGTGGTAAGATACAAACCAAGGTTTCCTTGGTCTAACACTCTAACTACACCCCAGTAGTTCTGTGTATGCATACCTGAATTTTCTCATACTCTTTTTAATCCTGAGAAAAGAGCAGGAGTCCAGTAGCACCGTTAAAACTAACAAAATTAGAGGAAGGATATAAGCTTTTGTGAGTCACAGTTCACTTCTTCAGATACTGAAAACGTCAGCTGTGACTCATGAAAGCTCATACCCTACCACAAATTTTGTTAGTCCGACAGGTGCTCTTGCTCTTTTCTACTGCTACAGACAGACTAACACGGCTACCCATCTTGATCTTTCTAATCCTTGTTCTTCACCCCTGCCCTCTAATCCAACCTCTTCCAAAACTTAGTACGCTGATGTTACTTACAGGAATGCAGTAACAAAACATTTCCTCCATTTAGTCCATCAATTATGGCTTTAATTCCCCCCTCCAATTAGTAAATCATTCACACAGAAAGACGATGCAAGCCAGAGCTTCAACATAAGACTTTGTTTTAAGAATACAAGACAAGACCTTAAGCACCCATACGGAATCCATTAAAGAGCTAGCATACTTTGCCTAAAAATAAAACAGCCAGAGTTGGCCAGCAGCCTGATTTTTTTTTTTAAAAAAAATTCTTTCCCCCCCCCCCATTTTTATACGGGTTTGTACACGGATAGTCATAATTCACAGGTGAGATGTAAAACCTCTGAAATATGAGACACTGCTGTCATTACTCTTGTGAATTACAACTTTTTTCATATGGGCTTGTGATCAATTATAAGGGCAATCCATGTAATATATATAATAGTGTGCCACAGTCTAATGTAATTTATTTCCATCAGTGAGGTAATATCACCCAGCACATCAGAGGCCAAACCTGAAAGTTCACTCTGAAGGTTATTTCTTCATATCAAAAGGTTTGCTTTGCACCATAGACAGGCCTTCCTCTTTGCCCAAATTTCAGAGGAAGATGCTTTAATTTTGACATGCAAGGCCATGCAATGTCTTTCGTGAAAACTGGACCATCAAATGGTTAAGATCAAAGCATAAGCACCAAAAGCTTACTGAGGGGAAGTGCGGACCCAGAAAAGGCATTAAAAAAAACGGAAGCCAAACAGCCTGCAACCATTTTGAAAATGGAGACGTCTGGAGTCAAGGGGAAAAGCCGCCAGTGTTTGGTGAGTGGGCCATTCCTTTAAAAACACGTGCAAACAGCCCTGCTTAGCCTAACATTTAAAAAAGAAACCCTAACAACATCTGTGCCCCCTTTAAATTGTTATCCATGTAAATTATGCAGAACTCGCAATTTTGTAAATTATTATTATTTTATTGATTTCAAAAAGAATACATACATATACACATAGACATCACATCAGGGGGTATCAAGCACAACTTCGTAAGAAATCAACGGTGATGATAACAACTCATAATTTTTCATGGTTTTGTGTTGTTGTGGTTATTTCATAGGTAATGCAGTGGTTCTTTCTTACCCTTTACCAGCATCCAAGGACACCACAGTATTGTTGAATGAATCCCACCGATGTATTTATTTAAATATTTCTATGTTATTTTCCATCTTTCCTGATTTGCAGGAAACGTTTTTTAAATGCCCACCTAAAAATAATAAGCTACACTCCTTACAGAAGGCAGACAGCATAGGGTCCTCTACACCCCCTTTGGGAGAAAACTGCATACTGCTGGAGCTGCCACTGAAAACGGAGGTCCATGGTGCAGTTAGACAGCTCAAATTAAGAGCTTGACAAGGAGGCGGGCCCTGGAAAAGTCTGAAGCGGTGAACAGGTTCATAAGAAGTCAACACATAAAAAACTGGATCATAAAGACAGCATGCTAGATAAGCCTTTTATTTATATAGGCATATTAATGATATACGCGTATCATGCACAGACCTCAGGCATACACTCAGTGAGACCCTTGTGCCTGATAGCCACCAGCCAGTTTAACGTTAGGTTTGATTCCTGATTGCTGCATGCCACCTTTTTAAGGGCCTGGGGGATAAATTTAGGAGCTAGAGTGTTATCCTCAGAGCAGGGCAAGCAGCATTAAAAAAAATCTCTGCTGGTGGCTGCCAGGAACCATTACAAGTAGGAGGAAAGGTCTGCATAATACCTGCAATCAGGGCTCTTTTTTCTGGGAAAAGAAGTAGTGGAACTCAGTGGGTTGCCCTCAGAGAAAATGGTCACACGGCTGGTGGCCCCGCCCCCTGATCTCCAGACAGAGGGGAGTTTAGATTGCCGGGCAATCTAAACTCCCCTCTGTCTGGAGATCAGGGGGCGGGGCCACCAGCCATGTGACCATTTTCAAGAGGTTCCGGAACTCCGTTCCCCCACGTTCCCCCTGAAAAAAAGCCCTGCCTGCAATACTTTATTTGCCTCCTAATGTTCTGAACGCACTACAAGATTGGGAGACTACCCCAAGAGGCCATATGGACCCTGTTAAGAATCACTGTTTCGATGTGTACACGGGAAGCTAACATACACACATGTCCAAAATACATATTTGATGACATGGCCATTTGCCAAGAAACCAGGAATAACTGTATTTCCTACTTTTGTTAGTAGTAAAGGTGAGCTTTCTGCTACATAACAAGTAGTTCTAAGTTGGAATACATATCGGCTTCCGTAAGCCAGGACCGATGTAGATCTATATATTTAAATATTTATACCCTGACTTTCCTCTGGGCTTAAAGTGGCTTAAAACATGACAAGTTAAAACAAAAATAAAACAACTCCCAAATACGCACCCCCTCCCCCGCCAAATGTAACTCCTGTGCATAGCTGATCAAAAGCCCTGACTAATAAACAATCTTGCATTGCCTCCTGAAGATCTCTTACACTCAAATATACAGACTGAGATTTTGAGAAGTGCATGATACAGACCTTCTTTCCCATACTAATATAACTCTTAATTTTCATGGATTTGCAATCTTCACAGATTTGTGCTCACAGCGTCCCTGTATTGAAGGCCCCAGGTCTCATGAATTTAAGTCCAGGTTTCTAGCAAGACCAACCAAGCCCTCTGTGAATCCTTGTAAAGCTCTCACCCTGCTTTTTTCGTAGAAGCTGACAATAATATCAAACACCAACTCTGCTACAAGAGGGCTATTGTTAATTAAAGAGATCACAGAAGTCAAATCTGAACACACTTTTATACAGTCTCACTCTGCAATGCTTGAAGAGGAACAAGTCCAATCTTCAGGGGTTTGAGTCCTTAAATGGGAATGCTGGGGATCAAATTACAAGCCCCATGCACTCTTCCACCAACCTATGACCTCTCCCCTTGCTTAATGTATTTACTATACCTACCATATGTTTGTTCGGCTCCTTCTTCCAAGGAGCTCAGTGTGTTGTCCCATAGCCTCACAACAACTCTTCGGCTAAGAGTGAGTGGCTGGCCTGGTATAACTCGAGGAGCTTCACTGATGAGTGGAGATTTGAACTCCAGTATTTACATTACAAGTCAAATAGTCTATCCATTGCATAACTGAGCTCTCATTATAGCTGGAGAGAGCTCTGGAGGTGGAACACAGGAACTTGTCTGAACCACTAGTCAACGGAGATATGTCACTGATCCCACTTTCACAGCTGCCAGCACATCTGTCTTACAAATAATACAAATTTGGTGGTGGGGGGGGGGAAGCCAGGAGTATTTACTATCATGTTGCTGTTAGAGTGTGCAAGTGTGTGACTGGTCCAGAGTTGTTGAGAAGATAAAATAGAGGAAGGAAGTATCATGTATGCTGCCCTAGGTTCCTTGGAGGAAGAGCAAGATTATATGCATGTAAGCTACATCTTTTGGCTTGGTCACTGTTATACACCCTGTGTCCCTAAAGTCTATGTGCTAGAAATCAGTGTGGGGGTTGACACAGAAAGCAATCCAAATAACAAGCAGGAGATGAAAAAAAGAAACAGTTCACAAGAGCTAACTTAGTGCTTCTAGGTTCACATGCTCTTTTTAAAGTTCTTCTGCAAACCTGTCAAAAAGGAGCTTCAGCAAAACCTGTAACCGTCCCGTGCCAGGTATAGAGTATAAATGCCCAAAGCTGTCGCTTGTCAATTCTGCATAGCTGGCTCAAGGCAATTTCCTTTCAAGAACAAAATGTGTTTCCTTGGCTCAAGCATTGAAAAGCTTGGATACTTCCCACTGTATGATTTCTGATTATGATTAAAATAAGTGATCTAACGTCACACTTACAAACCAAGGACAGCAATTTTTAAGATGGTAGAATGAAACAAAACTCAGAGAATAAAGAAACTGGGGGAGGGGAGACTACAAACTGCTGTCAATACAGGAAGGGCCACCAAAGCCCAGTCTGAACATGGCATGGTGTTCCCTGTAGCAGAACACTAATAGTGAAGCAGATACTGGGGGGGGGGGACCCTACGTTGTTTTAAAACAGGCTTTGTTGCATCCAAGAGGATAAGAGAAATAAGTTCAGGCAAGAAACGCAGTTCCACAGATCAGTTTAATTGCCAACACATTAATTATATGGCCAGAACAACAACTTTATATTGCCACCTGTTGGATAAATACAATTCCAGTTTTTATAGCGTAGTTTCGTTCAATAACATCTACATATAGTATTCTCTCTTGCTCAGCGCTCTTTTTTCCTGCTCCGCTTATTTAAGAACAAGAACTGAAGCAAGGTTTTGAGTGTGGTTTCAAATACAGCTGAAAGTGAAATTCAAAGATCGTACTGAACGTTACGTAATTCAGAGAATACATTTCCTTAGGATTGCAAAGGGCGTGTTACATCAATGGCTCTTTTATTATTAGTCTAAATGAATGTAGAACATCATGCAACAATCTAGGAGTGATACTTCCAATTACATAATATGTATCACAAACTAAGGCTTTTTGTTGGTTTTTTGTTGTTGCTTTTCGGCAGACTCTGTCTCCCCACTTTTCCACCCGTACCAGCTATGTTTACCTATCCAGTTTTGAGATTTTTAAGCACGCTTAATACAAAGCTACCTAGAAAGCAAAAACTTCATCTTTAAACAGAGAATGTGCAGAGTTACTAAAAACAGCCATTGTTGATACTCACTGGACAATTTCCTAAATCTATAACCGTTTACAAATATTCTGAACGGAACATGTTGAGATTAAGCCATTCTCCTTTAAAAAATAGCAAAAAAAAATTGGTATAAATTATTGAAGACATTATTGGTCAGTTTTCCATCTTTGCAACTCCCTTTATTCAGCAACGCAAGCTGTCAGAGGCAACGGTAATGCTGATGAAAGAAAAAGCCGGTGGTTTCTGACAGCGGCACTGAACTCTGACCCAGGAGGACCATAAAGCAGCCAACTTGGGCCCATTTTACATGGATAGGGCAGAGTGATTTACGTGGGCTAGTTTAAGTTTCAAGAGACAGATAACATCTTATGAAAAGACATAGAAATTATGGGAAGAGCCTTCTAAGCACAATTTTAAAGATGGCAAAAGCTTTACAATGTAGGAGATTTTCAAGGATGTGTAACTGGATGTTAATGCACGCCCATAATTTATGGCCTCCTTGTAGAGCTGGAAACTTGGCTCACCTTTCCCAGACCTTAAGAAGTGCTTTGGAAAGCTGAAGAATTTGCTTAACCCTCTAGCAGACACTGGCACCATATAAAGATGCTAATCAAACCATCTTACCATTAGAGGAGGGGGGGGGGAAACTATGCCTTATAGAAAACACAGGGCTGCCACTATATGTTTTGCGCATGGGCCAACTGTATGTTTTGCAACATAAAGCAAAGCCTATCTGTGTGTCCTGATGGCACAATACTGAGCATTTCCCCCATCTGAGACCACTGGCAAGGGCAAAGAAACTCACAATGCTGGGAGAAGGGGACATAATGCAAGCTTTACTCAACGTTATAAAACAGGAGTGACACAAGGACAATGTTTCCAGCGGGAGTTCCACGTTTATCGTAACATTTAGTCCTGCACTCCTCTCTGGGCTTTTATTGGGGAGTTAATTAACTAAAGGCGCACAAAGAGGAACTGTGAAGAAAAAAAGTAGTTAGATCAACAGCTTATCAAAACCTTTGCTGCTGCCCCAGGTTTTTCCCAGAGCAAAATGAAGCAGTTTTCAGCCATCATCTTTCCATAACGGCATCACGATTTCAAGTGTCTAATATATGAATGCTGCTACTTAGAAGTGTCTTACACTTTTCACTTTTCTTCTAGGCACACCTACTACCAGGGCTTTTTTTCAGCAGGAACGCGGGGGAACGGAGTTCCGGAACCTCTTGAAAGTGGTCACATGGCTGGTGGCCCCGCCCCCTGATCTCCAGACAGAGGGCAATCTAAACTCCCCTCTGTCTGGAAATCAGGGGGCGGGGCCACCAGCCATGTGACCATTTTCTCCGAGGGCAACCCACTGAGTTCCACCACCTCTTTTCCAAGAAAAAAAGTCCTGCCTACTACTAATAGCTAATAGGAGAGGGATAGTGTCTTCTTGAAAGAAAATTACATGAAGTCATGTAGTATTTGAAAGAAAGGAGCTCCCCACGCTGTTCCAGAATTTTTTTTTACACTACCTAAATGAGAAAGATGAAGGACTAAAAGAGTTTTCAGAGAATCAGTTAAACCTCACAAAGAAACAGATCCTCCGCAGAGGAGTTACAACTGGATGATGCACTAAGGTGTACGTATGCAGATCAGCCTATGAAGAAAACCGATAAAAAGTTACCCCGTTTCTGTTTTTTTGCTACAAACGTACTATTTTACTGAGTAATCTTTACGTTAGTTATACATTACACTAAAATAAGACCAACTTTTATAAAAGAAGCACTAGCTGGTTTTACTATACGTTCCCTAAAAACACAGGAATGGATTGTATTTAAATAAAGTTTCAGCAGTAATGGCAGGAAGAAAGATAATTGGGAGCGCTATCACTACATGTTGGCAGAGGTGTCTAAAAAATACCCACTTCTACAACTGGATTGGCTTCTAGACAGATTTTGGTGGCTTCTGCAATGGTGGTGGAAAGTGCGGTCACGCCCTAGTTGACTTATGGCGATCCCTACTGAGGTTTTCAAGGCAAGAGTCTAGAAGAGATGGTTTGCTACTGCCTGCCTCTGCATAGTGACTCTGGTCTTTGTTGGAGATCTCCCATCCAATTACTAACCAAGGCCAACCCAAGATCTGATGAGATCGGACTTGCCTGGGCTATCCAGGTCAGGGCAGTGGCTTCTATACATTCATAAAATGTGCAGCGGTCATTCAGCTTTGAATTATAAGTGCTGCCCACTTATAAGTATTCCCCATCTCAGAATATCAACTCTGTGGCTGCTGTAGCTGGCCAGCTGACGGATACATGGGCAGAGAGCTCCTGCCTTTCCTTCCTTTTTGCCACCTTCCAAATCCTGGCAGCTTGGAGACTATTTCAACAGCATCTGAGACTGCAGAAAAGCGGGCGAGCAGGAGAGAAAGGGAAAGACAAGACATCTGTTCAGCTGCCTGTTCCCCAGATGGCTACTTCCAACTGACCTGCCACAGAAGAGAAGCTAGGAAACAGAAAAGCTAGGTGAGGTTGGAGCAATTGATGGTGTCTGGGTCAGCTGGAACAGGTCAGCTGGAACAAGGGGGGAGTTTTTTAAAGTTTAAATCACCCTTGGTGAAAATGGTCACATGGCCGGTGGCCCCGCCCCCTGCTCTCCAGACAGAGGGGAGTTTAGATTGCCCTCCGTGCAGCGGCACGGAGGGCAAGCTAAACTCCCTTCTGTCTGGAGAGCAGGGGGCGGGGCCACCGGCCATGTGACCATTTTCAAGAGGTGCCAGAACTCCGTTCTACCACAATCCCGCTGAAAAAAATCCCTGCTAAGACGTATGACCAACAATGGGGCACTTGCAGGAAAAAAAAATATTTATTCTGTCTTTCTGTAAATGGTCTTTCTTGACTGTCCTCTCAATTTTCTGGGTCCTTTCTTGTTTTGACAGTGAGTGAACTTCTCCAACTTCGTTTGACTACACTTATATTCTATAAACTACAGGAAGCTTTTTGGAAAGATAGACCTCAAATTCATCATGACATATTTCCTGTTTACAAAGCAACAGCCCACTGACCTATGGAGAAAGGATTTAATTCTCCAAGAAAAATCATAAACAGCAGTGACAGCTCAAAAGAGTTGAATTTAACAGATTTACAGCCCCATCCTAAGCAGAGTTACAGCCTTTTAAGGCCACTGAAGCAAATGGGCTTAAGTAGGGTGCAACTCTGCTTAGGCAGGCACTGTAAGCCTCAGAAAAACAGAGAAAAAGCAAAAAGAAAATGAAACAGTATTTGGCTCAATTGAAGGCTGCGGCATGCTGACCATGAAAAAGAATGGAAAGTTACTGAAGAAGAGTCCCTAAGGCCATCTCACCAATAGGCGCTGGCAGCAACTGCTGACTGTGCTGCCAAAGGAATACAGAATAAGCCAGGAAAGGGGGCTTGTTGCTTTTATCGGCTATGGGTATAAAATGGAAGCAACCGTATTTCATACACTATACTGCCTGTCGATCACGCCACTTTTAAGACAAAAGCAAACTCATTTGTTCTAGAATTCGGGGAGGTTCACATTATTAATTGATTAACCAACACTGCTATAGAAAATATTTTCTATAGCACTGCTATAGAAAATAACTTTGCTGTTAATTTTTCAGAATTCTTCCATCTGTAAATTAAGCTCTTAAAGACAATAAAGTGCCGCTGTCTTGGACACGAGGAAACTATTCCTTTAAGCATAATTCTAGTATCTTCCTTGTAAATGGTTCTTTCACCTACATAACCAAAAATCTCTGAACAAGCTCTGCTAATCTCTGAACCTGAAATAACTGAAAGGCAGCTGAGGTTGACTAAGAAATGCTTTTGCACTGTTTACTGGGTGCTGTTTCAAATCCGCTTCCACACGTCCTTATAGGGACGTCCCACTCACGGAACGCTGGCGGCGTCTCTGTTTCAGAAACAGTTGCAGGCTATTTGGTTTCCATTTTTTCAGCGCCTTTTCTGGGACCACAGGAAGGTGCGGTTTTTCATCAGATCTTGGGTAAATTAACTTCTGTGTAGGTCCCACTGATCTCAGAGGAACTTACTTTCTTCCGTGTGGGTTATATAAGGAAAAGTTTCCTGGGTGATTTGTAGAGTTCCACATGCACACAGTACCCACCTGCACCATGTCACTAGTACATAGGCTGTTTTCCACACAGCCAGTCGTTTCCACCCTTTGCCCGCTTTTTGTGGGTGTTTTGCTGAGTTGCTACAAAAACTCAGCCTCCACACACATTCCCCAAAACCACTTACCTTGCAGTTTGGGAGGGGAGGTCGGGCACTTACGTCATCGTCGCCTGCCTCCCTTTCAAATTGTTTTGGCTCTGCACATGTGCGATTACATGCCGAGAGCTTCAGGGGAGGAGCTTAGCTGTAATCGAACAATTCCTCAAAGCGCTTTAACCATTCACATGCCCAAGAATGCAGAAGAAGCACTTCGCCAGCCCACAGCAAAAGAAAAGACCAGGGAAAGTGTAGTCCTAGAAAAGACACCAAAAAAACCGGAAGCCAAACAACCTGCAACCGTTTTGAAAATGAAGATGTCTGGAGTCGGGGAAAAGCTGCCAGTGTTCTGTGAGTGGGCCATCCCTATAAGGACGTGTGGAAACGGCCATAGAGTAAGTGACATATTTTTTGGCCCTATCTAGTATTATTGCACTGCAGTGTGGCCTTAACAACTAGTAAGGCTGTTGGTAGTACTTTCTAGAAAAGTCTCTGTACAACAGACACATGGAAAATAAACTTGTCTTTAAGCAAAGCATGTAGGAGAGCCATGTATTTTCATAGAAGCTTCTATTTTTGCATTCCAGACTTGGTTCACCCTTCAATATGGTGCAAAATTACCTCAACTCTGCCAGCCAGAAGGGATATACAGATGCTTTATTAGCAGGGAACCTCAGAAACGAGAAACAAGCCCAAATCAATACTCAGTCTCACACTAAATTCTCCTTCAACTATATCCCTGAACACTGGAAATGGATATTTTTCAGCATCAGATGCATTCAAAAATGATTCATTTATACTCTATTTACATTCTTGAACTTAATAATGACAGTACACTTTCCCCAAGTCTAGCAAACATCTTAAATAAATTAAGAGTCTGATTGTTTGTGCATTCATGTGTGTGTGTGCGCGTGCACAGAAGGAAGTAGAGTGATGGTGGTTACTGCAGCTGATTGCTTAAAAATGGAACAATTGGCTACAGTGAGCAACGATTTCAAGAGGCATTTACGCATCTCTCACTCCTCCATATGTTCCATGTGGCACTAACAGGCCAGAATACAAAATACTGTAAGGCAGATTCTCAAATTAGATTTCTGTTCATGAACAGAAGCACAAACTCTTTGAAGAATGTTTTTAAGTACATTTCTTATTGTGTACAAAGAAGAATGTAAACTATGACTGCGAACCAATGTAACTCCACTGCTCTCTCTCCTGTTTCCCCATAGGAAACAATCAGCTTTTGGTAAATGAATGTCAGTAATTAGCCCTCTCAATTTGCATAACACCAGGGATTTAGATTTTTAAAAATACATTTCTAGTACTTATGAGCACAAAGTATCCATCACAAATGCTAACTGATGGAGAGGTCTTTTGCTGAGATTACAGGCAAAGTATCTCACTTGGGAGAAAAAACAGAGAAAGAGAAAGCCGTTGTATTATCTAATACTGTAGATTGCCTTGTTTCTGTACACGTTGAATAATACCCTGCCTTTTAAAAAAATTCCACAAGGTACAACAGTTCTCAGGAGATTTATTTCAGTTCTTTCCCAGTTTCCCCAACAACTCCTCAGACGTTTTCATAGTATACATTTTAAGTGAGAAAATTTTTGATAAGCATCAAATCTTGATAAGCAGTGGGGGGAAAATTCCAAGTTTTTTGGCAGTGGGAAAAACGTGGGGAGGGGTGACCTTGTCTATTTCCCCCCAAATCCAGTTTTTCTTCTGGGCCTTCACATCTGTAGTGACCAGGGCTCATTTCGAGGGGGAACACACAGGAACGCAGTTCCAGCAGTTCCCCAAAGAGGTCACATGTCAGGTGACCCCGCCCACCTGACTCGGCCATTTTGGGCCCGTTTCAGCCCAGATTTGGGCCAAAACAGCCCGGATTGGGCCTCTGACGGGTGGTGGATCACTCTCCCACTCTGCAGCGACCCGATCCTGACCATTTTCGGCCCCTTTTTGGCCATTTTCAGCCCCCTTTTGCCATTTTGGGCCCAATTTCGGCCCTGAATGGCCAGGATTGGGTCCAAAACAGCCAGAATAGGTGATGTCAATAGGGGTGTGGCATATGCAAATCAGTTATGCCAATGACACACTTCCGGTGATGGCAAGGGGCGTGGCATATGCTAACGGGTTATGCTAATATGTTCCTCCAGCTCTTTTTCTATGAAATGACCCCTGGTAGTGACCATATATAAATTGAAGTGGATAGGAATACTCACCTCTCTTAGTACCACAGGAAGGAAGGTAAAAATTAGAAAAGGCTGACCCAGACAGACACATAGATGTCACTCATGTAACACACGGATGTCACATGGATGTCACAAGGAAATTAGTGGGGTGGCACAGGCGCACATATCCTGTTAAAAGTGCTCACTGCACCCATTTGATATGAATGCAGAGACCAAACCTATTGGCAAAGGTGAAAGGAATGAAGCACCTTAAATCTTTTGAAAGTCTAATCACCACATGCATATTATTATATATAGGCAGGGCTTTTTTTCAGGGGGAACATGGGGGAACGGGGTTCCGGAACCTCTTGAAAATGGTCACATGGCTGGTGGCCCCACGCCCTGAACTCCAGACAGAGGGGAATTTAGATTGACCTCCGCGCCGCTCAGTGGCGTGGAGGGCAATCTCAACTCCCCTCTGTCTGGGGATCAGGGGGCGGGGCCACCAGCCATGTGACCATTTTCTCTGAGGGCAACCCACTGAGTTCCACCACCTCTTTTCCCAGAAAAAAGCCCTGTATATAGGACTGCATGCTGGTCTTAGAAAAGAAGAGATACAGCATGAAACTAAGTTAACTATCATTTTTTTAAAAAATCTACTAAAAAATTAGTCGATTTGGTTGAGAATTCAAAAGTTCCTAAGTTCAAATATTTCTTTTAAAAACTATTCATGTTTTATTTTTATTTTTCACATTAAAATCAAAATATTTATTTTATTTTACAAAATGTATATTCTGTCTTTCTGGAGTCGTAACAGCCACCAAGGCAACTAACTAGCGAATGAAAACATACATAACAAAATCGTGCCTTAAAAACCTATTAAAACACATCATTAAAACAATTACCAGAGCAAAAATACATACAAAAACAATGAAAACATGGGTCAGGAAGAAAGGATCAGCGAGGGAACACCAAACCAAACAAAAAGTCTTCACCCGCTTGTGGCAGATGGCAACAGAATAGTACAAATGAATAGTACAAAAGTTGCTACCCACCTAATCTCAAAAGGAGGACCTCAGAAGATACTCATAGCGGTCAGGTAGATTCATGAGGCAGTAAGAGGTCCTTCGGGTATGTTGGTCCCCAACCACATATGGCTTTTAAAGGTCAACATCAGCACCTTGGATAGTGCCTGGAAAAAATCTGAGAGTCCATGTCGATGGGCCAAGACTGGAATGATATGGTCCCACTCCAGTCAATATTCTGGCTGCAGCATCCTGCACCAAACGAGGATTCCAAACTGCCCCTTTTTAAAGGCAGCCCCAAGTAGAGCGCATTGCAGTAATCTAATCTAGATGTAACCAGAGCATGCACATTAGCCATATTTTTTCTGCCCAGGAAAGACCACAGCTAGCTAACCAGTCAAAGCCAGTAAAAGGCACTCCTGGCCACAGCTGCCACCTGCTTATCCAGTAGTAGGCCTAGATGTACCTTTCCTTATATATCCTAATTTTACGTCATTAAAATTCCAAATCCGCCGTAACTAGAAACTTTGAAAACTACATGCACTGAAGCTTAAAAGTACAGCATTAAAAATCACATACAACCAGATTGCTTTTAGTTGTACATAGTTAAACCTGTCAACAAGAAGCAGTGATATAGTATCATATTGTCCGCTTTTGACAATGTCAGTGACCTTTGACCTTTACTCCTATTATGTGGTCAGCTGCACTGACCAAGGAGGCAGCTGAAACGATTCTAACAGTATTGCACAGAACACAGAATCCATGCAGAAAGCTTAAGTTTTAAAAATACAAAAAAGGGTGCCGCACACTTTTCTAGTCTTAACGTTTAAATAATAAAAATACCTACATACCTTTATAAAACGGGCTAAAAGAATAGAAATAACTGCATTAGGAGCAGAAGTTTTCCTCCCTAAACAAACAAACAAAAATACAGTGGCACTATTATTTATCTTGTCAAGTTTTCCTTTCAAGGTTCTCATTGAAAAGCTGAGTAAGAGGAAAACTGTGGCAGTTTGAGAACTACTGAAGCACTGAAGTAGAGGGGGGAGACTTTACCGGGGGGAGAAGAGATAAATGTGAATTAATAAGCAGTCAGATTAATAGATTGATATATATATAGATATATATAGGTTAACAAACAGAACATAGATAGAAAATAATTAACTATAAGGATTAAATATAAGGATTGATTAACTAACAATATTTTCTTTCTTTTTGGTAAGTTTTGTACCAAACTGAATGTCTGAAGATATAGATGAGTCAAATTGATTGACTACGTGATGAGAGATATATAGAATTATTACAAAAAGATAGAATGAGTAATATATAGAGAATAAGTCAAATTGTTTGATATAAATGAATGTATGATCTATATGGTTTATGATATATAGAAATATTTGAAATTGAAAAATGGGATAAATTGTTTATCTAAGATGGAAACATAGACTTACAGTTTGGGCATACAATGTTAAAAATAATTAAGGATGTACTGCTTAGAATAATGGAGAATATATATTTGTTTTAGATAGAGGAAGCTAATAAAAGTAAGGGAAAGGGGACAAAGGGTTGGAAAGCTGTTGGAAGTCAACAAAAAGGGGGGGGAAAGGGAGGGGGTTAGAGATGAAAAAATTGGGGAAAATTGAATGTAAATGTAAAAATAACGGATTCTAACCCAATAAAAAAAATTTTCAAAAAAAAAAAAAGAAAAGCTGAGTAAGGTTTTATTAAGATGGGTAGCCGTGTTAGTCTGTCTGTAGCAGCAGAAAAGAACAAGAGTCCAGTAGCACCTATAAGACTAACAAAATTTGTGGTGGGTATGAGCTTTCATGAGTCACAACTCACTTCTTCAGATTTTATTAACCTAACTAACACCACTGAGTGGAGTTTTCGTAACACAAATTTACGTTTCTCCCCAAATGTCTTAACATTCTTGTTAAAAAAAACACACTGTAGCCTGAAATGAATGCTTCAATTGTACCTGCAGCTAATCTGCTCACCATAACAAGGAGCAGAGAGCAATGGGCCATTTGCTTCAGTCCACCCAACATAATTTAAAATGTTCTGCTTTTAGATATAACTATATAAAATGTTTAAATCCATTACAACACATACCTGAACATGATGCACGAAATGAGAGTTTAAAAACCTGCATCTGAAACAGGCTTCTACATTTTTAAATGCCTGAAAAGCAGCTTCACTTTTAACATAGTTGGTGCAGACCTGAACAACTTATTTAAAAAATAAAATGAAAAGTTTTGGTGACTCACAAGTTCAGCTGAAACCAATTCCTGGGAACTATTTTGCTCTGTCTAGCATTATGCAACCAATCAATACATATTAGCATTAAAATACAGATACAGAAAGAAGCTGCGGCATATTTTTAAGATGACAAGTTGAGATTTAAGTTGTCACACCCTCAACTTATTATTTCCTTATTTGAACTTCCCAGTTGTCATCCTACAACCAAGAGTTATTTTTATTATAGTTAACTGACTGACATTTAACTATACATGATTTCATCTGCATTCTCCCGTTTTCTATCTGGATTGCTTTGATACAGATGGCAACCTTTAGCTTTTAAAGGAAAACTAAATGCAGAAAGATTAAAGCTGTTGACAAGATGAATAATAACAATAACAATAATAATAATGGAGTGATATTCATGCTCCTCCTAACTCCTGATGATAACCACGCTGCAGCGTTCTGCACCAACTGGAGTCTCCAAGTGAACTTAGAGGGGAGACCTATGTACACTGGATTACAGTAGTCAAGTCTCGATGTTACCATGGCATAGATCCAGGTGGCCAGATCAACCATGTCAAGGGAGAAGGCCATCTTCCAGGCTAGACTGAGTTTGTGGAAAGCATTTTTCGCAGCTGCCTTAACTTAATCTTCCGCCTTTTAACCAAGTAATTTTAAGTTTTGTACATTACCAAAACCTGAAAAAAAGTGTGAGTCTCAACTGAAAACCAACCAGGTTACGTGTCCTAGTTAGAAGAAAACACTACCTTTAATATTCTCCCTTTTCCAGTAATAGGCTAAAAGCTTTATATACTCTCAAAATAATTAACAAAATGTGAGGATAAAATAGACGCAACAATAATGCTGCGAGGTAGGTTTGACTGAGAAACAGCAACTAGTTCAAGCAGCTATTTGAAGAAGAGGCCTTAAGATCTTTTAATCTACTTCCAACTTAACATATTACTTTTAATTACTGCAGTTTTGCTTTATACTATATATTCATACACATGTAATTAAAAGTATTTCGTGTTTTAGGAATGCTTCACATACCAGCTTCTAAGGGGGCAACTGAATTGGAGCTTCAACCACTTAGATGCTCAGTTCTTGTTGGAAGCATTCTGATCTGGAGTATAAACAGTAATTTGATCATATGCCTGGGACAGAGTCTAGATTTCTTTTATCTTATGGGTTCAGCCGACCACAAAACTAAACATCAGCAGAAATAAATAGCTGTCAACAAGTGAAAGCAACCTGTGGTGTATGTTTTATGAGTCAGAAAATGCCATGGATGTATTGTTTTATACATTCGTAGATCCAGGAGTTAGCCATGTTAGTCTGTAGTTGCAAAATAGTAAAAAGTCCAGTAGTACCTTTAAGACTAACCAACTTCATCAGACGAAGAGAGCCGTGATTCTCGAAAGCTTATGTCTCAATAAAGTTGGTTAGTCTTAAAGGTGCTACTAGACTTTTTACTATTATACATTCGAATGCTCTCTCACTTGACTTCAAAGTGACTCAAAACAAATGCAGGAACATTAAAAAGTAATCAAGCTCACAAGCATAGAACTACAACAAAAATGCCATATGCACACCAATTTTGCAGCAGCAGTCTCCCTGACAAATAGGGAGACATTACTAAGAGTTTGCAAAATGCAAAAGATCATCAAAACCCCGAAAGGATTTACTGCCTCATGCTATTTTCACAGCATAAGCACTCTAGCTACCAGCTCAACTTCGCCTTCTTTCAGTCTCCACCAAAATAAATAAATTAATTAAAAAGGTGCAGCTCTTGATACCAGTTCTACTCCTATGTTTACCAGATTTTTCATATTGTAATTTATACGGGCTTCCAGTCAATAGAAATAAATATAGTTTTCTTTTAAACCTGCACAGAAATCTATACAGAGCTCAATCAAGTCCCAGAACCCAACAGGAAACTCACACAGTCTATAATCTGTGGCTTGGTAGTTGTATTGACAGAATGTTAAGGAAGGCTTTTAGTTATTTAAATTGTGGAGATACTGACTTAGTAGAAGCCATATGAGCTGATTTCAAGAAAAACATACCATGAGTTGTATCCCTACAATAATCTCCACTATTGGAAGCAAGAGATTGATTTTCAACCAATTCCCCTTGCTGCAGATATCTGATTCTCCTCTCATGCTGTCCTTGGGGAGCCCATGAGTCCAGCAGCAGCATTTTGGGAAGATCAGCGGGCATGGAAGGACAGAAATTTTCAGGAATCCAACCCACTATTCCTGTGTTGATGCTGAACTATAAAAGATCCCTCGCCCCAGACCACTTTCCTGTGAAGTCTTGGGCTTAAATCCTCAGTTCTCTGAAACTGAAAGGGAGGCCAAAATCGTACAACCAGCTCAGCATGCATTCAGTCCTCAAGATTACGTCCCTCCCCCTTTGTTTTCTCTCCTCTGCTGACATTTAGGCTGTTAGCTTCTTGGGGCAGGGATATATCTTTCTTACTTCTGCTTACTCTCAAAAGCACCACATAATGCGATGACAGTATAATTCATCTTGCAAGATGCACGTCTTCGCAAAAGAGCTTTTTTGACATCCAACATGGCAGCAAAGAGACTTAACCGGACTCTAGAGGAATTCCATACAACTCTCAACAAAATATAAACAAGGAATATGCAAATATCCAACCACCGTTATTAGACCAACAGCGTGAGAACCTTTAGTAGTCCTTTTGCTAAGAATTTCTTTTCTACAACCATGCCTCTTATCATTACGGAGGTATTAGCTAGAGATAAGTCACGTAATAAAATGAAGAGTACTGAATATTCACAGTAATAAGAATTAGAGACGCGCATGAACAGAAAAAAAACCAAACTTGATGTTCGTTGTTCGTTGCCATCCACAAACAGGGACTCATGAACAACCATGAACATGGCCCTGTTCATGAATATGTTCGTGGTTGGCTGTTTGTGGGGGCCAGCAGGCTCTCCTCCAACTATCATCCAGGTCAAGATCCCTACTGCACCACTCCCAGAAACCTTACCTGAGCAGGCAGCAGGAAAGGTACCAATAATAAATAATAGCTTAGCCCAGAGCCTGGCAGCAGCCCTGGAACTTGAAGGGGTAGATCCCTATCCCACCACACACAACGAAAATTCAAGCCCCAATGCACTCTCTCTATCAAAATGCCCACAGCAGCTCTCTTTCTCCCTCTCCACTGCCTGCAAAGCCAGAGCTGGGAGCCCCCCTCCCCCCTCGTCTTTGCTCCCTTGTAACAAATTTGGAGCCCCACACTTGAAAGGAAAACCTGCCTATCAAGCTAAATTGGGCTTAGATTGGGGTTTCCAGGGCAACAGCAGGAGTTCAGACAGAGTTCAGACAATCCCTGCCAAAGTTGCCAAGGGAATTGATTGCAGGTGCCAGACTGTCAGGCTTGACAAACAGCAAGACGAACAGCAATGAACGAGGCTTGCGATGACCACCTGTTTGTTTAGAATGGGGCCTCACGAACAGCTTGGGCTGTTCATGGCTTTTTTTTGTTCATATTGCTGTTCGTGCCCATCTCTAACAAGAATCTATCTTAAGTTTATGTAGAAAATATTTATAACCTGAAACTTCTGTAATATGGAACTAGGAAATAATTCCACTGCAGCCTAGTTTAACACCCCTGTTCCTTTCAATCACTTTCTAGAGCAGTACAGTTGAGAGGCCAGGCTTAGAGTGATCAAAGATACAAATGCTCACCTGCCGAGATGTCGTCATCAGCCAAATCATGTTCTTCTTCTTGAGTTTTGATTTCTGATCCTGACTGTTCTGGACTAGCTGTAGCAGTCTGAATGGCTTCTGTGGTCACTCCAGCTGAAACAAGTCAAGCCATGGAAAACTTAAGTCCACTGTTGTATTCCAAGAGGTATAACACACATAAACTGCATCAAATAGATCTTACAGAAATCAGATATCATGCTTTATTTCTCTTCTTCAGAAGACCTACTAACTTTGACCTTATTTTATCAGATTCTCTGAAGGTAACAGAACAGAGGACAGGTTATTCCAGTCCCGCCTTTATGATTGTTTGGATAAGAATTTTGATTTCATCAAGCTCTGGCCATGCTACTCAAATGATGGCAAATCAATTGCGATGGCCCTTTGAAGCGTGTAGTGCACAACAGTGGGGTTTTGTTTCCAGACCAGCGAGAGATTATTAAAATGTGAACCTTGTTTTAATAATAAGCAGAAACAGTAAAAATAATATAATTAGTAAATTCTTCTGCCAAGCCATAAATTGCCTGTGTCTACTTTCCTATACTACAGAATGTTCTCTCAGAAATGTACACTACAGTGACTCAAGGTATAATGCCCATTAATGTTTCATTCTCATGTATTCATTAAAGAGCTCACTCTAAATTTTCTTCAAAGTTTAGAACTATATACTCTATAAACTTTTTGCAGTTTAATCGGATCGGTTGGACCCAACGCCTAAATCCATGGAGCTAGCTACCTTTTGCCCATCTTCTTTGGTTCTTGCCTTTTCAATTCTACTCCTCTCCTAGTTGCCCTTGCCTTTCCATCCTCCCTCCTTCTGTCTTCCTCACTATGAAAATTCAAATTGTAAGTTCTTGGAGGCAGGGACCTGCAACAGTATAAATCAAAATGCTGATCTAATTTTATTCCCATAGATCATCTGCTGGTGGAAGACAAAGGAGAGAGAGTTTTGCTCCCATCTCCCTGACTTTTTAAAATTTTATTTTTATTTAGGGTGGCTGTAGAGTCGTCTTGGCCATCCCCCAACATCACAGGAACAGTGGTGGCAAAAGGCCCAGGCAGAAGTGGTGCAAAGGAGGCAAAGTGCAAGGCTGGCAGTGTGCCACTTCTCTACAGATTCAGAACAGAACACGGAATGAGATACTTCCTTGCAGGATCTTGGCCAGACCACGTCACATCCTCCTGCACTCCCACACCTGCCCGCAAATGCAGCTGAGCCAGATCACCCCTCTGCCTATTTAGGCTGAGACTTGAGAGAGCTGCATTGCTGGATCAACTGGTCCACTAGCAACAAGATCATGCCTTGTAGAACCCTGCAAGGTAATTCCCACACAGAAGATAGCCAGACACCAACAGCAATCCTTTGAGTCACCAGTCCAAGGCACATTCCCTGATACCTAGTTCTGCCTACAAGTGCCTCAACAAGACAACATGGTTTACTGTATCAAAGGCTGCCAAGGAGCAAGAAGGAAGCCTTTTTCTATATTCAGATGGAAGTCATCAACTAAAGCTACCAGAGCTGTCTCCAACCCATAGCCCAGATTGAAACCAGACTGAAAAGGTCACACTTTATTGTTGAGATAATCAGTTTTGCCACGCTGGGGTATTTAGTGGATCTTCTCACAATGATTCCAGAGCAAAGACACTCCACAGTGGCAAAGAGGTCACAAACAGCCCACCCAACCCATGCTCTTAGAGTCCAACCATGGCTGATCAGGTAGATCCAAGATCTCTGGAATATAGAGGCCCCATCATACAGATTATTTATTATTAAAAGTATTTATTAGCCACCTTTCCTCCATAGATGCATGAATGAATGATGAATTCCTGCTATTATTGGGTTAGATGTTACCAGAATGACTATGTAGCTCAGACTATTTTTCTTATGAGATTCCAACAAAGTCACAGTATTTATTAAAATTTCAGCATCATGTCTGCACTGGAAACTTTTATTTGCTTACATAGTTACATGAAATTCATTGGTGTTTCAAGACCCACTCTACAGATGTCTTAATGTCAGAAAACTTTTCGGATTGTTTTACATTTTGCATGGTGGAGAAAACATCGGAAGATGCAACGTCTCTATGAGGTGCAAAGGGGTACATGGGGGAAGATGCCACTGGCTGAGGCTTCCTGGATTTGCAGGTACCTCATTCCACTTCAGGCGTTACAGGGGAATAAAATGCATACACTAAGATTTCAACCAAAAGATGTGAAAATAAATGGAAAAATTGGGTTCGCCAGTTTATAAGACAAAAAAATTAGGCAGCAAAGAAATATACCAGAAGTGGGACAGGGCTCTACTTTTATTGTACTTGAAAAAAAAGAAACTTTGAAATGCTGTCATAAGATTTTGAGAGGCAAAACTCACTTGATGAAGTGAGCTTTACCTCCTGAAAGCTTATAGCTGGACCATTTTGTTGGTCGTTACAGTGCTACTGGACTTGAACGCTGCTGTTCTATTGCAGACCAACATGGTGACTAGGGATGCCAGTCCCCCGTCAGGAGCAGGGGATCCCCCTCTCCCACCCTCCACCCCCTTCCTCTGTTTACCTGGCTGGCCTCCCAGGGCTTGCCCTCGGGGATGCGGTGTGCTCCTGCGTTCCGCAACAGCCCAAATCGGGGCACAGGAGCGCTCCCACACTTCACAGTGGCCGGATTTGGGCTCAATTCAGCCTGAATTAGGCCTCTGCGGGGTGCAGGAGAGCACCGTGCCCCACAGGGGCACACTCTGGGAGGCGTGTCCCCTCCCTCCAGCTCCACAGCAGCTGGATTCAGGCCAAATCAGATCCAGCCACAGTGACCTGAATTGGGCCTGATTTGGCCCCCTGGGGTGCACGGGAGCACTCCCCGGGTGGGCCATGACCCACATGATGACATCACTTCCCTGAAGTGACATCATCATGCAAGCCAGGAGCATGTGCATATGGCACACACACAAAAAGGAAAACACACTGGTAAGAGCCAGGCCCCAGATCTCCCACCGGGTCGGGGCGGTCAGAGGACCTGGCAACCTTAATGGTGACCTACCTGAAACGTGGTAAAAGGTGAATACTGTTCAGATATTTAAATGATAGAAGTTCTGATTATAAGTAAGTTAGTAAATGAAGGTGGTATGTATATTAAATTCCATCATAGTATTTTAATTCTACGGATTTAGTCTTGTGTCCTTTACTCTCTTCATTCCAGACAGATTGCTCTATTGACATTAGTTCAGTGGCATAACGGAAAGCAGCAAGCCATTTTCTGGACTTATCTAACTTGTAACTGACCAAAATAATTTTTTAAGTGGCCATTTATTTACAGTAAGTGTTCTTCCAGACACTTGACTCCAACCTGCTATAAGTGCAAATGAAAGAAGCACTAAGACAACTGACACATGAAAATCTTCTGAAATGCATATGATGCAACAGAATGTGCAGGACCTGGTATCGTACAGCACTGATGAGATGGGAGGGGGCCGCAGGTCAAATCTTATCTCTGCCATAAACTCAGTAGGTGGCTGTAAGTGGCTATGGGGGAAGAGACGAAAGGGAGGACTCTGGGACAACTTTCCTCAAAAGGCCCAGCTCCACACTCTGGCCTCTCCTTGTCTTTTTTTAAAACCTCAACAATCTACAATCAGACTAAAGAGGGACACAGACTTAGAATAATGAGTTGGCAGTGCATAAACAACGTGCTCCTTTTGTTTGGGACCCTACTAGTATAAGGCTACGCTTATTTATAAAGTAAGCATCAATCTCCTCTTCATAGATATTTGACCAGGCAGACAAAAAACAGATGGAGATAAACTTTTTTTTTATTTAACAGAAAATAAGACATTTAACAGGTTAAAGGCTTTGTGTGGAAAACTTCAATACATAAAAGTAAAACTGGCACTCAACTTCATCCCCAAATATTACAATTTTTCTCAATGGGAGCTAATATGTTGTAACTGGGCTGCAATTATCCTAAATAAACATCCAAGGATGATATGACTTGGTGTTGGTGTTCCTAACTTGTATCGGGTTAAAGAGGATGCTGAACAAACAGGGCTATTTCTGTAAGGCCTTATCCATCAACTTTGCCAAGATCAAAGTAATGGTCTTTGGGATGAGACCTCGACGATTTAAATGGTCAATAGATAGCAATCCTATGGAACAATGCAGAGCCTTTAAGTATCTTGGGGGTGACATTTAGTGAAACTCTCTCATGGAAAACCCACCCAGCCACAACAAACGCCTCAGTTTTGAAAACCACTGGGGTCGTCTTTAAATTTTATATCTCGAAAGGAGGTTTTTTTGTTGAGCTGGCCTTGAAACCATTGCAGTGCAAGGCCATCGCACAGCTTCTATATGGTGCAGAGATCCTGGGCTGAAATGAATGTCTGACCTTGAACCTGGAACTAATTCAAAGCCTCTTTTTAAAGAGGATTATATAGCTTTCCCTCATAGCACTCCAGTGGCTTTAGTGTGGACTGAACTTGGGCTATCTTCTATTAGAGCTTGTTTGCACTTGGTCATATTTCGATTCTGGTGAAAGCAAAGGAATCTCTCTGGGAGTCCACTCTTAAGGCGAAGCAACACACTGCTGCATCTAGATGTAGTTTGCTCCACTGGCTTTAACAATATGCTCCATTATTATTCACTGGCAGAGGACTTTTGGGATGTCCCCTTACCTGATCTCAATATACAAGACTGAATCTTTAAGATGGATGCTGCATTGGACAGAAGTACAACTTGTTCCAAATTTTCTCCCTTAGTTCAAGTTGTTCAAGAGGGACCATGGCAAAGCCTTTTATTTGATCAAAATCACTTTTCCTAGTCTTAGAATGGCTGAGAGCCAGTTTGGTGTAGTGGTTAAGAGCGACGGGACTCTAATCTGGAGAACTGGGTTTGATTCCCCACTCCTCCACTTGAAGCCAGCTGGGTGAACGTGGGTCAGTCACAGCGTCTAGGAGCTCTCTCAGCCCCACCCACCTCACAAGGTGTTTTGTTGTGGAGATAATAATATAACATACTTTGTAAACCACTCTGAGTGGGCGTTAAGTTGTCCCGAAGGGCGGTATGTAAACTGAATATTGTTATTGTTGCTATTATTAACTTCTGAGGTTTTAAACCATTCTGTCAGCCATTCTAGAGGGTTCTTCCACACATAGCAATTGATGCCTGTTTCTGAATTTGTAGTGCTTCAACCCATGAAGACCTGCCCCATTATGTTTTGTTCTGCCCTTTGTATACAGAGTCCAGAAATAAATTTCTTGGGGAAATCTTTAAAAACATTGATTCTTCCCCTGTGGTGGAAAATTAACCCTCCTTCTTTCCAATCTGTATCTTAGAAAATCAGGGCTTGAGCTGTACTTAATAGTTGAGACTCCTCTACCTGTGTATAACAAAGGTGCTTATGTGTTTTAAGTAATTTTTGTGTGTGTTTTAACATCACAGTTCTTTTGTTTGGTGTTTAATGCTTTTCTTATTTATTATTTGCTTTTTATTTGCTTGATTGTGATGGCCTTTGGCCACATGAAATAAATATTCTGGTCTGGCCACTGAAAGAAGATTTGGTTCCCTTTTCTCCAGACAGGTTACCTCCGCATACATAGTTCAAGTGGAACCTTTTACCACAACTGACAGGTTCACGATTGCTCTTTTTAACACAGCGCTCCTATGCACACAGCCTGTACACAGAAGTTAGGTAAGCCAGGTCCTTAACAGGGTGCTTGTTTGTCTCATTTTTTTAAAAAAAAAGCTTTCTTCCTTATCATAACTAAAAGCCAAATAAAACCCTGTTCAAACTGATGCCCTTATCCAGGCCTTAGGCAAGCCTCTCTCAGCCCAAGCTGCACCTTCCACATCTACAATATAGAGATAACACTGGGTCTACTACACAGGGATGTTGTAAACAGTACAGTAATAAAATGCAAATTTTAGATTTTGAACACTGAAAATGCTATGCATTACCACCGTCATGGACATGTGACTGTCCACAGACCAGATTGCTACAACAGATTTCTGTAAAAGACAAAGAGGCAGAAGGCTGCATCCGAATACATATTAAAAGTGAGACCAAATGGACAGCCTCAGCTGAACAACCCCGCAGGTCAATATGAACGCGGTACAGTATTAGAGAACCCCGGTTTGCCTAATTTAGCAACCGTGTTGATAAAAACACAAGTGGCATTTCAAAGGCACTGGCAGCCTACAGAGAAACAAATACATTTTATTCTAGCTTTTATTTAACATTCTAAAATTGGAGCATATTATTTTAAAAGCAAATTATTTGAGAGGCTTCAACCAGTATTTCCATAAGGGACAGGGGGCGGGGAATCATAAAGAATAACAGTAAAAAAGAGCAGCAGCAACCCAAAGACAAAAAGGAGAGAGAATGTGAAAAACAGAAATAAATCAGATGGAGACAGACTGTGAAATATGGCTCCTTTTTTGAAATAAAGTCAATGAACAAGAGCATGCATTACCAGACCTGACCTCTCTTATTCTCCAGTGCTCTCTCGATAACTGGTTAAGAGTCACACCAACACACAAGTTTATTTTATATACAAAATAGGGAATAAAAATTATAAGTCCCAAGTGTAGCAAATGTAATATGGCTGCTGAGGTGCCATGTGGGAGGCATCTTAATCCACTGTGCTCTAAAAAAAAAAATGATTTGGCTCTGTTTTTTCTATTTTTGTTTCCTCCTTTATGGAATCTGGAAATGTGAGTCTGCCTGTGTACTAAAGAGGAGGGAGACGATGCTGAGAGCCTGTGCAGTGTAATGGTTAGACTCAGGGCTTGTTTTCTGGGAAAAGAGGTGGTGGAACTCGGAGGGTTGCCAGCAAGGGGGCAACTGCTGGCGGGAGGCGGTGCCCCTGGTACCACATGCGTGCGCACAAAGTGCGTGCATGCTTCCAGGACTGCACAATGATGTCACTTTGGGTCAGCTGGAACAAGGGGGGGAGGTTTTAAAAGTTTAAATCAACCTCAGTGAAAATGGTCACATGGTCACATGGCCGGTGGCCCTGCTCCCTGATCTCCAGACAGAGGGGAGTTTAGATTGCCCTCCACACCATGGTGTGGAGGGCGATCTAAACTCCCCTCTGTCTGGAGATCAGGGGGCGGGGCCACCAGCCATGTGACCATTTTCAAGAGGTGCCGGAACTCCGTTCCACTGTGTTCCAGCTGAAAAAAAGCCCTGGTTAGACTATAAACAGGGAGACTCAGATTCAAATGCTCACTCAAGCATGATGCGATTGGGGGCCATTCCCTTCTACTCAGTTTATCCTACCTCACAGGGCTGTTGTGAGAATAAAATTGAGGAGGGGAGAACCACATGAACACTACTCTGAGCTCCTCTGAGGTAGGATGGGAGGAAGATGTGACAAATAGGACAGACAGAGACTGTGCTTTGAGTCCCTTTTCTAAGTGGAGCTACATTGTCTCGGATGAAGGGCGGGGTGCTCTCGGCAATGGTACCTTTATTAAGAAACTCCCTCCTCAGAGAAGTTACTCAAACAGGCTCTATTTTTTTCCATTGCAATGAACAACGCAAAGACCTTTTATTTTGCAGATGTTTATGAACGTGGCAAGATGCTTGCGAATGAAAGACAACTGTTAAAAACCGATATTCTAATATTTTTAAGCTGCTTTTATACAGTGTTAGTGCTGACAGGTTTTGTCCCCCCCTTCCCTGATCAAAGCTAGTTTATAATGATGACTTTGTTGTTTCCACACCAGCTGTGATATAAGGCCTCTCTGAGAGTCTTATGGAGCCATGCAATGAGTTGACGTTAGATAAATGAAAATGGACAGTAAATTGGTGGGGGGGGCAGAGATCTGCATCAGCATCTGACTGTCAGGAAAGTTGCACTATTGCATGAACATCCCTTGAGACATTCCAAACCATAACTAAGCAATAAATTCCCTGAGTGGCCGTCAAGTCCAAGGATAGGTATAGGCAGGTAAGCCGCTGGCAGTTCCACGAATTGTCCAATTAGGGGCTCAGGCTAGACTACTCATATCCAAGTCAAACATGTATTGTTCATATATTCCCTACTGGGCCTGTGTAACTGAGAAGTATTGAGTTTGAAGGAAGGGATAGAAAGCAATACGGCCCTTCTGTCACTGGTGTGATCTATGAAGTCTGTTACACACAAAATCTCCTCACTGATGTTCCAGTGCGAGAATTTGAGAAATATTATTGTTTTCCTCATTTCTGGATGGGCGGGGGGAGGGAGATGTCTAAACATTATTTGGAAAACTTCCCACCACTGCCAATGGTCTCTACATTTTTAACCAAGGATTTGGTGGCAAGTTTGGCCTTATGTGAACACTTTCTCAGAGATAACCGCAAGTTAATATATTTTTTTTAAAAAACTGTATCCCGCTTTCCTACCTGATCAGGGACCCAAAACAGCTTTACACACTGTTCCTCCATCCTCCACTTAATCCTCACAAGAACAACTTTGTGTTAGGCTGAGAAAGTGTGATGTGCCCACAGTTATCTAGCTGGTTTCCATGGCAGGATCTAGTTGTCCAAGTTGTACTCAAACCACTACACCACACCAGCCCTACTGAGCAACTAGAGGCTCCTGGGCCTAATTTGGTCCACTGAATGATGCCCAACTGGCTCTCCTGTTTCCTATCTAGAAGAAAAGAGGACTGAGAAAAGTGGTGTCTGTAATACAAGCCTGTTGACATGGTGTGGAAGGGTTGAGGCATTTCTGCCCCTGACCTGTTTCTCAGAGTGATTCTCCGGAGAAGACGGATGCTGCAAAGCAAAATAGGCTGTTAGGGTTGGTAGTGATAATAATAATAACGTATGATTTATATACTGCCCTTCAGGACAACTTAACACCCACCCAGAGTGTGTTATTATTTTCCTCATGACAATCACCCTGTGAGGTGGGTGGGACTGAGAGAGCTCTGGAAGAGCTGTGACTGACCCAAGGTCACTCAACTGGCTTCAAGTGGAAGAGTGGGGGATCAAACCCGGTTCTCCAGATTAGAGTCCCGTCACTCTTAACCACTACACCAAACTGATGGGGTACCCAAGACTGCTACAGGCCCTCTTGTCAAGATGAGACTGAAAACTAAATGAGGATTCAAATAATCAAAACCACCACAGCGTGGTCATGCCGAAGAAAGGACACTTCTATGTCGGCAATCCAAAAAAAAGTATCTCTTCTCAAAGGTTGGTGTCAGAGAAGCCAAACGTCAAGCTAAAAATCAATGGCAAAGGGTTTTGTTCATGAGGTCAGGGAGTAAGGAATTAGAATCTGGAGGCAAGAAGCAAACTGGACAAGAGCAGCAGTGATTGGGTATGCTATGGAAACAGTGAAAGTAGTACTCAAGGCAGGATCGATGCAGTCAACAAGCAGGGAAAGATGGGCTGGAGAAAATAGCCCTGTTGATCAGACAAGGTCTGAGATGAACCCCAAAAGTGATTTATAGAAGCCAATCAAGATTCCAGTCCATGATGAGGCTATCATGAGTCTCAGCAGGAGATTAAAAAAAAAAAAAAAACCTTCTCTAGGCCTCAACATGCAACTCTGAGCAGTTCTGTATGGAAAAGAACTGCCAGTGGACCACTTAAGACTGTAGGTTAGTCATTCCACATATGGAGTCAAGAAGAAATTATTTCTGTTTTTTAAAAAAACGTTCTTTGTATTAATCTCTTTAAGCCACAGGGATAATCTTTCTTGACTCGTTTTTAGGGCTTACATATATGAATTGAACGTAAACCTTTTGATGGCTTTTTTAAAAAAAACCCAGATCTTCTTACGAGTCACACATTTTGCATGCTCTTCTCCATTTGGAGCATTAATCCACAAGTAAAAACCTTAGAGGTGCCTGAGCTGACAGTCAAAGAGTCAACAGAAAGCATTCGGAGATTTTTCAAGAGAGGGCAATGAATGCTTCGTATTTGACAGAGAGCTTCATAACGATGCAAAATCATAGGCTGAAATCCCTAAAACCATTATGCATCCTTAAAGTCAATATTATTTGTGCGCATGGTGGCTGGCGCAAGACTGCAGCCTTAATTTGAAAGAAACAGATATTGATACACAAAGACAGAATCATACTTGTTATAAAGAATTTATTGTATTTCCTTTTGGAGTGCTAATATGGATTTACAGGATCATTTGAAAGGTTCAAATTATTAAGACAGCTCATTTGTATTTCATACCAATACATCCTGCGAAAGAGGGGTTTTTTTGTGTGTTTGTTTGTTTGTGAGGGCATTACAATAGCGGAAACAATTCTGTATCAGTGCTATCTGAATAAAAAAGGATTTAACAATATGGGAGGTGTACGACTTGTCTATAGTTTATTTCCAGACAGAAGGCTTAAATTTATTGGAAACAGATTTCTGCAGTGACTGACCAGTCCTGCCCCACATTCCCTGCAATCCTTATGACAGACAGACTGCCTGCCTCACATTAATTCACTTCACACTATTTCTATCGATCCACAGTCGGTTTCCTAGTCTCTTTGCACACATTGCCTGTCTGGCTGCCTACATCCACATCAGCACATATACACAAAGGCCACAGAAAGATAACCTTTTGCTTTCCATTAAAGACACAGTGGCCATTTTTCCCCCTATCTGCAGCAGAATCAGAACATATAAAATATACCAGAATTTCTATTGCCTGCCGGACAAATCGAGTGCTCGGAAAGATTTCAAGTACATCCACTGCTATAGTTTAGAAAACAATTATTTTCACATTTTAAGAAAAGATGTTAGTTTGGCCAAAGACGACATGTGCAGCGGTGATGGGGCTGAGGAGGGGGAGAGGAACCCGGGACAAGAGATACATACAGCAAAGAAATCTTTTCAAAATGGCATTTCAGTTCAAAGAAGCAGCATTAATGGACCAATTTATAAGTCCTGTGTAGCTATAACCAAGGGAGCTATTTATTGTGTAGATGTGACCTAAAACGTCACCAAATCCAAAACTTACAACCGATTACATTGAATACGTTTATACAGTAACTGTAAGAACAACCCATACAAAGAATATCCAATATAGATAGTGAGCACATATCAAGTTGCTTATCGTAATGCTTGTCCTGACACTATAGAGGGCAAGGACCAAAACCTTATCAAAATTGACAATACTGTTAACGTTATATTCCGATATAGACCTTTAAAAACAAAAAAAAAAAGGTGCAGACAACAAGCTGACTACTCTAGTTTGGGCTTTCAAAGACCCAAACAAAAGGTGGAACGATACATCTGTGCTGCAGCATAGAGAGGCTTGGACAAATCCATCTTAACATACAAATTCTTTAGCAGAGTTCTGGGCAAATGTTATTTTCTGAATCGATTATTATAATTCACAATGCAAAGTACCGTACTTTGGATAAGCCCCAAATCTGAACAGTTGGGATATTTTGAAATGCAAATCTGCAAAGGCTTCTAAAGAAGAACCCCTTCGCCCTGCGGCTATGCCACTGACCACCCTTCCTTTTCTAAACCACTGGAACTGTAAAAAAAAATACTGTGCGCGTAGTAGATTAAATGGGTTCTTTACAGAAAACAAAACATGGTACCATTAGTAAAGGCCACAAATGATAGTGTCACAAATGACAGTGGTGCCTACGTTGAGGGCTAGTGAAACACAGGGAGGAGAGCAGAGCTGTGTAAAGGGCAGACAAGGGGTAACAAAGAACCCAGATCTTAACTAGCCACACAAGCACAGCCCTATCAGAAATCTGTATTGCCAACAAGTCAAAATAAAGCTCTCTTTAACACAATATTCTCCTTGCAGACAAAGAAAGTCAAGTTAGATGCACAGAAGAGATCTTTTGTCTATTAAACAAGGACATAGTTCTATGATAAATATTAAAAAAAAAAACTAAAATGCAGGCTGAATGTTTAGATGAAAACCCTAAATTTGCCAGGCATTTGAATTAGCAATGCTGAAGAACACTTTGCATGACTTACTTGTAGGAACTGAACAGTTTTATGAAAAGCATGTTAAACCATACAGGTGGCAAAAGATCTGTGTCTTTGATAAACACAAAAGCTCTATGAACCATTAAGCATCATTTTTTAAATGTGTTTATCATCCTGGAGGTTTAACCCCCCCCCCCCCCTATTTAACAGCATTAGCTTTCAGCAGATCCCATATGCCTTTCTTATTTTTCCATTCAAAAATACAGTTATTTGGGGGGAGGGTTAATAAAAACAAAAACATATGGTATTATTCAATAATTTTAGAGTCGGGAGCTGTGGTCAACAGAAGGGGACTGCTGTTGACAGTCTATGTCCATGATAGGCAGGGCAAAAGAACTGTACAGCTGGCCTGTCAGTGAGTTAAGTGATTTCAGGTACGAGAACGGGAAGGGGGGTTGGAATTAAGCATTATATCCTGAACTCTTAACACTGTCATTAACTGCTTGTTAAGTTAAGTAATTGAATAAATCCATTAAATACTAAAATACTAACCAAAATGCTTAAAGAAAGGTCAATAGTAAGAACAGAATCATTAAACTATCATTAAAAACAGCAGATTACACAGCATCACCAGAATAAAATTCTAGCAGGTAGCTTGACTGCATGTATCAAAACCCACCAGTATCAATAAAAGCAGTAGTATGAAAATATGAAACGGCCGGGGGGGGGGATTAACAACACACTTCTATGTTGCTCCCCAAGAGAAGCATATGACTTAACTGTGTACCCACAATACTCAAGAAAACATCATGACAAAACAGGAAACAAGAAACCTCTATTGGTGGTAAGCTGCTCATTTCTAGGCCAGCATTGCTAAACCAGTTTATGCAAAGTGGTATTAATTCCAAACAACAATAGCACAAGATGTACATGAATGTCCCAAACAAAACAACAGCTGGATCACACAGAGCCATTCCACTAGAGAACGTGCTTTCCCTTGGCAGAAAACACTTCTCGTAAAACAGATCCAACAAGATCCAACACAATGCCACGATGAGAAGGCAAGAGGATGCATATAAGATCACTACATTCCCTCCCAAAGATGCTGGAACAAAGTGAACTTCTTCAGACGGAGAAAATGTATACATTCAGCAAGCTTTTTGAGCATTCATCTAAGGATGAAACCTTTGCATTAATTACCTCCACTTTCAAAACTGTGCAGAGATAACAATTCTGATGAGACATAAAGCGAAGGCCCGTGAGCTAACCAAACTCAGGAGCGGGGAAAAGGTTTGAAGCAACTGGATGTTCTCAGGCACAGGAATGTAAGAATAAATGTACTTAAACTCCACATACAAAACATGCAACTACCTTCGGGGTTGGGAAACTACGCTGGGGCCAAAAACTGCAGACAACTCCAGGACTGGGTTTTGTTTTTGTTTTTTTTAAAAAAAGAAGATAAATAATAAATTAAAACAGCTTTTGCTTTTAAAAAAAAATCAAGCTCAATAAAAATGGAAAGAACAGACATCCCCAAATCTGCCCACTCAGTTTTTCCTATATATTCTGCTTATTACGAAGAACGCTAAGCATTTCTATGAGTGCTCATCTGGCCCTGCTGTTCATCTTTCACCAAAAGACATAATCCTCTCACTATGACATCACAGTAGGCCATCTGAGAAGTTAAAAGGGAAGTACAAAATTATGAACAATCAGAATTTCTTCCAAAAGGGACGGCAAAAGCTCTCAATAAACTTTAAAAGCCTCCTTGGGGGAGGGAATAAAACCCAGCAATTCTTCATTTGGTTACAAATAAGTTTTATACAACTTTACTAGCCTATTTCAGGATTCAACTATTTGGAGCAATCTGGGGATTCATTTCTTTTGAAAACAGCTAGGAAAACCCTCCTAGAGGAGGCAGCTTAGGAAGAAGCTGGTGCTGTAGAATAAAACACACATCTGCACTACATAAAATGCCCCTAAAATAAAAATAAGACAGACCGGCACTGGAGTTAAAGTAGCGGCAAGAACAGGACGGGGCTCAGGGTTCATCTCCTTTAGCACCAGAACCAAAAATCTTTAGATTTCCTCCCATGACACAACAGACTCCGGAACCTTTAAAAAGTTACCACTGAATCTCACAGGTAGCTGCAAGGTACATTTTAAGGAGCTCCATACTAAAGAAATCCCAAGCTTTTCTGCTGACTTCTAGCACTGAGCTCTCTCTTGGTTCATTTTGTGTAATTTCCTGGGACTTCCCTCACCAAGAGCCACCTTGGTGATGACCTGCCTTCCCCCAACTCCCAGAAGACATGCCCTATGTTTGTAACTTAAGTGTCAGGAAAGTGATTGATGGGATCAGACCGTGAGGCTTAAGCCCATTCCTCTCCTTCCCAGAGTTGGTTATTGTGATATAGTGGAAGAAGGCATATTAGTAGCGTTTATCAAGATGAAGATGTACTACAACAGTATTTAACAAGAACTGGCTGTGAACTGCAGTCTCCAATTCAAATCTCATGGGAGATAAAAAATCATTGGGTATCCTTAGACAAGCTATCATCTCTCAGCCTTGACCACCACCTTCAATACAAGAATTGTAATACTGGCTCACCAAGCAAGGTTTCTGTTAGTGAAATGTAAGTTGAAAGACAGTCTGAAGTTTGCAAGGACTTCTGGGGAGGGATTGAATCGCTTCTGTAAGATGGTAGACTCAGACTATTTTGGGTGGGGGTAGGCTACCTCCTTAACTATGGTGATGACAGTTTATGGGAAGACCCAATGGAACCTCCAATCCCAGACCCATTGGTACAGTCTATTTCGTTTGCGGCATGGAACTCAATGAAGCCTTGAAGAACTAGGCACACTCCTATTTATTTCAACCCACACCATTATTTTATCACCACCACCACCACCTCATCAATTTGTGTCCTAGAGTTATGGAATTCAGGAAAGTGTTCTTATGGATACACAAAGGCACACACCAGCTGCAGCCACAGGACTGAGTTGCATACTGGGTCATGGGACGGAGATAGTGTTGGTTGCCCTCAAGGACAAGCTCTGTAGGCACCTGTATCGGGGCGGGGCAGCGCTGCTCATCTTGTTAAACCTTTCAGCAGCATTCGACACAGTCGACCATGAGTTGTTGGCCCACCGCCTCACCAATGTAGGGATTCGTGGGACGGCCTTGCAGTGGCTTGTCTCTTTTCTCCACGGTCGGGGACAGAGGGTGGCGCTGGGGGAGAGATTGTCCACATGCCAACCTTTCGAGTGTGGCATCCCACAGGGGGCGATACTCTCTCCCCTGTTGTTCAATCTTTATATGCACCCCCTCACCCAGTTAGTGCGGAGTTTCGGACTGGGTTGTCATCAATATGCAGGTAACACCCAGTTGTATTTGTTGATGGGTGGCCGACCTGACTCTGCCCCTGACACCCTGTTGAGAGATCTGGAGGCCGTGTCTGGGTGGGTAGAACAGAGCAGGCTGAAGTTGAATCCCGCAAAGATGAAGGTCCTGTACTTGGGCCATAGACAGGGATCCTTCTCCCAACCTTTGGGGGGACACCACTTGTGCCCATACCATCGGTTACAAGTTTGGGCATGATTTTGGATTCCTCATTATCTATGTAGGGCCAGATTGTGGCTGTGGCTCGGGTGGCCTTTTTCCACCTTCAGCAGGCCCGGCAACTGGCGCCCTGCCTCTCGGCCCAGGACCTAACAACAGTGATCCATGCAACGGTCACCTCCAGGTTAGACTACTGTAACTCGCTCTACACAGGGCTGCCCTTGGGCTTGATCTGGAGACTTCAACGGGTCCAGAGTGCTGCTGCGCATGTCCTAACTGGAGCTTCGTGTAGGACACATATTACGCCTATCTTGCAGCAGCTTCACTGGCTCCCAATAGAATTCTGGTTCCAGTTCAAGGTGTTGGTTTTGACCTATAAAGCCCTAAGCAGACTGGGACCAGCATACCTAAGGGACCATCTCTCCCTGTATGTGCCCCAGAGAGCACTTTGTTCAACCGGAAAACATCTACTGGTGGTCCCTGGCCATAGGGAGGCTCAGCTGGCCTCTACCAGGGCCAGGGCCTTTTCAGTCCTGGCCCCAACCTAGTGGAACTCTCTGTCTGAGGACACTCGGGCCTGCCAGGATCTTGTATCATTTAGGCAGGCCTGTAAGACAGAGATGTTCCGCCAGGCATATGGTGGAGGCTAATTTTACTCCATCATTGTCCATCATTCCACCAGTCTCCCTCTACAAGGGGTATGGAGAGTCCACTGATGCTGGTTGCCCTGAAAGGGGTACAGTATTTTATCTGTTGCTGTTTTTATGATTGATTTTAAGTTGTATTTTAATCAATGTTGTACCTCGCCCTGAGCCCGCTTGTGGGGAGGGCGGGTTAAAAATAAAATAAAATAAAATAAATAAATACTAGACTGCAGGCTAAACAGAGGGTGGCAAAGACAAAGCAAAGGAAGGCATAGTGGAGGCAAGAACACATCGAGTACCATGATCAGCAGTCCATCAGGAAGCTCGGATCCAGCCACGCGGTGCCAATTTAAGGAAGCAAAGTTGGTTAGCAGAGTTAGATGGGAAGCAACCCTGAACGCTAGATCCATCTTCTCTGTAGCTGCACAGCACTGAATGCTTGGACAGCTCCTTAGGGAAACAGACTCCCCCTCTTCTATACAGTCCTCTGGTTCATGCTGTTGAGACTTCCCTCTCTCTCAAGAACAGGATAGGACTGGATCCCCTCCTCGTTTTTTATATTTCTGTAAATCTATCCACACTAATTTTGTTTTAAAAAACCAAATTTAACTGCCCATATTTAAATTCAATGTTACAATGAATCCAGCGATTTATAACTTTACTGAAGAGAGAGATAAAAACATTAATTACTTTCCAGCTATAATAATACCATGTACAGAATGATAATAGGCTTTATTAGTGAGTTTTATTGTGTGATGACCTCCAGATCAAAAACTTGGTATTAACCAAAAGGCTTATAAAAGTGAATATAAAAATGAAGGTCAAGGATGTAGCCTGAAATGGAGATGGCATAAATATAAGTGATAACAGCATGCGGTTAACCTTATCATGTACAAACTACCAATAACAGTCCTTCAGATCGTGCTTTATGAGCTTCATATAAAACCTGCAAAAATCAGATACGTACACTGGATGATCATTTTGAACTCATTTTACGTTGTGAACCAAGCTGAAACCAACAAAAATGTGCTGTATTCATGCATACAAAGTTTCACTTGCCTCAGAATTGGAATCTATCACCCCAAAAAAAGCTACCAAACACTATGGCTAACCTAACATACAGAAGCATACCAAAAACATGGCAGTCTTCAAGAGCAGGAGGCTGGTTGTTTCTAAAGATATAGTCCTTATCAAATCTAGGGCTATTAACATGCACAGAGAGCCACGTGCAGCGCTGAGGACTTCTTTCACGTTTATACAACAACTGCTCACACAGCAGAAGCAGCAAGCCGTTCATCAGCTTAAAATTTGGCTTGCCCATTCAATATGATCATCTGCAGCTGGAACTTCGAAGAAATCTTGTGTGCTTATCCAGTTGTCTCCCCCAAATAGAAATGGGTCCACTGGCCTTCATTTTCTTTTCATTTAGTTTTACCATTTCTTTCTCAAATGTATAACTGAATAAGCTATCCATAGGCCCAGTCCTAAAACCTGCTGTCGCAGGAACGTCACAGTAGTAACAGCTGCTGAGCATTTCCTGACGGACACCTTCCCCACCACTATCAAACTTCCCTTGGAACGCACAATCATAGGAGCAGCTTAGGTATGCTCTAGGACCTAAGTCAAGAACTCACTTCACGCTAAGTGGCAAAGAGACCCAATTTGCGGTCAGTGGGTTGCACAATTTACACATGTAGCTTTAAAAAAAAAACACACATACACACCCGTTTTCCAAAACATCAACATGCCAGTTTTTCTGTGAAAAAAAAGTGAACAACGGAGTTCACATTACTCAAGTCCGGCAACACCTTAAAGACCAACAAGATTTCCAGGGTATAAACTTTCCAGAGTCAAAGCGCCCTTTGTCAGATACAGCCATATCCCAGTCAGGAGGTCGGAGAGGTGTTGCAAAGGACCGAGTCAGGACGCAAATGCACAGGGCTTTTTTTCTGGGAAAAGAGGTGGTGGAACTCAGTGGGTTGCCTGCAGAGAAAATGGTCACATGGCTGGTGGCCCCGCCCCCTGATCTCCAGACAGTGGGGAGCTCAGATTGCCCTCCGCGCCGCTGAGTGGCGTGGAGGGCAATCCAAACACCCCTCTGTCTGGAGATCAGGGGGTGGGGCCACCAGCCATGTGACCATTTTCAAGAGGTTCTGGAACTCCGTTCCCCCTGAAAAAAAGCCCTGCAAATGCATAAGGCAAAATGTAATCAGTTAACATTAGAAGGTTGGCACTATTTTACATTTTCAGCAAGGAAGCCTCCAAATTCCTCAAACACACACACAAAGGTGTATTTCTAAACCGTCACATGGGGAAAAACTGGAACTAGATTTCACAGCTGTATCATCTGTGTCCTGAATTATACATTTAAACAAGCTGTGGTTGACTTGGTGGAAGAGGACCCATAAGCTGTCGCATGTTCTTCTAGAGGTTTTACACACATGGCTTTAGTAGAGGGACTAAAAATGACAAACTGTTGTTCAACCGCAGAAGAAACAGTAATTACAGTATATGAAAGTGTAATGCGTCTAAAGCAACGTGTAGCTACAGCAGTGCATTACACTGATTAAATCCCACCGTTTTTTTCTATATATCCATACCCAACAAATGATTTTCAAAGCGTCAAGTGTTGAACTAATTTAGGAAGCAATCAGTGCATACAGCCAGGGCTTTTAGAGAATTAACTTGCAAACATAAAGAGTGGGAAAATATGAGCAAGAGGTTACTAGACCACAGAATCACTAAAATAAATGTAAAACGAGTCAGGTATTTGGCAGATGAAAGATTGCAGAGAAAGGAAGGCAGGCATACAAAGAATGCAGCTGCATTTTACACTCCTTTATAATAATTATTATTAGTTTACCCAACCCAAGATATTTGTACAACAGCAGCAGGCTGCACTCAGCAAAAGATATAGAGGAGAACCCAACGATGCCCCTTCTGGGAGCAAAGGGGTATTCCCATTCATGGAAACACCATCTGATGCCTCACACTGAAGTGTGGTGCACACTAAAGTGTGCGGCAAAGATCCAAAGACACTCTGCTGCATGCACTTGTGCTTATACAACACCTTACTCAAGTTGAAGTTTGAGAAGTACTGCAGAATCTATTATATGTTGAGTGAATTCCTATGCGAGCTCTTGCAGAACTGCTGCTATTATCGTTTTTATATATACATACACATACACACACACATATATCCACACACACAAATATAAATGCAACATTAAAACTGTACAAGTTTTTGTGCAATGCCATTGTACGAGCAATGGCCAACACAAAAGTTTTATGCAGTAGCTATTTTTCTTCTACACATGATTCTTTGGATCAAACCCATTGATTTTTTAAAGCTGTGATTTAGTACTGTGCACCAAATGTTTTCAGCTACCACAGAGCTAAGACAACCCAAGGTGTTAAAAATATTTTTCTAACACTGTTCACAGCCTTTTGTGTGTCTGCCTTTATGTACATCTAGCTTTGCTAACCGAGAATTTGCTTAATGCATCTCACACACAGGGCTTCAGCCCACAAAACTTATGCTTCAATAAACCTATTCATCTCTAAGGTCCTAAAGGACTCCTCTTCATCCTTAAAACTGGATACGTCCAATAGCTACAGTCCAAATGAACCCTTTTTAAAATTCGTGATTTCTTACCGACGAAGGAGATTCATACATACACACCGCGCAGTTGTTCAGTGTCACGACACACAGCTGGATTTGCAACCTCTATTGACAAAGGTTGTGCCTGAGAGGGAATGTTAAGGTCGTTTTACAAGTTGGCTCTGGAGCTCTATCAGTACAAGCAGCTCCATATTCCTCATGTTGTGTGATCCACACCCATGTGTGAGTTCATCATATTGAGACATACAGACAGCCTCTTTCATTAATAGGACTTGGACCCAACGGCAATCTTCTGCTAATAGGACGCACTTCCATCAGTGGAAGAGGGGGCTGTTTTAAGCAGATTCTCCTTTTGCCCCACGTGCTGTTCTAATGCTTCCATGTAGCCCCAGAGAAGCATTGGGGGGGGGGCTTAGTGGATGCAGCAGGAGGTGGAGAGCACATTAACGTAAACTGCATTAACTGTGCTGCATGAGGATACTTTTCACAAAACCATTTTCCTAGTGACAGATGGATGAATCTGACCATCCTGATTAGGAAGAGCTTGGGTACAACGTGATGGGAATGACTGCTCAAAATGCCACACGTGGACGGCTTTGGGTCCCACCATGAACACTCATTCAAATTCACACAAGCATATCAATAATCAGAGAGAAACTGCACTGCTATCGGGATTGCCAACAGCTTGCATGGCTGCATACTTATTTATATAGCACGATCCACACAGGGCAAGCCAACAGCACCCTGCTCCACGGAGCATAACGGAGGCAACAAAGGGATAGGAGAAATGGAAGGCAACAAACAAGAGAAGGGGCCCGAGCTCTGTGGCAGAGAACCTGCTTTGCATGCAGAAACTCCCAGGTTCAACCCTAGTGGATCTAGTTAAGCAGCTTGGGTATAGCTAAGAGGCTCGGGTAGTAGACTGGAACCTGGAAAGCTGCTGCCAATCTTGAGCAGGCAATACTGATGCTGATGGACCAGTGCCCTGGTTCAGTCGAAGGCAGCTGCATGTGTTAAAGAGAAACACGTGCATTTGTTCCAGTTAGAGGTACTTAGGCTTAGTTTATGTAGGGAAGGGAGGCTGTGCTAAAAACAGCATGGAAAGGGGGGGGCGGGTTAGAAGAAATGTGAAGAAAACAAGAGCTGGCATTCTAGGGGGACATAAAGGCCACAACAGAAGAAGTCTTTTGAAGGGACAAAAGATTTTCAGACGGCCTAAGATGGTAGAGCTAAAGGAAAAAAGGTAATGGCTGAAGGGGATAGAAATTTGGCAGGTGCTGAAAGACATGAACTAGGAACAACATGTAATATCTTTCAAACCCAGGCTGTGGAGGGTTTTGAAGGTAAAAACCATAGTTAAACTTACTTAATCTTGTTTTACGATGATGTCTAAATTGAATGTTTCTTACTGAAAATGTCTCTGGATTCTCCCCATGGGATGGTTTGTCTGTACTAATCTTACTGGCCTAATTTAGAGATAGCGTTTAATTCTCAATACATATCTGTCACGCCCACGCACGATGGTATAATTCGAGAAGAGCTACTAGCAGGTAGACAGCAGTGCCTGGAACCTGAGAAAGGCTCCGCTATCAGCTGCGCGATCTGCTGTCAGCCGATAAATTGGGGGGAATGGAAACGGATGGGGTGGAGGAGAGCGGGGACTGAGCTCCTAGTGATAGCGCTGAAAGCACAACAGGTTCCAGCTCAGGATGAATGCAAAGGTTTTAAAATTTCGTTAAAATAAACTGGAGCATTTATTCCCATCAAGTTGTACCTAAGCGCATCCTAATCAGGATGGTGGAAAATGGTTTTGAGAAAAGTATCCCCATGCAGCAAAGTTACATGTTTCACATGAATATGAAAAATGCTAGATATTTTAAAAACCTGAGCACTGGTATAGTGTAGTGGTTAGAGCACTGGGCTAGGAACTGGAAGGCCCTGGTTCAAATCTTTGTACCACCATGGAAGCTTGCTGGGTGACTATGGGCCAGTCACACACTCTGTCTATCCTACATCACAGGGTTGTTAGGAGGATAAAATGGAGGAGACGGGAATGATATAAGCTGCTTTGGATCCCCAATGAGAAGAGAGGTGGGATATAAAAGAATAATAAAAAAAAAATTCAAATACACATTTTCCACCAGTTAGGAGTTCATTCATTTTTGGATTTAACAAATTATTGTTGGTCATAAGGTCAAAATTTTAAGGCTGTATTTATTCAAACTTATTCTTGGAAACAATACAGCAGAACACCATGCAAAGCTAGATGATGTATCCTCTTCAAGATTTAACAAGATCATTATATATCTTTCAAAAAAAATCAATTGGCATTTAAGATACAAAGCACTCTTGATGAAAGGAAATTAAATTCCTTTGGGTAAAGCATTTCTCATGTCATAAAAATGTCTATTGGAAATAAACAAATTGTAATCTACCAATAAAAGCAAAACAAGCTAACTAACAAAGCTTGCTTGGAATGACTCCATAGACATACATCTTTCATTTCTAGATGGATGTTTGGGTCACGTCTGACTGATATATTCATGGGTTCAAGAAAACCACCAAAAGGTAGCTCAGGATGAAATATAACTAAACTTAATTCAGAATATTGACTCAAGTACAAATGAAACTCATTCATTTAATTAGCACAAATATATTTGCTTCTGAACTCATGAACCATTGGGAAACTGAGGTACGGATTTGCATGAACCTTTCAAAAGGACCAAACAACAATTGCTGCAAAAGGCAAGCCGAATGCAACAGATAGCTCCAGCTGTGGTCACAGATGCTGCACGAGTAAAATCGTTTTCTACATACCCTAATCTTCACTGGATCAAGACTACTCACTAAACTGCAAACACACAAAAAGGATTTAAGATCTACAGGAGAATCTACTCTATTCAAGTAGTTTTTCATTCAGATAGCTGGAGGACAGAGCAGGGTCTTTCCTGTATTGGCTACATTTTTTAGAAAGCTCTGTAAGATTTTCTAAAGTAAATTTTATAAAGTATATCATACCAATGTTGATTTACAAGGATCTGTTTTAGATATAACTGGGCTTCAGAACACTATCTGGTGCTTGTTATCAATGAACAACAACAGATGAGAAGTAATGGGTGGTGGAGGTAACCGTGAAATTCTAAGCGTTAGATCTAATTTCTTTGTATGAACTGACATAAGCACTCGATAATGGCATTCATTTTGGAGACAGATCAAGATGGGAAGCTGTATTAGTCTGCACTGCAGCAGTAGAAAAGAGCAAGAGTCCAGTGGCACCTATAAGACTAACAAAATGTGTGGTAGAGGATGAGCTTTCGTGAGTCACAGCTCACTTCTTCAGATACAGCTAGAACGTGAGTCCATCTGTCTTTATATCTCAGAAAGTGAAGTGATTTCAGATGCTGAATGACAATAGCCGGTGAATGACAATAGCAGGCATGACTGGATAGGGTGAGGTATGCAGAGGAGTAGTGGGTGTGGAGAAATCAACATTGGTAATGAGACATTTTGGAGTTGAAATAATCCTGCTAGTTCAGACAGCAGCAGCAGATAGGCATGAGGAACGTGCTGGTTAAGCTTTTCTAATGGCAAGACGCATATTACCAAATGTAATAACATAAAGCTGACTTCACAGACCTTATGGTGGCTGAAATGCATTTATGGTCCTAAGTATCAGCCATTCTTAAACTAGGTTGAACCCTCTGAATGGTGACCACTTCCCTTGCTGCCGCATCATGTCCTTACCTGCTGAACGTCCCCCTTACCCCCATTTTCACTGACAGCAAGAACTGACTAAATAGCTTACAAATATTGAAACCTCAGTCTTTAGATCAACAAAATAGTTTGCAATGGTTGATTCCTGGTCCCACAAACACTCCCCCCATTGTTACAGACCTTTTTGTCTGCCTTCATGTTGCCCAATTCTGTCAACAATCTCCATCTTCCACCCCAGAATAAGAAAATAAGTAACAGTTCATCCAGTCTTGCTTCTTCATCCTTTGTTGTGTCATGCTATAGCTTTGCACAGTGATGCCACATCCCACTGTGGTGGCAGGAAGTTATGGCAACATTTGTGTGATGTGCGCATCATGACATGTAACATGTGTCACTCCTTATTTGGCAACTAATATAGCTTGGAACACTGCTATAAGTCTCCCTTTTTTACTCAAGCCAACACGCAAAATAAAATCAAGTTTCTCCTGTGATACATATTTATAGCTCTAATTATTTTAACAGGAAAGGGTTTTTTTAAAGCAAGTTTAGGTTTGGTAATAGAAAATACTTACGTGATATAACACTGTCCATGTACTGTGGTAAGTAAGGAGCCCAGATATCAATTGTTTCCTTCCTGCCTGCCTGTTCAATTCTTCTCAGTTCTGCTAACAGCAAGGCCTGGGCAGCTTCTCTCACCTGCAAATCCAAGCAACATATGCATTTGCAAAGATTAGTCATACCTATCTCTAATGCCTAGTGATAAGTGCTGGGATGAGTTTTTAAAGAGCATCTTCAATTCACAAAACTAAGTAACTTTACAAAATAACTTTAGAGGAAGAAAAAAAACCAGGAAGTGATACAATAGCAACTGTTATTTTGGCCAATAATTGTGACTCATCAAGGCAAAGCAACAAGTGGTAACTAGACATGGGCACCAATCAAAATACAACTCAAATTTCATGATGAATTGGGCCGTTTCATGCTTCGCGAAAACGTGATTCGTGGGGCTGTGTTTTTCACAAAATCTACAACTTTTTTGGCCAATTCATAAGCTTCGTGGTTGTTTCATAATGCCAAACATTATGAATAATGTTTCATAAGGCTGGCACCCATCTATTGATTCCCTAGGCAATGGAGGCCAGGAAAGTCTGCAGACCTTTCATTGTCCTGGAAACCCCAATCTTAGCCCTCAAAACCCTGATAGGCAGCTCCTCCTGCCAACAGGAGATCTCCCAGTTTGCTCTATACAGCAAGGGGCACGGGATTAGGCAACTGAGGAGATGGGCCTTCCGTAGCTATGGGAACACCAATCTCTTCCCTCCAAACCCTGATGGCCAGGTCTGTCTGCCAACCACCCAAGGGCTCCTGTTCTGCTCTATGTGAGCATTTCTTATTTAAAGCACAGCTCTCTCTGCCTCGTGGTTCAGTTCCAGTAGACAGAGAGAGGGGGAGGAATTGTTGCAGGAATTGGGAGAGTGGATTTGGAAGCTTTTGGGGAGAGAGAGTAGAGAGTTTTGGAGAAGCATTTGGCTTTTTGGGAAGAGAGGGAGAGTGAATTTGAGAGCTCGCTGGGAAGGTCTTTTGGGTGAGGGTGCCTTTTTTCTCCAAGTTCCAACCCAACCCCCCCAACCCCATCTTCAGGCCTGTGCCTGGCTCTGAGGCCTAGCTTGACTGAGGCCTCTATTTATTCTTTGCTTGTCTTTCTCTGGCATCTCTGGGTAAAGGGGCCCATTGAAATGCCCCTGGTTCTGATGAATCACGAAACTAACAAATCGTTTTGTGAAACGGATCAATTTCATAAAAAATTGTGGTTTGTGATTTGTGAAACATGACAAAACATGAACCTCTCATTTTGGGTTTTTTTCCGTTTCGTGCCCATGTCTAGTGGTAACATAAACAGCACTTTACCAGGATGGTCCCAAATGTCTCTATTGCTCACTCAAGCACACAGAGTTTGCCACAAGGTCTTTGTTTTCAGCCAAAGCTACAACCATCAGAAAGTCTTCAGCAACTCATGCACTGGCATCAGCATAGACCCTTTACATGCTGTTTTGGTAATGTGTTGATGGAGGCACCATATGGACAAGGCAAAGCCAGCGATGTGACTCCATCCCATGTAACTATCATTCAGCCTCCAAGATGGTATGATATTCTTTCCAGCTTTCCAAGTTTATGGAATAAAAATGGAAACTGCCACCAAGAAGAAGGTCTCTAACCACAACAGTAACAGGAAGCATATACTAGCCAGAGTTCAAAAGTTCCCAGCCACTCCAACTCAGTATGGAGCCACTAACTTCCTAAAATTAATGGTATCTTGCTTAACATGAAGATCAGATATCCATTCATTGAGTTTAATTTATGAAGCAATGAACTGGAGGGTTGTGCAATAAATGAATTGTATACTGATGTTTTTATATTTTTACGCTATCCTGTTTGATTTTATATATTTTTTTGGTTATAAACTGCGCTGAGCTCGGATGCAGGGTAAATGGAATATAAATCTAAATAAATAAATAATTTTTTTTTAAATGGAAAGTTTTCCACAGAAATATAAATCACTTCCACCAATGAATTCCTAAAATTTCATCGTTTCATAAAATTAACTCCAATGCCATTGCCAATACAGTATTGATCAAGCTTGGCAGTTGCAAGTAATCCCCCCCCCCCCCCGGTGATTATCCATAGGAATTGTGACATCGTCTACAGATACATTTCACTGTTTCATGAAGTTGGGATGGAGGGGGTTAAAAACAAAAATGCATATCCAAATACAAAAAGCAATACAAGTTATGAATTCACCTAGCAGACTGTGCAGGTCAAATTAAAACCAAAGCTAACATTCTTATTCATGTTTGTCCTTTCTTATGGCAGAAAAGAAATTGTAATTATCAGTCTGCTGTGGAATTATCAAATTCTTTGGAAGTGCCAGAATTAGTGCATCAATAGACCTCAGTGGCTTCAAGCCGTTCCTTGCATTTGCACATACAATATCATCGTTAAATGTACAGAAATAGCATTCCAGTGAAAATAATGCTCACATAAATTGTTGAATTTGTTTGAACATATTTAAATCACACTTTTGCCTCCCACCCAGTCAAACCTCTTCAAGTTTTTGCTGCCATTTTGACATAAAATTAACACATGGTACTTTTAAGAATATTGTTTATTAAACTTAAGCAAGATTATGTTCTATTCAGGGCACTGGAAACAATTGCCAGAAAATCTTCCAATTCAAAATATTCAAGAAACCCCCATTAAGGTGGAAAGTGGTTTGTGAGCCTCCAAAGCTCCATGTTTGCCAGCTATTCTTCTCCCCAATTCCTGTCCATCAGCTTGATTTTCTTGTAGAAACAAACTGAAGTTTTCATAATGTTGCGATGACTTCCCTAGCAACAATAAACCTCCCTCCCCCACCAAGCTCTTGGAACGAGGCAGGATACAAACCCAGAGACTTCCATCTGCTGTACGTGCCACAAAACACCGCCAATACTGCACAAAACCAGCAGCATATTTTCAATTAAGCTGAGGAGCCAGTGCAAAACTGCCCTGTAAATGTCACAGGTCTGCTCCTCATATATTTCTTTTTAAAGCTGCACAATCAACATTTTTTTTTTTTTGGCCACAACAACAGAGATGCGGTGTCAAGGCCAGACAGTCATTTACCAAAAATAGTGGATGCCAACCTCATTTGCCGACTAGTGGAGTTGCCTTCAACAACAACTCAACAGCCTCTCCTTAGGAACTGGCATGAGAAGCCTGTTCACTAAGGGCTATTTTCTTTACCAGAATAAAGATGGTTCTAAAAAGTTGAATACAGTAATCACTGGGAAGACGAATGTCATCTTTGAATTTTTCATCTACCATCATCTGCCAAATCAAGTGACTATTAACATGAAAATGTCACTAAGGGCAAACAGCTAATTCTCATTCCTAAAAAAAAAAATAAATAAAAGGAAGTGCATAGGCACCTCCAACCCCAAATCTTATTTCAAGAACTGATTATACAGTGGAGAAATGAAAGTTCCTGAGCTGTTACATAAAGGGTACAGTGCTCTCTATACATGCATTTTTAAATAGAATATTTTAAAGGCCTTAAAATAAATCTGCAGCAGTTATTGAACTGCTGAAGCATAAAAAGTAAACAAACTATGAACGACTTAGTCCAAATTGGCTGAAATGGTCTGCGGCTTAGGGGAAAGGGAGGCATTTTATATTCCAAAGGGCTTCCCCATGTTCTGACGGAACAATGATGACATCCAGTGGCCGGCAAGATGCATCATGCCCTTTGCATTAAATCCTGCTCTCCCGAAGTCGAGCTTCCCATTAACTACAACATACAGATGTCAGGCAGGGATTTTAACTCCCCGTTTTTACCAAACTGACCCACAAATTGAACTCCATATACCTCTATATAAAATCCAACCTTTAAGGCAGAATTTATATTACATTTTTCTTGGAACAATATATTCGGTATAAAAATATCCTCCCGCATTGGCCAACGGATTCATTTGCCGCCCCCTCCGCCTTCAATAAAACAGTACCTCCAAGCATCGATCTTGCCATCTACGAGCCAACATTTCAAGGAGAGGCGGTCTAAATTTATCCAGGCCCAACAAGTCCGGAAGCATCACACAGTGCATTGCGGCAAGCTGACTCCATCCTATTAAGACACAGGTGAAACAGATGAGCCTACCATCACAGAGGTAACTGAACACCACGCTATTCATCAGCATTTGCAATGTGCAATCAGGAATTGCCAATGGTTCCCATGTAAAGAACAAGTATATCTCAGACTAAGGCTGCATTCACATGGCGAAGATTCCCCGTTCTGCATTCGTAAGCACCACAGCAAATGCAGAGGCCCTTGCACTGACAACAGAGCTTCTCACACGGAAGTTTGCTACACAATTTCTTCTATCAGCCACCAAATTCCTTGAATCTGCCTCCCCTGCGCCATGGCACTGAAGGGTTCCCTCCTATATGGTAACTGCTATAGCTTTAAAAAAGTCCTCCAGTGGCAAATTAGAAAAATGGCAGCTGCTGGGGGCTAAGGAAAATGATGCAGATGTGCGAGGGGCTCCTTGAAAAGGCATACCTTCCCCAATTGTCCACAGCAAAATCACGTTTGGGAAAGAGTATACTAACAATTAGAGAATGTTGTTGTGTAGATGCTCCAAGAAGCACTCCAGTCTGAAATCCAAAATGAAGAAAAACCGCCACATGGAAGCAGCCTTATATAAGGTTGCTACTGCACTAAACAATGTACAACTGAACTTACTTTAGTATGTATTTGCACCTGAATCTCTGGTCCTGATCATTTAATCAAATTAACTGAGGATTATGTTAACCACATTTATTATAATCTTATTACTTCTTTTTGTCTTTGTCTCCACCTGTCTTACTCATCTCCCAGCAAGGGTCACTGGCTGCTTTTTACAACTTTAGACTGCAAGCCATTCAGACAAAAAGGAATGAAGGAATGGATTCCTTTATTCTTTTTTCAAAGGCGTATACAGAAAGTAAAACGTTTTCCAGATTCCAGGCAAGCAAGTGCGCCACAAATGAAAAAGTTAAAATGGGGCATATTGCATCACCTTTTCTCAATAATTATCTTTCTGTAACCGCATACTGACAAGGGGTTTGCAAACCGCAGCTAACAAAACCCTTTACTGAGATCAAAAGAAAGCTGGTGGTACCAGAAAAGAAAAAGAACCACCTGCGTGCCGAGAGCCATCAAATGAAGAATGCCAGCATCTCTTCCCTCCCTCTATCCCCTTGCTTCCTTCCCAGTGATTTATCATACCACCAAAAGAAACTCATATCCAGTCTTAATCCCCAAGCCAAAACCACATAGTATCCAATCACTGCTTAATACAATCATACACACACAGAGAGAGCTTTTTAAAACATGCTGGTGTCTCTCATTGCATAGGCTACAAGACACATGCATTATTTTTTTAAAAAAAATACCTCTTCCATTTTGCTTCCATCATTTTTCATGCTACAGGTTTATCACAACACAACTACGCACAGAGACAAAAACACACAAAATGGCTGCAATCCTGGTCCTGCATCCACAAGCTTCAACAAGCCACACCACAATCGCACTACAGTGTAGTTAGCAGCAAGCAACGTCTTTTGTGGGTAATATCAAAGCACTGGTTTGTCACCACATGCAACAGGGACAAAAAAATGTTACGGAAGGGGGGTCAGAGTACAGGAGGTTACATCTTGCTGAGTGTACTGTGCTCCCTTCCCTATGGGTGCACTGGAAGAGCAGCGGCAGTGGAAAACTATCTACTCCAACACTGGTGGATCCAAACATATGGTGAACTGTTCTGCATATGCAGTGCCATAGCAACGAGATTGAAAAATAACTCCTAAGCACAAGAATCAATTCTTTTTAGAAAGAGTATCAATTTTATTTAGGTTGAAGCCATAAACAATAACATAAAAGTGACACAACTGTTAGGTACCAGCATCAATCTTTTAGACACCTTGGTGACCATGCTCCTAGGACTTTTCCAGCCCTGCTATCAACTACACCTACATGTAAGCAAGTTAGGTGCAGGATTGCAGCCAATACGTAAAGCTAAAATATCGACAACAAGCCACCAAAACCTCTGCAGGAAAAAAATACTCCCCCCACAACTAATGATACCAGATACTCGCTTTTAACACCACACACAACAAAAACACAATTTAGAAGTTATAAAAGACAGTTCTGAACCCCCCCCCCCAAAAAAAAACACTTGAGTTGTTTATGATGTTCACCAATAACAAGATAAAGGATTGGTTCCATATAAGAATCATTGTTGTATAAAATGTATGGCAGATGTTAAATTCTACTAACTAAAGAAATCTTGTATGTTCTTGTGGAGAAAAGGTTAAAATATACCTACTTCAGACCTGTGCACACATTACATTTTGGTTTGTATACTTAGCACACTAACACTCTACTGTAAGTAGAGCTGAGGCAAAAACTACTAATGGATATTTAGAAAAATATGTATAAAGCCAACCTTTCTCCCCAGAATAGGGTCCCAAGCTGGGTAACAGATTCTCTTATTTGCAGACATTTTCATGTGTGCCAAAGTAACGCTCTCTCCTCCCCCCTTCAGCTTTGGGGACCTCCTTGCAAAAATATTCACTTACTCGTTTACAAAGGTTCTCTTAGCCCTAAAACTCAACTGCCCTCACTAACACCGTCGGTCACTTAAGTAAATCTGGTTCTCTCTGTAGTGTTAACATACCATTCCATTCACTGTGAGATCTCCAACTGGACCTAATCTAACAAGGAAAAATTTAACAGGGAAAAAGATAGAAACGATGCTGCCAAAGAGGTTGTTTTAAAAACAAACAAATATTTGCATAATTGGGGGGTATGAAAAGATGTTAATCCTCCCCAAATCTCGATTTTTGAAGAACTGAAACCATGGAATGTTCAGCATCGCTACAACAGCAGTTCTATCATTTTGCAAACACTATCCTTGAATTGCTCTAGAGCAGGGGTGGCCAAACTGCGGCTCAGGAGCCACATGTGGCTCTTCTAGACATATTGTGTGGCTCCTGGAGGTCTCTGAGTATTGCCATAGCCATACATTTTAGTTTAGTTTATTTCCCTCTCTCCCTTCCCTCCTTTCTGTCCATGTCTTTCCCTCCCTTTGCCTTTTTTTCCTTCCTTTTTTCTTTCCATGTCTTTCATATTTTCAACAAAAATGTTGGGGTTGCCAGGTCTGACTCAGAAAATACCTGGGGACTTTGGGGGTGAAGCCTAACAAGGATGTGACATCACTTTCGTGATGTCACTTCCAAGTCAAAGGTCAGGAGATGGCTCTTCCTAAGCTCCACCCTTCCGATGATGTCACTTCCAGCATACTGCACCAAAACCCCACCCCTTCCTGTGATGTCACTTTCAGGACACTCCCCCCAGACCCACCTCTTCATCTAAAGTCACTTCAATGCATCATGTCTTGCGGCTCTCAAACATCTGACATTTATTCTATATGGCTCTTACACTAAGCAAGTTTGGCCACCCCTGCTCTAGAGGTAGATCAGATGGTCTAATGCTTGCTTCTAATGATTGCCCTCCCACCCCCACACCAGTTGCTGCTTAGAAGAAGGCGGGCCATTTCCATCAGCTAAATGAAGCCATTCTCTTTCAGCATAGCAACTCTGGGATACAATGCAATGTGTGCCCAAAGCCATTAGATTAATTTGTGTTACCTGTTGAAAAGATTGCTTGTTTCTTGTGTAAAAGGAAAACTGAATCCACTGAACAACATTCTCTTTCTGAATGAGAACAATTTACACAAATAATTGAAAGCCTCTCTATAAATCAGTGGCAGTAATATATATATGAAAATGGCTGTAAACTGTGTGATTTACAGCCACTAAAAGTGACAGTTCTACTCACAGCCAGCTTCATTCGACAGAAGTAAACAAGGACGAGCAGATAAATGCTCAGTTTTTCATTCGTTTGCTGATTACACTTTTAATCCTTAAAGTTGTCACAAATCATGGTCTTGTAACAGACTGGATTCAAGGGCTTAGGAAAAAAATAAGCTGCATGGCACAATGCTGTATTAATAAAAGCACTCACAAATCCTTTTTTTGTTGTTTCTTATGTATTTTATTGATTCAAATCCCACCTTTCCTCTTGGCTCAAGGCTGCTCTTTCTTCACAGATAAAATAAACCCCAAACCTTACTTGCACTAAAAAAAAAATAGACGATATTCGTAAGCAAACCTGTTTTTCAAGCCTAATTATAGGTACCAATTTAAGTTTCTTTTAGGTTCCCAAAATATTCCATTTGTTGAAGCCAAGCTGTGTAAACCCTAAATCTGCAGACACTGGGGCATTTACAGTGCAATCCTAAACAGACCTATGCCCTTATGTCCATTTAAGTCAATGGGCCTGGGGAGGTTTAACTCTACTTAGGACGGCACAGTTAAAGCTGTGGTTATTTTCTTCCTCCCCAAGTTGAAAGAGGTTAGAAAAGCCAAGTTTAAAAGATCTTAATACTTTAAATATACATTTCTTTACCAGTCAGATTAGGCGGCTATTTACATGATACCATAGTCTTCCTGCCTTTTAAGTGATCGCGGCCCAAAGGCAGAAAAAACAAATTAAAACTGATCATTAGTTCCAAGCAAAGGTTGCTAAGTGAAGCTTCTCTTAGTATTGCAAAGTGAATGGATGTGTATAGATTAAGAGAGGCATGTAGCAATGAGACAGCAAGTTAGTCAAGAGAAAAGGCCAAGTAGACAGATAGAAAGTGAGGCAAGAATACCTTCATTTACTAAGAAACAGGTATTGAAAGGAGGAGCAGTATCAGAGCCACAGAGACCAGCTTCAGTGCTAGCAGTAACAGCAGGAACAACTTGAGTAAGAAAGAGAAATAAAGAGGATAATGAAGACAGACGTTTTCAGGAAGGGGGGGGAAAACTGGTTAGTATTGCTAAATAATAATTAGAAAAAAATAAAGAACAGAGAATCTCTAGGACTTGTTTTAACTGAAACAACCATCTTACAATGACCTTCCAAGAAATGTGTCAGAGACAGAAACGCAAGTCAGTTACAGAACAAAGAGAGAGAGCGCTTGCTTACTTGGACTACACCCAGAAACAGCGAACCAATCCCATTTTACAGGGGAAGGGGGGGGAGTGGCAACCTTACCTATAGTAATGCTAGTGGAAATCAATGCAGACTATGTCACTGAGGCCAGTATTATGGCTACCTTCAAAATTACGCTCAACTATAACCTCAAAAAACTTAAATATAAATAAAGTCCCCCCCCATTCCCACTCACTCCCCAACAAGCAACTTTGACAAACCTAATTTTGAGTATTTCAACCTTTGAAACTTGTTTTAAAAGGCCAGGCTGAATAAAGCACCTTGAAAGCTAATCTCCTAAAGGCCACGCCGGGATTGATTTAATGTGTATTCTCAACTACTTTTAGCGAGGAAGACACTTAAAACTTAATTGCTCAAAATAGTTTTTGCCAAATTAAAATTTCTGCAGTTTTACGACAGCCATTTTGTGAATTGTGGTGGGGTTCTTATTTTTTAATGTGAAGGCAGTCCAAAGGCAGCCATAAACTTTATAGTTTCACTAATGCTCCATGAATCAAATTATCATATGAAAGGACGGGCAGACCTTATGGCACACACCATTCTACAACCAGAGGTCAATGGTAAGATTTAGAGGTCACTAGCTGCCACTTCCTTCTCCCGAAGAATTACCATATGTCATGCACAAGCATCTTCAAATTAATCCTTCTCTTTTATTCTGCTGCAGAGTAACAATAGGTTCAAGCTCCTGAACAGATTCACTATTGTTTCCTGAATGGTATGTTTGGTTTTCATGCAGTGAACTTCCTTTTGTCACTCTAAGACATCTGCATCAAAATTACTCCTTCCACGATTTCCACACAAATGAATCGTGGTGGCACGTGCAACGTGGTAAGGAGAACCACTGTAAAAGTAGATCACATGTATTGCAAGCAGCAAAAAAAAAAAATTATAGGCCTTAAGAATGGATGAAGCATTTGTACTGATAAATGAATGGGCTTTCTGAAAATACACACTTGCCCCGCCCCACTCCCCTAGATTAAGTTTACTGTTTATTTTAAGCTTTGCTCTTTTGTGATGGGGCAAATGAGGGACAAGAACAGTCCCTTTCTGGCTGTCATTGTTTATATCAATCAGTGTAACCAAAAGTAACAGCTGGCTTGGCAGTAGCTCAACAGTACCAGACTCTCTGGCAATCGGAAAATAAAATAAGACATGGACTGATCAGCCCCATCCTCTCCCCGTTATGCGTTTGCTGCATTGCAAGCAGACAAGTTTAAAGTAGAAGGAATCTGAAACTCGCCACAAAAGATTTTTGAACTCCCAAATTTAAAATGCAGCCTAGGAATTCTATTGTATTGGGTTTGGCATATGGGCTGCTGTGCAGAGTTGCTGCTTTCTTGTGCTGAATTTTATGGTTTTAATGTGTTTTAAATGTGACTTTTATTATTTGATGTTACCCGCTCTGAGCCCGCTTGTGGGGAGAACGGGCTAAAAATCCAATAAATAAATAAATAGGAAGTGATACCTTCAAGGGGGGAGAGGGGAAGGATATAGGCTATCATCTTTAATTTTAAAAAAAATCTAGGCTATCATCTGAGAACTCTTTTTGTTGTTCTGCTTTTTGGATTGGTCTTACTAAAAGATATTATATGGCTTTCATTTTGGGATTTTTCTTTGGTCTAAAATCTGCAATTTTTGTTCTACTTAGCCTAGCAATCATTTCTGATTTCTGGGATGATCTTCTCTCGAGTTGTGAGCTCTATGTGGGCAAAATATGGGTCAAGGTGCTATGTGTGGGAGGGGGGGAAGGGAATTGGAAAAAACTATCCCCACCTCTCTTTTGAGAACAGAGATCTCTAAGCATATTAAGCGGCAAATTCCCTCCAACAGGAATGACTACTGCCTTTTTTACTTTGGCAAGGAGAACACAGTTAAACTTTAATTTGACCAAAGAAGGCAGTCATCATCATAGCTTTTCTAGGCTTGGAGCTGATTTGCAAAATGAACAACTACAGCTAAATATGCAAGTGCCCTTATGCCATGTGTCCCACCCCATGCCTGGTTAATTCAGGCCGGAGGAATACAGAAGGTTTGGAGTGAGTGAACAGAAGAATACTGGTGCCTATTTAGAATGACAAATTTATGTTGCATCAGAACAAAATAAGCAAACAATGCTCTCTCAGTGTCTCTTCTGAGCACTATTCCCCAATGTGGCACCTGCCTCATGTGTGAGATAAGTGGGTAAGGCACCTGAACAGTGGGGCTTCTGGTTGGCAGCGGGATCTCACCGTGAAATAGCTGCTGCCAGAGGAACGGGTAAGCCGCAAGCCTGAGGCGCAGACTTCATGCCAGGGACGGAAACACATACGGCTCATTCATTCGATGGAAATTGTATGGCTCTCCATGAGCCCCAGATTGAGTATCACTAAGATGAACATTATGCCTGGAGCAAGAGGGTTTACTTGTTTGCCCAGGCACGAGAACAAAAATTGCTTAGAGTTGCAAAGTCAAGTGGTATAGAACTTTTAATATATACAACTTTTGGAAGAGAAAATAAGTATAACAACATAAAAAGCTCATTGGCTAAGTGGAGGGTTCAGTTGTTATTTCAGCCACGGCATCCCTGAGGACTATCACTGTACACAGAAGGGTGCTTGGCAACTGACCCATCTCTACAGGCTAGAAACAGCAGTTTGGCAGGGTAAACTATCCCAATCAAGCAGAAATACTTCGTTTTTTAATAGGTGAACACTTCAACTGCCACCAGTTTAGAAACAGAAACAAACCTGAAAATAAGTTCCACGGGTAGCTACCGTTTCCCGTTAGACCCAGTTAACATCCACCTCTGCTACCGTGGACTAGGCTTATCTTAAAAAAAATTGCCCACATCAGCTTTTTGAAACCCAGCAGCGACTGTATCAAAACATCAGTTTGTGACAGTTGGCAAAAGATAGTCCAGGAGTGAATGCCCAGCTCCCTTGGGGGTCAACACAGGCATTCCAAAAACCATGGCCGCTGCGTACCCATATACACGGGGAGTCATCCGCTCCGTGACACTTGGCAATCTCTTGTAAGAGTCAGACATTTCAGCTTCATTTAGCCACAATAACCAGTGTCTGGCAATCTCATTTCAAAGCTTTAGTTGTCCTAATTCTCTTAGAGAGGCCAAAGTGTTTCTTTTCCAAGCCCCACCCCCCAAGAGGCTCTAATCAAGATAAATACAGTAAAAAAAAAATGGGAGCGCTCCTTGTCTCAACCCTTTTGATGTTACCTTGTTTAATCAGCCCTTGAGATGCTGGACTGGCAGGTGGAGCAGGCATCTTCACTTTGGCAAGCTCAGGAGTCCCTGGCCGAGGGGGCCTGCAAATAAGAATCATCGTCAAAACTCACCATGTAAATAGCAGAAGATATCAAATAAATTGGGTTTTCAGAGGTGGTTTCATATGAGATGGTAAATATCTCTCCTCTTCACTCTACAGATCTTGGGAAACCTTTCTTGCCTCTTTGTTCCTTTTCATTTTCTTCCAACTTCTGCTTCCCCCCCCCCCCCCAAGGCCACAGACATCCTCTTGGTCTTGAAATTATACTGTCCCTATTCCTCCTTACAGAAGTTAATTCGACATGCTATGTGGACCCCATGCCCAGGATAGGGGTAACCCACGTTCTGAAGTGGTTTTTGGAAGCATCTCTAAAACTAGACGGATGCATAAAATCTTGCCATAAAGTGTTGTAGCTGCCCCACTACCTGACAAGCAATAATGACTTGTAGACTATGAATAAAAGCATTTCTGTCACTGGCAATTCCTGCCAATTACTTCCTTCCACTGTAGACCCCATGCTGCTTGGTTCACCAATGCCCAGGAACAAGATTTCAGGGTATGGGCCTCAATGGGTTATAGCTCGGTTACAGCTGTAGGGGGAGGCATGAAAACCTGGTCCGGTCAGAGATTTCATAGGATATAATCCACTAAACCCAAGTTCTATGAAAAATCCAGGGCTTTTTTTCAACTGGAACGCGGTGGATCAGAGTTCCGGAACTTCTTGAAAATGGTCACATGGCTGGTGACCCCACCCCCTGACCTCCAGACAGAGGGGAGTTTAGATTGCCCTCTGTGCCAGCAATCTAAACTCCCCTCTGTCTGGAGATCAGGGGGCGGGGCCACCAGCCATGTGACCATTTTCCCCAAGGGCAACCCACTGAGTTCCACCACCTCTTTTCCCAGAAAAAAAGCCAGGGAAAAATTTATTACATAGCTTTCGCCTACTTGAAACGTAACATTTTAAAGATTCTGAAGGAAACAGCATCCCAAAACGGAGTGCAATTTACATATACCTAGAATTTCACCACTTCTGATAACAACGGACTAATGTTAAAGATCACAGGGAAGGGTGAAAAAAGCCAATCTGATCTTGAGTTTACCACTGGTAAATAAAAGCCATAAGATGGTGACATGCATTAAAAATATACCGTAAAGGTAACAGGCAATGAAAAGAGAACATTAAATTGCTTTTCATAGTACCTGACTGGTCCCTTCTTCATATGGTCTCCAATAAATGTTGCATTCGTCATACTCATCAAAGTGTTCGCCAGGGAGATAATGGAGAGAAGGTGCTGAGTAGTCACTGCCCGTGATATGCCATACGTACCCCTGACGTGTCCCTCCGTGAGGGACACGGACATTCCAACCTCTGCATCAGCAGACGGTACCTTGCCTATAGGCTGATTGTATCCCGGAAGCATCAGAGACATGTGGCCTCCCCTTGAAAGCAAGCCAAAAGAGACTGAGCAGTGTGGCTTCAGCATCCCCAGGCGTTCACCGCAAAGCTCATCTAGATCACCATTCAAGCCCCAAGCATGAAGGCATGACATAAACAGCTTGGCTGTGTCCATGGTTAGGTTATATTCTAAAAGAGTCAATGGCTTAGATTTGCTGGACCGGTATTCTGGGTCACTATCTTCTCTTCTCTGCCTGGACTCATCATCTTCATCATCCTCGTCGAGGAGATGTTCTTTTATGTTTTCTTTGATTGTTTCTTTAACCTGCTGGAACAGGACGGCTGCTCGTTTGCCAGCCTGGAAGGAACCCCCTTTGTCAGAACTGCCAGATGCTTTCTGCAAATTCTCTGGGGAAATAAGGGCTGTGTTAGGCCTGGAGGCTTCTTCAGTTAGTAGCTGAATAATCAGAGCTTCCACATCAAAGAAGAGCACGTGGACATCTGGGTCTGTTAAGTTAGTCTTGAGGGCCTGGACCATCAGAGAATTGTGTGAGTATTTAGGCAAGTTTCCCTGCAACCAATAAGAAATTCAAAATTATGTTTTTGGCTTGTTCTCCATCTTCAGGATTTACGGGCAACATGAACACTTAAGGAAAATGAGAATAGTGACATCCATTAAAAAAAATGTGACACGCAGATGATTTGCAATTGCAAAGCAGCAGCACACACATTTTAAAATCTAATAATCAGCAAACAGCATGGAAGTTCAAGTGTGCTTATTTCTAGGAAGCAGGGCAGAGTTTTACCTAGAGAACACAGCCTCTGGAGATGCAGGATACTGTGATACTGTTTTAATTTTTAAAGACCCATGCATCCTTCCAACTTTCACGATTACACAGAAATACAAACCATGAGACATTCTTGTCCCTTATCCACCCCCCCCCCCACCCCTTCTCAAGCTCTGTCTCAGATACACAGATTAGACAAACAGCACATTCACGAACAGGTCACACTGGAGGGGAGGAAAGGGTAGGACTTGTTTAATATTAAAAACTTCAGCTGAGAGCCAGCAATTGCTGGTTCAAAAATACTGTCACTTTCCTATCTGCCCTTTCCACTCTCTGCACAGGCAGTAGCTGATAGGTTAGAGAACAAACAAAACAGAGCAAAACATTCAGGAAAATGACCATCTTCCTTCCCATCAAAGAAAACCCCTTGTAGAGGTGAAATTGACGAGTGATTCAAATTTCCTGCTACAAAGAAGGACTTTTTTGGCCATGTACAGGTTTTGCCACTGTTCTTTCCCCCTTTTGCAGGCAAACCCTTAAGCCTGTGCACTGTGGTGTGGATCCAAATGCTTTTTTCTCTGAGCAGTAAGTGTAGGCAGCATTTGCATATCTAACCAGTAGCCCCCCCCCCCCTTCCCTTAGACGGAAATTACATCTTATAGAATTAGACATCAGCATACTTGACTGCACTAAGAACTATAAAAATCAAACCTGATACTACTGTGGCTTCCATAAGTCTAAGACTTTTCTGATGGTAAAATTGAAATCTTCACTTACCAGTCATAGAACAGAGGAAAAAAGACTTTGCTGGTACAACACAATGAAGACCAAATACACTGATTAAATCAGTGTGACCATATGAATACATGAATATGCCGAATAACGAATCAGACCCCTGGTCCATCAAGGTCAGTACTGTCTGCTCCGATCGGCAGCAGCTCTCCAGGGTCTCTGCTACAGATCTTTCGTATCACTTACTACTTGGATCCTTTTAACTGGAGATGCTGGGGGACTGAAATTGGGCCCCTCCTGCATGCCAAACACATATTCAACCTTTACATAGCAAGGGGGTGGGGGTGTTTATTTTCAATCAGCATCCCCTGAAATGATATCAGCCTGGTCTGTAAGCTGGTATTGTGTTTAGGCCAAAACAATACTCCATTTCATGTATATGCCACTCTGCCTTGGGAAGCTCAGAATTGCTTACACTGAGCTATCAGTGAAACAAAGTGTTACATGTATTTTCTTTACTGGGAAGAGTGCTGCCCCTATATTTCTAATTCCTAGGTGCAACATCCAATGGTTAGGTTTCTAGATGGGCAAGTAACCGGAGATTTATTAATCTCCAGCAATCAAGACTACTAAAGCATTTAATAATTATTTAACTATTATAGAGTTACAGGGAACATCTCCTCACTGCTTTTATCAGGAGTGGTTTTGCTGTGTGCCCTCTTGTATATGCAGGTATACACACTGCTATGGTACAGGACAAAACGTTGGCATTGAAATACACTCTGAAATACCCTCCCCTTAGAGGGATCCTTTTCATCTTCAAGCAAAAGGATTTTTAACAGAATGATATTTATTAGAGGCAGGCATGAACTGAAATACGAACCAAAGTTCGTCACGAATCGGGCTGGTTCGTGGTTTGTGAATCGGAGGTTCATGGGAGCTCATTTCTCACAAACCATGACGAATTTTAGCCAAGTTCATTTGGTTTGTGTTTCGGCTCATCACTGCAAACAGCCTGGTGCCAATCAATCAGTTTCCTAGGCTCTCTGCAGACCTTCTGCTGACCCGGAAGTGACGTTTTCATGAACTGAACAAACCAGTTTGCGAAACAAGACAAGTTCGTGGTTCATGAAACATGGCAAGCCACAAACTGCACGGTTTGGAATTTTCCCAATTCATGCCCATCTCTAGTATTTATCGACTGCTGACTTTCTAATGTTTCTACTTTTTGAAATATGCTTTCCATGCTGGTTATAGGCTTCTGTTTTAATGCCGTGAACAGGGCTGTTTTTTAATATGATCATTGGCCATGTTAAAAATATCTGACAATAGTATTTTAGGGTTTTTTTATTTGTATGTATGCTCCTTGAGAAACTTATGAAAGTAGAAACACATAAAATATGCTAAATATAAAATATAAATGTTAAACAAATGGATGTTTTAAAATTGTAAATATAAAACCAACAAACAAATGCATGCACAAAAAGTGGGAAAAGAATAGAAAAATATAGTTCTACTGTTTTAATGAAATTGCTGTGATAACTGAGATAGAAGGTACAGAAGGTGATTTTACATGGATGATGCAGAAGATATGAATGGAATAAGACATATTTTTGCCTGCAAATCATCTATATGACAACAGGATACTATCCAATACTCTTATACTAAAATTATGCGTAGCTGACTGGGCACTGCCTATAAAACCGGAACACAGTGCAAGGAATTTAACTATTTCAAGGCATTAAAAGTCACAACAAAATCATATAAAGACTTAAATGTGCAACAGAATTATGGACACTAACATGACATGCTTTTAGTAAAATAATTAAGTACCATTTTTCCTAAACATATATTTGGGCCATACGCAAAAGAATTATTTTCACTAAATATACCTATTTCCAAGACTGCTGCATTAATGGGTTGCTTCATTTCAAGATACTAGGATTTTTTTAAAAAAAAAATGCATATTATCATATGTGAATTTCTTATCCTGTTAAATCAACTGGATTTAAATCATCTTATAGGAGAAGGATAACTGGAATGGAATTTAAGAGAGCAAGCTTCTGGATTCAGACAGCCAATATGCACACAGGATCACATGTGTGTAACATTGATTCTAGTGGAACTTAAAGAAATCTATATATCTGGATACAGAATGGAAACTGCACCACAGAAAAATGACATTGTTTAAAATCAATACCCACCATAAAATCCAGGAAGAAAAATATGAATTTGCAACCAAACGTGGTTCTCTGATGCCCTCTGCTGTCAAAATTAGAAATTAAGTTTCCCTTTGCTGAAAAGAAACCAGAACTTTCCAGCATACTTTTACTTATAGCACAGCACCTCCATCCTTTATCTTTGTACCAATACTGTAGCCAAATGAGGATTCAAACTTGGGGCTCTAATTCTAAACAGTACATGCCACTGGCTTTTGTGGGGTGGCTGGCTGCAAGCAGCCATGTCTGGGTGTCATTCAAGTCATGTGGTATCAAGTTGCCTAATGGTTGCTGCCCGGCCTGGTCCCAATGAGTCCTTCCTCAAAGGTCAAAACACCTCTGGAAAGAGCCCTGTCCCTCCTCCTGCCTTTTACGGACAAGAAAGCTAGGCTTGAGGGCTGGCATTACTGTTGTGGTTGCTTAGCAACCACTGCAGAAGACATTTTTTAAAGGTACAGGAGCTGCTTATATTATTGGAGGGGGGGGGTAAACCCCTCAACATATTTTTGTTTAGAGTTCAGATTTTCTGAAAACCTGGACTTCTTCAGTTTTATAAAAAGATCTAAACGGTCTGGTCATGGTTCCAGTCTCCAGATTTAACTACCCACATATTTGGCATGTTGAAAATTAGGAATATAGGAGAAGAATGCTGCATCTACTGCATGCCCAGAGCATCAATAGAGTTCTGCACCAAGGCTATGCCAAAGGAGCATCCAAAAAACCCCCCTCAATTCTGAATCTTGTATGAATAATACAAAATAAAAACATCGATTTGCACACTCCATTCTGTTTCTATCAGTCATAGGAAGGAGCAAAGTTCTGAGCATCACTGAAGTTCGCTCCTGGCTACTGGAATGTTTGATGTATGCCCACCCTTGCCCTTCAATTTCCAGGATTCCCCAAGGGCCATTCCCACACACATTGTAGTCTGTCTTGACAGGCTAGAAATTTTATTTTTTCAAGAAAAAAGTAACTGAATGCTGAGTGATTCAGAATGCTGGATTCTGCTCACGGCACCAGATTCCAGCGTGTGTGCATAATCATGAAAGCTCTTCTGCATACTTCAGCGGTCCTCACTGAATTCTCCTACCTTTGATCAGTCCAGCGGAGCAACTCGGAAAGAGCTATCAGTTTCCTTCGATACCAATATTCTGTTCATATTTGTGTTCTGTTCCATTTACACTCTGTCATCCTGGAGCTAAAAGAAGCTTCTATATTTCTAATCCTACAGAATTTCTGCAGAAACCCTGTTTTACGCTTCTCATTCTTACCAACCATGGTAAAAGTAGCTATTGAAATTGTAGAGACAGGGTGACATTTAATTCCAAATTCCAGACAAAGACTACAGTTACTCTTCCCCTCCTAAAGCAGCTGATGAGCTGGACGGTAGGAGTTCCCTGTAAGCGCATCCAGTTTGTACCCAGGCAAAAGAAAATTTGCTGCATTGGCTTACTTTTATATTGTGTGATTGCTAAAACAAAATTATTATTCTTGAGCAGCTTGGCTGAGAATCTGACTGCAGAAGAGAAAATCTGAAGGATTCTAGTTCAGCTTACGAAACTCTAAAAAAATGTACTCAAGTGATAGTTCGAGCTCAGTGGTAGCTCCCAGTAGCCTCAGAGCTTACAGGGACTGTAAAATGCCAGCACGGAATCAGGGTGAGAGCTGTGAAAACGGAAAGCCCAACGTTTGTACTTAAGTAAAACAACTGATCTGTACTTCTTGCTCTTCAAGTCCTGAGATATAGTTAGAGGGTGTACTGATGCAGCAACCCTGATGAATTAGCAGGTTTGGTCAGTGTCAGGATAGAAATGTAATAAACTAACCTGTAAAAAAAAAAATAGTTTCAGGTGAGTAGCGATGTTGATCTGTAGTAGATTTGGGTTCAGTAGCACCTTAAAGACCAACTAGATTTCCAGGGTATGAACTTTTGAGAGTCAGCGCTCCCTTCATCAAGAAGTACAGAAAACATGTATCTGTAACGCGAGAAAAATCCGATGCCCCCCAGGGCTGAAATAGGACAGGATTTTTCTCGCATTACGGATGCTAATTCTCTGTACTTCGTACCCAGGCTCTATCAAGCTAACTACAACATGTATTACAGGTAGCTTCCTGACACTCCAACTTACAACACCCCTCCCACCTCTCTCTGGATTATAAGGACTCCTTCCTTTTTCTACTCCTTACATCTGATGAAAGGAGCTCTTACTCTTGGAAGCTCATGCCCCAGAAACCTAGTTCATCTTTAAGGTGCTATTGGACCCAAATCTCGCTTCTGTAAAAAAAAAAAAAACACACATACAACTATCATCTCTACAGCCATTTAGCCTTAACATGTGATGTTCATACTTTCATTTTATTAAAAAAAAAAAGATACTGATCATCTGCTTGCATTATTGATCTCTATCCTACAATGTAGCTTTTGTGCCAAAGCACATCTATACTGACTCAGTCTGCTGCATTTAATCAAAAAGAACGGTGGTAGAAGACGGACAAGTGGAAGAGAAGCGATCTTTCTCTGTCCATTCTTACTGAAAACTATTCGAGTGCATGCTTCATAACCACATCCACCAACTCTACATTAAAACAGCAAATAGGTGGGTGAACAATATGGAGAAAGAAAGACGGTAGCTAAGACTCCGCAGGGTGAATGGGTTGGATGTGACCAAGAAAGAGCCCTATCCCTCGCTCAGGGGAAGAGGGTCATTGGATCAAACCCCTTATATTTATCTTAAAGAACAACAACAGCCTTTGTAAGATGCCTTTCAAATCAAGAGTTACCCGTAATTGCACACGGAATCACTGTACGATTTTAACCCTAGTCCGCTGTACCTCCCAGATCCGTCTCATTTTAGGGAACCCTACTAAAGAGGCTGTAAAGCTGGGCTTGGTTTAGGGCTTCAGGGCCCTAATGGAATCAAAATACCTTCATAAACGTATCTGGTAAACGTTTATATGTGCAGAGCTTTGTAAGGTTTTAAATCTTACATCGGAGTTTAAAATTTCTCCTAAACAAGGCTACGATCAACATCCCTGTAGTCCCACGTGTTGACTGTAGCTTGCTGAAACCAAAGCCATTAAAGAGGTGTCTCTTCTCTGTTTTTATCTTCATCCCAGGGATGAGAAATCGCTACTCAAGAGCGGTGAGAAGAATTCCCAATGCAAAGGAAGTGGCAAGAAAGATCCCGAGTGGCTCAGCACTAATTAATTTTTCATGAAGGATCTCTGTATGCAGACCTCCTTCTATCATTGTTTTCTTTTTAAGCTAAGCAATAATAATAATAACCATAGCTGTAAGCTATGTAAGTTAGAAAGCATTCATATGCTAGCTTTCATCTGTCACATAATTTCTAAAGGACAAGCAAGACAAGATTTTTTTCATATTTATAAATCTGACTTTAAAAAACAAGAAAACGAAGCAAATATGGTATAAATGCCTCTCTCAACAAAGAGGGGGGATAATCAGCTAGTTGATAAAAATAAGGTTTCCACAGGTACATTCTGACAAGCTATCTTCTTCTCTAGTTAACCAAATCATTTCTAAGAGATACTAGTATCACGCAACCTTACTAAATATGTAAAAGATTCATTATATTAAATGGAAAAGAGCAAGAGTCCAATAGCACCTATAGGACTAACAAAAATTGTGGTAGGGTATGAACTTTTGTAAGTCACAGCTCACCTGAAGAAGAGCACTGTGATTCACGAAAGCTCATACTCCACCACAAATTTTGTTAGTCTTATAGGTGCTACTGGACTCTTGCTCTTTTCTACTGCTACAGACAGACTAACACAGCTTGGTCTATCCTTCATTACATTCAAGGCATTTCAAACCAATTTCAAGAGATCGCTACTCAAGAATCTTGAGAAATCCTCCATTTACTTCAACTGTTGCTAAAATTATCAGGTTAACAACCATTTCTTATAGTCTTAAAGCACCAAGGCTTTTAAGTTGTCCCCACTTTTACCTCTTCAAGGCTTGGAGGACAGGATATATATTTTTATTATTTATTTCATTACATTTGTAACCTGCTCTCCCTGCACACAGGCTCAAAGCAGATACAATTGTTTTAAATCCTAAATCCTAACAAAATTCCTTTAATCAAGACAGATGTATTAAATACTATATTTCTAAGATCTTCTGCAACTGTTTTCCAATTTTCCTGAATCTTTGCACAGGGCCATCATGCATTAAGATGTGCGCATATCTAACTCTGTCCAAGGGTTTCACACTGTAAAGTTCCACAATGTATATAACTCTGTTGGCACGTGCTTACTTTCCTTCTGTAACAAAATACTATGTATTGAATTGATTGTTTGTTGTACTTGTTCAAGTTTGTATGTTGTAATTGTTTTATTTCAATAAAAAGTTAAAAAAAAAGATGTGCGCATATCTGGTATGCTTCTGTCAAACCTGTTCATCTTAGCAGGAGTAAGAAATCATTTTAAAATATTTTACCGTGATTCTTCCCAGACTGAAACGTCTAAGTAACCAATAGTGCAATCCATAACAACATCAAGACTACTATAATGCACTCTACATAGGTCTTCCCCGTAAGTTAACTCAGAGACTCCAGCTGGTGCAGAATGCTTCGGCTCGGCTATTACTGGGAGTTAGGAGGAGCATGAATATTACTCCCGTTCTGCAGCCTCTCCATTGGCTACCTATCTGTTACTGGGCTCAGTTCAAGGTATTAGATATCACAAAGCTCCTCACGGCCTCGATCTGGCAGATCTACGGGACAGCCTCTCTCCCTATGTTGCATAAGCTTCACTCATCTGAACAGAGCCTTCTGCAGGTGCCACCTTTCACATGACAAAATCAACAGCTGTCCATTCATATGCATTCTCTGCGGTGGTCCCCACCCTCTGAAACAGCTTACCTGAGGAAATCGGGAAAGCTCCCACTCTCCTGGCTTTCCGCAAACTGTGCAAAACTGAATTATTCAAGAGGGCTTTTTTCAAGATAGGAAGCTATAATATATGGAAGCTGTCTCCAAGAGAGCCAGTTTGATGTAGTGGTCAAGAGCGGCAAGACTCTAATCTGGAGAGCCAGGTTTGATTCCCCACTCCTCCACTTGAAGCCAGCTGGGTGGCCTTGGGCTAGTCACAGCTCTCTGGAGCTCTCTCAGCCCCACCTACCTCACAGGGTGTTTTGTTGTGGGGATAATAATTACATACTTTGTAAACCACTCTGAGTGGGCAATAAGTTGTCCTGAAGGGCGGTATATAAATCAAATGTTGTTGTTATTATTATTCATCAGTAATGGGATAGGGAGTGGCTACACTTTACTACTATTGCTGTAAGTGTGATCCTACTGGATAGTTCCTATGATCCTTAGCTCATCAGTCTTAGAACCGCTTATGCTCCGTTTCAGCATTTCTTCAACTCTGTACTAGATTTCTGCGGGTTTTAAATCTTTGAAAATTTGCATGTATATACGCTATTACATGTGTTTTGGAATGTCTCTAAAATTTACTGTACTGACTCACTCTGTATAATCCACCTTGAGTCTCAATGAGAAAGGTGGACTATAAATAGCATAAATAAATAAATCAGCTTAGACTGGGGTAACTGCATAGGATTGCACCGTAATTTTATTAGTGTACGTAGTTTTGAATACTTCAGGTATCTCTTTATTAAACAAAGTCTTTACACATCAATCACTGATCTTTTCCAGCTGTTCTCTGATTCAAGAACTTCGGATATGAAACCTTTGGCAACCATTTTGACCACCCCATAGCATACTAGAAGCAGTTTTGCAGAGCGGTAACTTCCGAGCTTGTGCATTTATTTCATTATATGCTTTAAAAATGCACACATAAAGGAACGCTGAAAGACAGGGAAGTTTGAAAAAAGATTGTCGTCTGCTGTGATATTCCCACACTTATATATGAATATCACTGTTCTCCAACACACAAGAAGCTATCATAGATGGAACTTTATTAAGAAAAGATCTTTACCAACTTACATACAACTAGCAGTTTACCCTGAAGGAAACGGAGCTGACATACTGGAATGCAATCTAAACCAATATTGACCACAATCACACCTGACCACAATCACACCCTACCACAGTAGTTCTTTATTTCACTACCAACAACAAAGTTTGCAACATCGTCATTAAATGTCCCCAAAGCATTAAAGACATGACACTCCAGACAAGACAGCTTTATGTAAATATTTATGATATTTGCATGTCGTACGTTCAATAAGATCCTTGTGCCTGAAACCCAGTCATCTCCTCCCTGTTAAGTTTGATTACTATTTGATGTGTGCCATCTTTTTAAGGGTCTAGAGGAGAAAGCCAGGATTTTACCCTCAGAAAAGCGGTATCATCATGGGCTGTCAGAAGCCACTGCAAGTGGGAAAATCGGGCTGCCTAAAATCTCAAATATCCCACCCAATTTGTAGATCAACTGTTAGTGAGGCCATATGGACCCTCTTAATAATTGCTACTCTAACATGACCAAGAAAGAGAGATCAGGATGATGCTATAATAATAATATTTGATTTATATACAGTCTTTCAGGACAACTTAATGCCCACTCTGAGTGGTTTGCAAAGTCTGTTATTATTATCCCCACAATGATCACCCTGTGAAGTGGGTGGGCTGAGAGAGCTGTGACTGACCCAAGGTCACCCAGCTGGCCTCAAGTGGAGGAGTGGGGAATCAAACCTGGTTCTCCAGATGAGAGTCCTGCCACCCAATAGAGATGGCATAGTTCTATAGGACAATGTACTGTAATACTGGGACACAGTGAAGAGGTATGAAGTCTGTTCCTCGGACTAAACACTGGACTCACCAAGAAAAGCAAGCAAGTTTAACTCCATACCAAAACTGCCCCTGAGGGTGTCCCTTTAATTTCTCCCATATAAATGAATGCTCACCACGAGGGTGGGGGTGCAACTAATAAAGCACTGCACTTGAGAGCAAAATCTGTACAACCCCTTTGCCTGCCAACATTGGTTGTGCAGATGCCCACCAACAGGGAGTCTTTGGAGAGTTGCATACCCCTGTGCACTGCAGACACATTGTAGGTGCCAGCACCATGGGGTCACATTTGACACAGGCCTGCCTGCTGTCCACACATTTACAAGCATTTCACCTGAAGAGCAACCAGGCAGGAGGAGGGGGGATTCTTAGGGGTGGAAGGAAAGCTTACTTTGTCAGATGAATCAGAAGCCAGGAGATTGGTGGCAAGAGTCTGCAGTTTCTGATGGGCCATGTTCTTCAAAGCAGCGAGGCTACGCCTGGTCATGGCCTGTTTTAAGTTAACAGCAGGGTGGCTGAGGGAATCCATGGCAGCAGGCACAGCCTCGTCGCAGGCGTTCAAGATCTCGACAGCCGTTATTCCCATGACACAGCGGTCGAGGGCACCTTGGAAAGAAGGGGGGGGGGGAGAGAAACTGGTTGAAACACAGAAACAAATTCAGGTGTTTTTTTTTCTATGGATCAAAGGAATTGCTCCATGCTTAAGTGAGATGCATCGTACATCTATCTCACTCTGAATAATCTTGTGGATGCTTAATGGTCCTCTCTTATGTCAGAACTATTAAAATACAGTGGAGAGTTCGGAAAATGAAAAACCTTCTTGCACCATGACGGACTATCGTGGCCCGGGCTTTTGTGCAGGTCAGAGCCTACTTCACCAGAAACGTTCAGCAAAGCCGGCTCCTGCCTATGGAAGTTCATAAAGATATTGAACAGCCTTTACAGTGTTACAGTTGTGTTAAAAACAGGGTATTTTTATGTTGGTTTAAGTCTATGGTGACATTTAAAACCAACTTATATCTGTTTTCAAGAACAAAATATAGGAACATAGATGCGAACTTGGCTGAGAGACAGTAGCAAAACACAGGGAGACATCTGGAAAATGGATATTCTTCCAAGCTTTGGAGATTTTGGGAAGTACTGCTGGCATATGTTTAGTAAAGGTGTTTTACAGCTCTCTGCATCCCAGTTTTATTGTTCTAAGCATACTCCATGGGCCCAAAAGCTTAAGCACAGAATTTAGGCTACGGTGGCATCAGTATGCTTGACATCCACGCCCCTTACCCTTTCCACTGAATTTCTGGGAGACGCTAAAGGCCCTGAAACAGTACCTAAGATCAACACTGAACTGAGTACAGACAATTACACATTTGTACAATTGTACAAATACAAAGATGAAGCTAAGCCTATATGGGATGGGATTGTGCTCCTGCTTTAAGACTTGCCATCCGAGCTTCTGAATCTGGCCCTATGTCCCTGGACGTTCAGAAGGCAGCAGCGCCCAGGGACCGGAGACAGGCAGAGATGACTGCAGCCATCACTGTACGAGGAGGACAACAGTCATGCAGGCACTGCCATGCGTACCTTGATTACATCTACATGAGATCAGGGGTCATTTTGTTGAAAAAGAGCTGCAGGAACTCATTAGCAAACTCATTAGCATATGCCATGCCCCCTGCCATCACCGGAAGTGTCATTAGCATAACTTATTTGCATATGCCACACCCCCTGACCTCACCTATCCTGGCTGTTTTGGACCCAATCCTAGCCATTCAGGGCCAAAATTGGGCCCAAAATGGCAAAACGGGGCCCAAAATGGTCAGAATTGGGCTGCTGCTGAGTGGAAGAGTGATCCACCACCTGTCAGAGGCCCGATCCTGGCCATGCTGGGACCAATCCTGGCTGTTTTAGGCCCGATCCTGGCCATTTTGGGCCCAATCCATGCCAAAACGGGCCCCAAATGGCCAAAAATCAGGTGGGCGGAGCCACCTGACATGTGACCTCTTTGGAGACCTACCGGAACTGCATTCCTGCACGTTCCCCCTCAAAACGAGCCCTGCATGAGATACATGTTATGCATTCTATGTAGAGATATCTTTGGAGAACATTCAGAAACTTGAATCTGGTCCAGGATGCAGGGATCAGTGTTTTAACTAGGGCAAGCCATTTGGAAAACATTTTTAGTTACACTGGACCCCGGTTAGTTTCTGGGCCCAATACAAAATTATGGTTGTGATCTTTAAAGCCCTCAAGAGGACTTCCTTCTCATATAACTCCTTGTTCTACTGCCACTTGAGGTGGCTGGGCACACAAAACAGGGTCATTTCAACTGGGGTACATATGACAGATTATTAAATTCCTTCAATTCCTCCACTGAAGGAGCTTCATTGGGCTCTTTCAGTGTTTTAAGTTCAAACTGTTCTTGTAGAAGGCATTTGAGACAAGTGATAATTAGTTTTTATGCCATACAATGTGGATTGCTGATGTCAGAGTTATGATGCTTCATTTGTTTTCTTTTTTAACTTGTTGTGATTTTGTGTATTACTCATATTTGTAGATCTTTACAAATGGAAAAAGCAGGGTGTGCATGTGTTTACGATTCATTTTATTTAAATGCTCAGCCAGTCCACTACGGTACATGAAGAATGTTGAAAGGGAAGGATCTAAGGGTAACCGCTTGTTATTTGATCAAATATGAGGATTTAGATAGCACGTTTGGACCAGTTCACACCAATCCAAAGCAGTTAGCAGCACAAAGTACAATATGAGAAAGGATGAGAAAAACAGAATGCTTCCACAGAAGGATTTTTGCCTGCGCGACATGACTTTCTTGCCTCCAGTCTCTGGTTGCTGCTCCAAAGCTCCCCAAATCCTGCTCCTGGGGGAATCAAAAGTTGCACTATACAGACAGAAATCCTTCCACCCATGGAAACACACTAGAGAATCCAACCCAATGTGTAGATAGGAAGCAAGTGTGAACATGCACTGTGTTAGTAAGGGCACAGATTCAATATAAAATTTGCATTTGTGAGAGCAGTAATATTTTAAAAACAACTTTCCAAGCATCCAAAGCGTTTTACTACCTTTTTCCTTGTCATAAAAGACACGCACAGTTACTAAAAACGGTAGTTCAGGCCTCTAATATTATTAGTAACAAATAAAGAAACAAGATAAAGAATATTAGCACTTCATGCTTCAGTCCTTTCTCTTTAAAAGTAAACCACCAATTCACGCACAGAGACAAGTTTTCCAAGGATGACTTCTTCGGGAAGACAACACATAGGGTTGGCAAACTTTTCTTACAAGCAAGACTAGACCCAGACAGCTTCAACATTGCTCAGAGCATACCTTTAACGGAAATATAATTTAAGGTGCTTCGTGCACACTTGGCCTTACCAGTATCCATCTGCCAGACATACACGGATCCATCTGAACACCCAACCACTAGATAGTCATCAGATGGCCTCCATTTTATTACGTGGACTGGGAAGAGATGCCGGGAAGCCAGCATGATGCATTTCTTCTCTCGTAAACTCAGAAGTCCTACTGAGTGGTCACTGGCTACAGAGCATACGCAGTGCTGAACTCTTGACTGAAAAGTCGGGGGGGGGGGAATAATAAATCTCACTTGTCATATTTGTCAGAGATAGAAAGAACTTACAACTGAAATAAAAATTCAAGATTTAAACCACTGCAAATCATGTAACGTATCTGCACGAGACTTTAAGACGTTTCAAATTTATGAGCGGAAAGAAGTCTACTGTAGGCAAGGCAACACAGTTTGCTGAAACTTAGTTTCTCCACTTGGAGGCTAGCTGTGATCTACGTCTTGACCGTTCTGCCCTATACTGGGCCAGGCTGCTGCAGCACAAGCAACGAGTTGCACCTTTCAGCTCAAGAACAATCCCAGCCAAAGCTCTGGCCCGCTTTCTAGGACGCTCCTGGCCCTTCTGCTTCTTTCAAGAACACCCAAGAGCTGGATGCAAGGAAGATGTCCCTCCAGGGGCAAGCGTGGCAGTGCAGTAGTACTGAAGGACAGGCCCTTATGCCTAATTCTACGAGCTCCTGCAAGAAGGTGGTGATTCTCACTTGGTAAATTACATGAAAGAATGTATTAACAGACTCTTAGCCAACAAAGCTCTTTTGTTAAGGTTGTGAAACCAAGCTGCACTCAAGCATGAAGGCTGAGTCTTGCCAAAGACCAAATACTAATCACAAGCACAGAAGACTGCCCCCCACCCCACCAAAGATTACTTTGAAACTATAAGGAATGCAGATCTGTAAAGGCTATGGAGATCTGCCCTCAAGTCACCCTTTGCAAAATGTGTGTTATGAAATGTATGTATTATGTGCTATCAAGTCACCTCCAACCTGTAGCAGCCCTATGAATGAAAGAACTCCAAAACATCTTATCATTGAGAGACCTGCTCAGATCTTGCAAACTGGAGGATGTGGCATTGCGCTACCAGTAGTATTAAGAAGAATGTGGGGCCAAAGTATTACACGAGGCTTGCATGAGTAGTAATCTGTGTTAAAGAAGAGATAAATTTTCCGGGAGAGGGTGTGCATTGAACAAAGTCGTGGCTTTTTAGCTTAGAAAAATGGTGACACTGGACTGCATGCATGCACGTGCAACAGTCAGAAACACAGAGGTTTAAGAAGCCATGAGCAATTACCTGCCATCTTTTAGGAATACTGTTACTCCTTGAGCACAAGTCTTGTGGACTCAGGTTCCAATTCCCACTTGTACCACCAATTCACTAAACAATGTGGGGCAAATTTCTCCCTCCATCTCCCATTTATCCCAGACACATCCGTAGTAATGGTCACCCATCAGCCAGAGTTTACGTAGTTCTTCCCACACAATACTTTATAAATGATCACTGCTGGTCGTAAAGCTTCTTCAACAATGGCTCAGAAACAGAAAACCACTGTGGCGATTTTCCCTCGGCCGTTCTAAAAGCTGCATTTGCTTGCTTTCCTGCTACTCAATTATACTTTAGAAAGCAATGTTTACAGAGCCAGGTTGGTGTAGCGGTTAAGAACGGCAGGACTCTAATTTACAGAACCGGGTTTGATTCCCCACTCCTCCACTTGAAGCCGGCTGGGTGACCTTGGGTCAGTCCCAGCTTCTCGGAGCTCTCTCAGCCCCACCCACCTCACAGGGTGTTTGTAGTGGGAATAATAATAGCATACTTTGTAAACCACTCTGAGTGGGCATTAAGTTGTCCTGAAGGGTGGTATATAAATCGAATGTTGTTGTTATAATGTTAAGTCATATGTATTCAGAGTGACAAACATATAATGCAATCCTATAGATTTTTTTTCAGAAGCCCAGTAATGAGAGATATTTTGAAATACGCATGGGCAGGACAGCAGCCTAATGTCAGTATTTTACTTTTGTTAAACCAATCGTATCTTTAAATCTTAAAAAAGAAGCGTTTTCAGATTAACAGAGTCACAAGGCTGAAAACAATAAAGCAATTCTGAACGGACAGTACTGGCCACGGCCATTATTAAAGGATGATAATAAACAGTCATTTTCTTTCAGCATAAACTTACACTGCAGTTTTCTGGAGGAACTAAAAGTTGTGTAATTTCTCCACCATGCACGCAGAAGATGTGTTTCATTTCTCCAGAAAAGATGTCCCAGATAATGACAGAAAAATCTACACCACCTGAGACCAAGTATTTCTGGTCATACCGAGAGGAGACCTGGTGAGGATACAGCAAACAGGTGACTTTGTTCCGATGACCCCGCAGAGTTCTATGGGGTGGCCAACCTGCAAAATGGGGGGAGGGCACACAAACGCATATGTATGAAATTATGAACAGTTTCAACATTAGGTGGAAATCACAAAAATAAACCAGCGAGTATAAGTTATGCAAAAGGAAAAAATATTTCCTTCTTTTCTCTGGTTGACCTGTATCTGGCTTTTTCAGCTGTTAATTCTCGCAGCAATATTATAGCTTCTGTAACGCCTTTAACTTATTGTTATCATGTTTGATGTTTAACCTACTCTGCCCCACATACCTGTCCTAGGGTTTTCCTACTAAATTGCTACTGCCTATTCCTAGGCTCTCCCTTATCCCACACCGACTCAAAGTGCCGAGGGGGTGGCAACGTATGACTTACCATCCGTGGCTGTCGTACGGCTAAGTGTGTTGGGTTCGGGAAAGCAACGGTGAACTACCCTGTAAAAACTTCACTGTGAGACTCTGCGGATCTCTCTCGTCGCGCTATAGGACAGAAAGGCCTGGAGGGGGACGATCTACGGAGTAGCCGAGGGCCGGACACGACTGTGTGGCTTGGATCGGATCGGATTCCTAGGCTACTGATGATCTATGCTGTAACTACCCAGCTGGTCCATATAGGCCTGGGCACAAATTCATGTAAATCTTCTGATTTCCCGTCACATTAGTTAGCCAACAGCTGAATGTGCAAAAAACTGATGCTACTCAAAAGCACTGTGTAGCTCACTAGATCATCCAGTTCTGCCAAAGCAACGGGCCATGGTTGTGTAATACGTGTGCTGCTTTACTGACGTTTATATCAGGTTTTAAATTAACATGTTTATGTACTTTATATAGGTTGTATTCCGGCCTGAGCCCGTTTGTGAGGAGAGTGGATTAGAAATAAATAATAAATAATAATAAATAAATAATATCCATATGGAAAAACTGCAGCTTTCTGACATAACACCTACAGAACTGCAAAAGACGGCGCTACTTGGAACGGCGTACATATTACGCCGATATCTGGTTGATACTTAGGTCTCCTACGGAAACCTGTATCAGCTTAGCAAGGCCAATCAATAATAACATGTGACCTCTGCTTATTGTTGATTGTGTTTCGGATAATTTGAATAATAATAATGATGATGACAATAATAATCGTAAGCGTAAGCAACCAGTTGCTGCTATCGATCCCGAGCTGTGACTTTTTATTTTTAGGGATGTTTATGTACTTTTAAATTACTTGCCTGTCTCAAGGAACCTAACCGATGGTCAACAGAAATGGACCCTTTGTGCCCTTACAGTTGCTAAAAGACTCATATTACAGCACTGGAAAGACAAAAGTCTGTTTCCCATAACTCATTGTATTGAGGGCCTTATAAACTTATAACATTTGAACATACTATATAAACGACAACTGGGTATGGATTTATTTTTAGATATTTGGAGACCCTGAAGCTTATCTATAGATTTGCCAGCATTGTTTCTTTTTGTTGTTGCTGCTGTTTTTTTCTTTGCTTCTTTTTCTTGCTTCGCACAAATAAATGTTTTTAAAAAGCTGTGTGTGAGAAAATGTGAAAGTTCTACCTGCATATCTCTGTGACAGCCTACTTTCCACATGCAAGTCTTTATTCAAATTACTTAAACAGCCCCCAGAGAAGAGCCTCTACAAGGACATTCAGCACGAGGAGAAACAAACAAGCAAGGGGCATTCATTGCTGTCAAGATGCAATAATATCGTGACCTGGAAGTTAGCTCAGTTAGTTGGTCAAGTAAGCACATGACACTTTACCTACTAACTGTTCAAGAATCTAGATATTTTCATGACCAGTTCTATAATCTGTACTACAATTCCCTACGTTTTAAATCCAAACATAATTTTGAAAAGTTCTCCTCTGCTTTCTATAATCGAGTTACATTGGTCACAAGCAGCAAGGGAAAACAGAGCCACTTTCTACTGTCACTTGAAATCACAACTCATCACAGATATCACTCTTTTTTTCCAAAAAGGGCCAGCTTGTGTTCACTAAAATTGTTGCATAAAGCCGGAAAAATGCCAACGCTCACTTCAAAAACCACCTCAATACGAATACAAAAGCAAATAACCGTATCACACAACATGACGTAGGGCATGCAAGTGACAGACGTGTTCCATGTCCCTCACGCACCTCTTCTGCGCATGTGTTCATCTTGCAAGAGCTGAACTATAGCAGTCTGAGTGGCTGGTACAATAATAATGCTTCCATCTTCACGACCGCAAACTAAGCGTCCATGAGCTGGGATATAAACGCTGGCGGTGACTTTAAGCGGCTCTTCACTGTGGGGCATGAAGCTCAACTGATCGATGATCCCAGCAGGCCGTGGAACAAGTTTGTTGAATGCTTCCTGCAATGACTTGGATGTTGTCACTTTCAACCCTGCTTTTAAAATAAAATACTCAGAAGAGAAGGGCTACAGGTTTGGTTTCTCTCTCAAAGCTTTTAAAAAAAAATAGCCTACATCTGGTTGCCTGCAATGAATAAAAACGGTATCCAAGCAGCCCATACGGGCTTTTTTTTTTTTTTTTACACATACGTTGGGTCGCTCACCCATCCTTTCTAGGCCACAATTACTTAACACAGGTGTACAGATCTGTCCAGGATAGTAACAATATCTGTGGACTAGTAAATTTTGATAAGTTTGCAATAACTCTTTGGGAAATCTTTTAAACTACAGCATGTGAATTACATCACCACATAAAAACGTGATTATCAAAAGAAATGAAAAAGAAGGGGGACCACACCAAGTCAAAACGAAGAAGGAACAGCAATTGGTGCAAAGGGAAGAATTCTTTAATTAATTTTGCATTTTGCATCAGCTTCATTAGGGGAACGTAAGAATTCCTTTTAACGTCTATTCTGTATATATGGAATTCTGAAGGTCCCCCTGATGAAGCTGATGTGAAATGCGTAAGGGTCGCTTTATAATTAAAGAAATCTCCCTTTTGTACTTATTGCTGTTCCTTCTCCATCATCAAAAGAAACCCACAGTTGCAAGCAGCAGTGGGGAGAAAGAGAATGGAAAGCTAGTCTTCCTTCAAAGATAAGTCCAAGGCAGCATGAGAGAGAGAGAGATGGTGCTCAAACTTTTAAAAGGTCAACTGCTATGGACATTTTGAGTAGAGATGGGCATGAACTGGGAAAAAAACGAACCATGTGGTTCGTGGTTCATCAAATTTCACAAACAACGAACATTCACGAACCTGCCCCCCGGTCTGCAAACTGGTCCGTTTGGTTCGTGAAAATGTCACATCCAGGTCAGAAAATCATCACTTCTGGGTCAGCAGGAGGTCACTCCCAGGCCAGCAGAAGGTCTGCAGGAAGTCCATCCCCTGTTGCCTAGGAAACTGATTGATCGGCACCAGGCTGTCTGCAGCAACAAACCAATAAACGAACCAAACGAACCAGCCTAAAGTTCGTGGCAGTTCATCAGAAATGGGACCTGACGAACCGCTGGTTCACGAACCATGAACCAGCTTGATTCGTCATGAATTTTGGTTCGTGCCCATCTCTAATTTTGAGTATTTATCCAGCCACTACTAATGTCTGTAACAAAAGGAATTTCTCTATTACATGGAAAAACATTGACTTCATTGGGCTTTGACTGGAGTAACATTGCATAGGATTACACTGTGTGCTCCCTACCCTGACTCACCACTCCAGGGACCCAAATGATATGTGTAAGACACCACATCTTCACTATGCAATTTATGCATTTGCTGAAGTAGGGTATTGCCCATTAAAGTTCATAGCAATACATTTGTTCATCTTTAAGGTGTCACATGACCCATGGTTAGTTTTCTACAGACCAACACCTCTATTCTTTTACAATCTGATTTATTAACTTGTTTGCTTTTCCATCAACACTTTTTTTCTCTTCCACTTGCACAGCAACAATGCACGTATAATACAGTCTGCGAGATTATCAGAAAGACTTCCTGGATTTTTAAAAAAAGATCACCACCATTAGGAAGCACTGTCCCTATGCTAACGTTTCACAAAACAGTAAACTTTGAAGTAACTACCTTCTGTTATATCTTGCTGGTCAAGTGTTTCTGGGACACTCCAAATGCTGAGCCTGCCCGATGAATCTCCCTGGATAAGTAGTTTATGGAAACACTCCCTGCGGCCATAGAAGAACCGAGTAACAGGAGGGCAGATTATTAACTGCAAAATAAAGAGGCATCAGAACAATCTCAGGTGGCAAGTAACAAGCAGAGACCCACGTTTAAACCAGGCTTCCACCATGGCATGCCTGTTGCAGCAGCTACTTATACCGATAATAAGGGGCATCCGCTAGAGTAGTTAAAGGGGGGAGCTTTTTCAAATAACAGGTTGGGCCCATCAACACACATTTCTACATGCATTCCCTTTCAAACCTTTCTGAACACCCCCACAGTGGCTATCAGTTGATGAATGATCTTTTGGCACCGTTTATTTGCCCGCTCTTCCCCGTCACTTTGAATTAATCTCCATCATGCTGCTGCCAGACCTCTACCTTAGCTTGTAGGTGGCTCCTTTTTAAAGCTTGTTCCTCCTGTTTTGTAATGCTGCCTTTTGTTTGCCTGTATTGTGTACTCTTGAGTTGCTAACACCACAAGAACTTTTCGATGATGTGAAGAAAGGGGCCCGAGGGAGACCCGCACTCAAAAGTCCCTACTCTGCCATGAAGCTCACTGGATAGATAAAATGGGGGAAGGGACACAATAACCCTGAGTTCCTTGGAGGAAGCTTTCCTTTATTCTCTTAACATTCCTTCTTTATTCTTCTCTATCTTCCAGTGCCGAATCAACTGGGGGAGGTTTTTGGTCCTTATGTTCTCTATACCTTATCAGAATCTGTTCCATGCTCCACTTTCTTCAGCACCCCACTATTATTCCCTGCTGCTTTTCTAACATGTTTCTCCATTCACTTTCTTCCTTGTTTTCCGGCTATCCTACGACCATATCCATTAAAGCTTGCATGTTAGCTCCCACCCCTACTCCCAAAGAGCAAGGCCAGCTGGAGAATCTACCAGATTGCTAAAAGAATTTTGGGAAGCGCCTATGGCTGACTGGTAAAGTACATGCCTTTTACACTTTTGGTCAATACCTGGCATTTCCAGTTAGCAGTGCTGAGGAAGACCCCTACCTGAGATGATTACTGCCAGTTAACAGGCACAATAATGGGTTAAATGAACAAACGGTTTGACTCCGGTAGCAATTTTCTCCAGGCCAGTTTGGCTAGGGATCCTGACGGGGCTTTGCCATCTTATGGGCATGGAATAAGCCCCTCCCCCCCGCCCCGGAGAGATTTGTGATTTTCCTTCATTGTGCAGGGTGTTGGGACTAGATGACCCTAGGTGTTCCTTCCAACCCTACGATTCCATGACTCATCCAAAGGCAAATATATATATTCATGGCAAGGTTGACCATACACAAGCTCCCTAACAATGATGGCTAACAGCAGTTAAGAGTTTCCAGTCACTCCCTCTTTTTTCAGAATTTTGACACAGTAAACAACATCTCCTTACCTGTTTATCTGATTTCGCCACGGCTCTGTCCATGACACAATGGAGCTGAGGAGGGTTTAGATTCTCAACAACCTTCCCAACATCACTGCGAAAGGTATCACTTGCCGGCAAGCAGCTGGGGGGGGGGGAGAGAAGAAAGCCACATAATGATGGCATGTGTAATAACCCCAAAACCACATCTCCGTTGTGCACACATTAGCTGCAAAACATACTCAGAGGTAGGCATGACCAAGGCTCTCCTCATCTGCTTAAACTGACTGATAGTACAACTTCTGCCGGAGCTTTGGAAAAGGGGAGAGAGCAACCTGACTATATGCTCCAGCTACGCTAAGACATAAAAGGCAAACCATGTTGCCAACAACTCACTTCTTATCCATGTGCAGGCGCAGGCTCAGTATGTGCGGATAAGAAGTGAGTCAGGGGCAAAACTGTTTGCCTCCCTGCCGCCTCCTCAGGATCTCCAGAGGCCCAGAAAGGCCCAGTGCAACTATGGGAAGGCCTGGCAGCGCTCAGGGCTTCCGGAGGCTGGCGAAGCCCTGGCCCAGCAATGGGAAGGTCCAGCGTGGCAGCCAGAAGGCACTGCGGCACCAGGCCTTCCCGCCACCTCAGGGCTTCCAGAGGCCTGGAAAGGCCCAGCATGGCAGCAGGAAGGCCCAGTGCTGCAGACCCTTCACCTTGGCGCCAAGCCTTCCCACTGCCTTGGAGCTTCCAAGGAGCCCACCACCATGGAGGAGCCTGCTGCCGCTGCAGGAAGACTCACCGTAGTGGCGAGGCCCTCCCAAGGTCCTGCTGCTAGAGCACAAGCTGAGTGGGGGAGGACAAAGGAGGAGAGAGCCTCCCCGATCTCTTCCCTGATCCCCCCCCCTCAACTGATGCCGCGGTGCGGGGAGGCACGGGTGGGGGGGGAGGCATGTTGTATTTTTCCAAACAATGGGCCTTATTGCTAGTAATCTATAAAAGAAACATTGGCATCCAAAGGACTAACCAGGGTGCTCTCTAAGTGCAGGGTGCCATCTGAGTTCAGAGCTCTGCCACTCCCCTTCCCAATGCAGCCTCCACAGCAGCTGACAAGCCACTTCTGAAACTCTGAAGAGCTTCAGGAGCCCCTGACCTAGCAGGTGGGATGTCCTTGCTATAGCTCTGGGATGCTTAAAATCTCTGCTGACCCTGCACCAGGCCCTTTTAAGAGAACTTATTAATCCAACTACTCCAACGCAGCACATCGTTCTTGTCCCTTTATACTACAAAAATATACTTTAAAAATAAAATCAGTGGTCCATCAGATTTCAGCGTTTCCCAGTGCAAATGGGTGGATGGCAAGAACTTTGCGAAGCTTTGAACTTTACAATTATACAGTAACTAACTACAGCTGGTAACAGCAACAATCCAGAAAGATAGCAGGATTTGAGTCCACTGGCAACTTAGAAACCAACAAGATTTTTAGAGCTCCCTTCTTCAGATGTCTGAAAATCTTGTTGGTCTCTAAGGTCCCACCGGACTCAAATCCTGCTGTTCTACTGCAGCTATCCACCTAAGACAATCCAGGAGGAGGAAGGGACACACACAAGTGCAAGAGTTCTGCTTTAAAGCCCATCAGCAGTGCTCCTAACGGTGTTGAAAGTAAGTCAGATTCTTAGGCCAGGAAGTAGACTGGACTGTCCAAAAACATTATGCCTTACCCTTAATTGCTGCTAAGACTAATGCTGACCAAGCGTTTCAGCATGGGGTGGAGAGACAGAAATAGGGTAATTTGGTGCAAGGATGGAAGAATACATTCTGTCTGTCTGTCTGTTGTCTGCCTTTCTCACTGCAATCCAAGGCGGATTACAACAGTGCAAGTGACAAGATGGCTAGGACATTCACTGAGCAAAGTATAATAGTGAAAAACCGCTAGGACCATTCAGGGAACAGACACAACAGGGAAGGGCAGCAGAATTTTTTTTAAGCAAGCATAAAGCTCAGCATAGAGATCTATCTCAAACAAAGCATAACTAATTTCCACGGCATGTTTAGCAGGGTGGAAACTTGCTAGTAGGTGCATATCGATATCAGCAGACAGTACTCAATAGTGAAATGTTCAGTCCTTGTCCCTACCAAGGCATCTCTTGGAGCTATTTCCTACAATATAGTCCTATAATCTTGGTAGAACGCCCTCCTGAATAATTCAGTTTTGCATAGTTTGTGGAAAACCAGTAGAGGCTAAGGCTATGAAAACTAGGGGGAAAGTGTTGTACTTTGACCAGTCCCAGAGAAGAGCATATTCTGCTTGATAAAGAGCCTTGCATTAAAAAAAATTATTCTCTTTAACCAAGTATGAAACATCACCACCTCTCTCTATGCTAAGTGGTTAATATGGCTGCAACTTCTCTCTGTACCAAACATTTCCAAGTTAAACCCCTTGCCTTTCTCCCTATTATACATCATGCCACATACCTGGCAGGCAGCGTATAGATAAGACTTTGACCATCTTCTGTCCATATGATCACTTTGTCTGCCGATACAAAGTCACCTCCCGTCCAGGTCTGCCCATTTTCACTCGGGACTGAGCACAACAGAGAATAATCTCCAGCATCAAACACCTAATGAAAAAGATCGGCAATACAGAATCATGTCATACAACAGGCCAGTATTTGTCTAGTGGAAAATGCTACATCGCTTGTCTTCTTTGCCCTCTTTACATGTTCTAAACAAGTCATTTTTTAAAAAAAAATCAACATGTGAATGCAATGTTAAGCTGTAAACTCTTCCAGTGATCAATGCATGTACGTTTATAAAAGTTAGAAAGCATTCTTTTTAGTGTTTAAGGTTAACATTTAGAAAGCAAAGACCAGTATTTTACTGATTTTCTGATATATGATCACAGTTCTTAAACAAATATAATATTTAAACGAAAACAATCCAGTGGCAGTAGTGGGAATTCACACACACCAAACAGATTATGCATTCAATTAAAGCAAACCCTAATTGATTTATAATCCAACTACCCTGAGCTTCTTTGCATACAAGCGTCACTGACAATTTGATTACAGCAGCTTCTACCACAAAGAAAAGCCTGCTTTTACTTAACCGGTAATCCTTACCCTCCAGTATTTGGAGCACACTACCAAAAGTGATCTTTGGGTAAATGCACAGAAAGAAATGCTTTGGCAGTTCTGAGAGTAAATTGGTTTCGACTCCTCCTCAAAGATTGGTTCCGTATCCTAAAAAAGGCAGAGGAAGTGGCATTTACTCATATAATATCATCAGTAGCTGGAAAGCACAGCCATGAGCCAGGCATGTTAAAGGGCGGTATGTACTGCATGATCACATTGCACGAGTGCATGCTATAGCGCTGGGACTGAAATGCAGCAACGAGAAGCTACCCATTTATACAATGACACACACACGTTATGCGTCTAGCCCTTCTGGTCAAGAGACCAGCCTGCCAAATCTCAGGCTCCACAATGAGGCGAGGCAGGATTCCCAGCCTCAGGGTTCAGAGCCTTAGTTACTAGGCACAGTTTCTCGCCGCTTCCTCGCAATCAGCAGGAACAGAATAAAACAATGCCATATGCAACATTTGCTTATTTTTCAGCTTATCTAACCCCAGCCCTAGCTTCAGGAGGCTCCAAGCCTGTGCCTCATCCAGGCAGTTCTGAATCAAAGTCGGATGTGCATTGCTTATAATAACCCCTCAATGCTTCCCATCACCACCGCAACCTAAAGAGGAGGAGATCGGCTGGTGGGAGGAAGGGCAGGGCCCTCTCTAACTTAGATGGCTCAACATTCTCTTTGTACTCTAACAGCTGACTATTGTTTCAGGTGGGCAGCCATGTTGGTCTGCAGCAGAAGAGCAAGATCTGTGTCTAGAGGCAGCAAGAGGGCAGTATTGCTCAGGGGGATGCGCTGGTATGGGCTGTGGGTCCTGGCCAGGTCCCAGGAATGACTACCGCCTGATCATCGCTACTGTCCTCTCACCACTGGGGTGGGGGGGGGGGGGAAGCAACCCCATCTCCTCATAGATGCCTGTTAACAAAGCTTTTACTGAAACACCTTGGTATGTTGGGCAACAGGGGACGTGCTGAGAACCTGTCAAAACGTCTTGCGGTAACGGGGCTGTGCACAGCTCGCCACACTGCAACAAAGCTCTGAATCGCCTGTATTCATCCATGCTTGTGTGAAATAGGTGTAATGTGTACCATTTACCCCTACATATGGGATCACTGACCAGAGCGGAAGTCACTGGATCGCTAACCAGACACAATTTCCCTGCTACTCTTGCCAGAATTCAGAAACGAGCCGGTCCAGAAACACACACATACTGTGAAGTTCAATACAAGTAAATGTAAAGTGATGCATACTGGAACAAAAAAAAAATATGTAATTTTAAATATAGGCTCATCAGATCTGAACTGGCTAAGGGTGAGGAGGAGATCTTGGGGCTGCAGCAGAAAGCTCGATAAAAATGCTGACCTGGAACAGCAGGGACAAAAGGGCAAGCTCCATGCTAAAACGGTTAGGAAAGAAGTTGAAAATGCGTGTATGAAATACTGCCCTGTTTTCAAGGCCAATTATCAGTCTTGTTTACTTTGCATTGAAGCGGTCCAAAACGGGCCACTGTTTCCTGATGCACCCATAACAGGTAAATGCTTAACAAACACGCTATAGGAAAAAATGCTCTTAGTCCACCAGGATTGGGAGGAGATTCACGAATTTTAAATACGGCCTTTTTTGTTCGCTGTTCTATGCAAGAATTTCATATCTGAGGATAATTTATCCCCAGATATGAAATTCTTGGATAAATAATTATGAAAGGAAGAGACACAGTGCAACAGATGAAAATAAGACCAATGAATAAAGAGTCAGAGATAATAGCTATGTTCATTCTTGGGTGGGAGGTGGGGGCAAAGACTATAAATGATTATAAAGTTTATTTTCCCCCTCTTTACCTGCATGTGACTCACTTCAGAAGTTACTATCCACACTTTCAGAATGCCTGTCACTGAAACTGCTACAACAGTATCCTCTAGAGAAAATAAAAGGGGGGGGGGATGAAGAATACTCATAAGATGAGGAACAGTCATAACTTTGCTCATAAAGGCAGTGAGTTAAATTCTCAAATTTTAAAAAAGTTGGTGGAAATGCACCCTACGGAATATATTCGCTGCCGGCTGATTCCGCACACGTTGGATAATGCACTTCCAATCCTCTTTAGAGATCATTTGGAACTGAATTTTTCGTGTGTGAAACAAAAAACCCACTTCTAAATGATTGCTAAAGTGCATTATCCAACATGTGCGGAATCAGCCATTAAGCATTCGTGACCTGAGAAGCTCTGGGCAGAACACAGAGGATTCTTTAATTTTATCTCAACAATGCAAGGTGGGTTAGGCTGAAAGAATGCCTCCGGGCCTGCCAGTGAACTTCATAGCTGAGCAAGGACTGGAGCTTGGTTTTCCCATATCCAAGCCCAAGCCCATCCCTACTACACATAGCCTTTGTTCAATTATTCTTAACAGAGATGGTCGGCGGCCACAAGCTACCTATCTTTCATGAAGCTCCTGTATGGCATGAAAACACATCACTGCAGATTTGTCTTTATGTTAGAGTCTTTATGTTGTTAAATATTACTATTAGCAGATAAAAAGCGGAGGTTTGCAACGTAATTATTTCTTGGCATTTTAGTGCTGGGAGGGACTGCAGGGGTCCTCTATTAACAGCTTAGAAAGGATGCAACTTTTTTTTAGGATGGCACTGACAAATAACCAAAGACGGTTTCCATTCTCAGAACATAACTGATTTGTAAAATTTTACAACTGCAAATTCAAACCATTTTCCTCAACAATACTATAATAGGCAAAATACTGGTAAAGGTAGTCAGTCCCCTGTGCAAGCACTGAGTCATTACTGATCCATAGGGGGGACGTCACATCACAACATTTTCTTGGCAGACTTTTTGTTATGGGGTAGTTTGCCATTGTCTTCCCCAGTCATCTATACTTTACCCCTCATTTTATCGACCTCGGCTGAGTCAACCTTGAGCCGGCTACCTGAACCTGGCTTCCACCAGGATCGAACTCAGGTTGTGATCAGAGCTTGGGATGCAGTTTGGTGTAGTGGTTAAGAGCGAGGGACTCTGATCTGGAAACTGGGTTCGATTCCCCATTCCGCCACTTGAAACCAGCTGAGTGACTTTGAGTCAGTCACAGCTCTTCCAGACCTCTCTCAGCCCCGCCTACTTCACAGGGAGTTTGTTGTTGTAGGGATAATAATGACATACTTTGTAAACCACTCCGAGTGGGTGATAAGTTATCCTGAAGGGTGGTATATAAATCAAATGTTATTATTGTTATATTATTATTACCACTCTGTGCCACGGGGCTCCTTAGCAGGCAAACTAGAGGCTGATTAAAATGATATACTCTGAAACAGATTCATCGCTCTAAGATGAACTCAGATTACAAACTTTAACTGGAAAGAGCCAAGAGAAATAAGAACCAGAAGTCATACTCTGCACTAACCTTGTGTTCTGTGAGATCGAATTATGCTCATGGAGCTGATCCAGTCAGGAGAGATTTTTGACACCAAGGAATAAAGGACCTCAAGGCTTGTGGCATCCACAACAAGAATTTCTGGATAATGGCCATGACACAACAACCTGCCTTCACGCTGGGTCCCAACTGTAAACTGATAGAACTAAAGAGAAAAAAGTAGATTCATGGAACAAAGGCTACATAGTTCAGCATTCTCATTTTATCTATGAGACTTGATGGCGTTTCGGTCCACTGTTTCAGCATAGTTTTCAGACCAATAAAGTAACCAGCTCTATACCACCGCAGATGTAAATCACAATTCAAAAAATAGAAAGTATCAGATTATCTTCAACAATTTTCTATGGAAGCCGCCGTATAAGTCCTGGCATTATGCACTTAATGGAAACAATACTTATTACATTTCATTTCTTGTATTTCCAGTGACCAAAACTTTCAAGTCAGAATTCCTATTATACAAGTAACCTGTTCAAAAACTCAATCGCCCTGCTCACAATACCTGTTCTCTCTCAAGCCATGCACCCCATACATCTGCAATATTTTGCCTGCAATTTAAAATATGCACTATTTAGAGCACATTTGTATCTGCAAAACTGGTAGCTTTCATCGCCACACAGGCAGCCGTACCTGTACTTGCTTTCGGTGTATGCTCAGAAATGACTAGATTGTGGTGACTGATAGAAATTGTAACCTTTCAGCCCAAATCAATTAGGGAGGTATCAGAAACTAGAACTCCCATCACCCCGGCAAGAAACCATGCTGGATAAAACTGCAAAGATTGGCGTGGACCAATCCCGTTTAAAAAATCACCTCTTGTGGAAAATTACTGCCCACTCCATTGAACGGGCAAATTTCTGGCATGGGAAAAATGGCAAGGCATGCAGGTACAGCAGTAGGCTCTGCACAGGCATAGGTGAACATTTTGCAAACTCCCCAAAAGTATACAAGCTAGGGGTGTGCAATTCAGATTTCTGATTCAGGAAAAATACCCAAATCAGACCCGATTCGCAAAGATTCGAAATTTCTGAAACAGCCTCAGCGTACCAGGTCCATTTCAAAAAACCCAAATCAAAGATTCCCGAAGTGATTTGTATAGCTTCGGGAAGTAAAAGGTCAAGGCGTTTAAATGGCCCTTTCCATGCCGCTGCACAGCAGTATGGAGGCATTTAAACCCTCAAATGAGCTGCTTGTCAGGGTTTTCCCCGACAAGCAGCTGAGTCCAGTCTGCAGGGTTGAAATGCCCCTTTCCGAGCCGCTAAGCAGCAGCACGGAAAGTGGCATTTAATCCCCCAGATTCAGCTGCTTGTCGAGGGTTTCCCTGATAAGCGGCTGAGTCCAGCCTGCAGGCTTCAAATACCGCTGCTGCTGTGCAGAAGCACAGAAAGGGGCATTTCAACCCCCAAATCAGCTACTTGTCAGGGGTTTACCCAACAAGAGGCTGAGTCCAACCTGTGGGGTTGAAAAGCCCCTCGCTGGCATGCAAACAGCATGGGGAGCGCTTTACATTTTACACCCCCTCCCTCCAGCTAACTAGCGCTAGTCAGCTGAAGGGTGGGGAAGTTAAAGCGCCCTCTGTGCCTGCTGCACCCGGTGCGAGAGGGGCAGGGAGATTTTCTTGTCCCTCTTCCATTGGGCCAGTGGGCGCTGCCGGGCTGCTGCACATGGTGCAAGAGGGGCAGGGAGATTCTTTCGACCCTACTGCATTGGGCCAGTAGGCACCACCGGACTGCTGCACATGGTGCGAAAGGGGCGGGGAGATTTTCTTGTCCCTCTTGCAGAATTCCCTTGCCCCTTCCGCAATGGGTGAAGGCAACAGCAGAGCAGTACGCTTAAGCCTGCACTCTTCCGCCGGGCACTCCATTCGCCCACCGCAGAAGGGGCCAGGGAATTTCCTAACCCCTTCCGCAGCGGGCGAAGGCATTGACGGGGCGGTAGGCTTAAGCCTGCACCCTGCCGCTGGGAGCACCGCGGAAAGGGCTAGTTTAACTTGGCTGCGCCACTCATTCACTCAATTCTGGGAAGATGAGGAATTTCCATGTCTCCCAGGCATCAGGTGAGGAGGAGGCAGTGGCAGAGGGGCTAGTTTAAACTGGCTGCGCCACCACTCATTGACTCAATGCCAGGGAGACAGGGAATTCCCCTACCTCCCTTCCCCATTGGATGAAGAGGAAGCTGCAGGATGGGGAAGCTTTGATGTGCTCTGAATCTTTACGGAGCATATTGAAGCGGGTCAATAAGCAATTTCCGAAGTAGCTTGCCACTTTGGAAATCGATTATTTCCGACTGTTTTTCCCGCTTCGTAAATTACGAAGCAAGTAAACCGAACCTTTTTTGCTGCATACCCCTAATACAAGCACCCAAATATTTTTAGGAGCCTAACAGGGATATTTGTAAAAATGAGAGCAATTCTGCTCAAACATGAAGCGTGTTCATTTGTCATTGTATTCTAGGTCATATTAGCACAATCAGTTAAGTATTTTTGCATGTACTTTCATGGATAGTGCTCATTTTTGCCCTATGCACATCCATTCTCTCACCAATAAAGTGAGACTTTCACAAACACTAAATGATTTTAAATACTCCAGTCACCTGATTCCACCATTTTCTACATCCCATGCAGTCTACGAAAGGCCAGAGAACAAGTTTTCTTTAACTTTCTCAGAATATAAATATAAACCAATTATATAATTTTTCACCAAGAGATCATCAACAGCCCCCTTTTTCAACTCTCAGGTAGCTCAAAACAGGGAAGAAAAAAATCAAATCTGTGTCACCTATATGTAATAAGAGGCTAAAAAAATCAGTTGTCGCGAAGTTTATGAATGAGAGGTCAAAAGGCTTTGAAACAGCATTTATAGCGAAGCCTAAATAAAAAGCATTCATATTTTTTATACAGCCAGGTTAAATCATATCAAGTAATTACCTGTATGCCAGTGTGTGTACAGGCTAATTTAGTAAATTCAATGCATCTTCCATCATTCACATCCCAGAGGCACATCTCCCTAAACAACATAAAAGGCAATTAACTGATCGTTAACCTGTATTTGTACAAACTCAGGCTCTCTCCTTTAATTTGCTGATTCCTGGTGGTGGTGAGGGAAGCAGGGAAAGGCAGCCTTAAGCTCAAAGACTGCTCCTGATCTCCCCTTGTTGTCTAACCAGACCTTATCACGCTACACAAAGCTGTTTTTTCTGAACTCTTAGAATATCCAATTATGCAACTGATTACACAAGAAGAAGAAAAAAGAGCTCTTACCCACTTTCCGATGCACTGACTATATACTGTTTCTCACTCGAAGCGCTGGCTTTAGACAAACAAGTAACTGATGCCGTATGACCAAACAACAGAGCTCTGGGATTTATCTAGAATTGAGAGAGAGAGAGAGAGAGAGAGAAAACAACGGAGAAGATCTCAGACTGGTTTTTAGAAGAAATGCTAAATAAAAAGTTACTGTAGTTATGGGGAACACAGTACACTAATACATGAGGAGACTCATCTATTACCCAAAAGTGGTTATTAGATATACAGGAAGTGTCAACTTTTTTAAGGTGTCAAAACACACCATAGACAGATTTAGAACTTTATTTTAAGATACCAGATACATTTTATGCTACTTTAGTGTAAAGGAAACAGACTAAATATATTTCATAAAAATTATTTTCAGAATATCACAACTACCCCAATTATGTCAAGTAATTTTTACATTGGATGAAGTTGAGTTTCTACAAGAGCACATGTGCCTTTTTAAAAAATTATGTTTATAAAAAGGTCACTTACTGCAATTACAATTATGACACTGATATGTTGGCTTATTTATAAAGATATACTCCTTGCCTCATCCTGAAACAAAAACTTTTCAACACACAAATTATATTAAGTGGGGCTACACACTTTAAACAGTTTAGTTGTAGATCAACCAAAATTTATCTTCCGATTAGTGGGGACTAATTCTAATTAGGGTCAATGTTAAGCAGCAAGCTGTGAATTAACAGCACACATTTTAAGACTATTTTATTTTGGCGACGTAACATAATAGGGAACAAGCAGCATTACTAAATTGTACGTTTTATAACTACAGAATGATTGCTTATAAAAGTAAGTTTCCATCGATTAAACTGCTTCAGGACATGAGCTAAAAGCAATACCCTAATATTAAAGTATTATTTAAATTTCTCCACCCTCTGCCAAATGAACCCTGAGCTCTGAAGACCAATGTAGGTCCTACAAGGATTCCGAAAGATGCTCAAGCTTGGATGATGGCAAATTACCAACAGATGTTCCATCTACTGGAGGCCACCATTGAGAATAAGACACTTTGCACCAATACTATACAAATCTGAGATTCCGATTGTATCAAAAGTATGCCCCCTTGGTGGGATGTCTACAATCATAATAGGACAAAGTTGCAAAGTCGACCTTCATGTATGTTATGTTTAAAATATTTTTGAGTTAATCATATTGGCAGAGGATGGTATATTTTTCTCTAGGAAAAATTGGGGGTGGGAAGGGAGAAGTAGCTAGATGTGAGAATCCCTTATTCAGCTTTCATTATTCCTGTCAAACTCTAAGCACGTCAGGTAATTTCTCTGCCGCCTGCTATTTATAATATCCAATCAATATGATCCATCTTGCTTCTTCAAGCTCTAGCTTGTGACCACGGGGTTGCTTATCAGCAAGATGAATCCTTATTTCAGAGTTTTGAGTTTTATACAAGAATTGGTTTACAGTATATGAACGCTGATGTCTTTTTATCTGATATGTGGAAGATGTGTAGTACAGTGTTGTACTTGACAGCTGTGTTTTGCATGCTGAAGGCGCCCGAGGTCAGACTACACACTTTTCATTGCTGGAGAAGTACCAGTATCAAAGCATAAACAACGTCTTGTGTTGGTGCTTCCACTTCAGGATTGCCTAGCACTTTAAAAAAAAATTTATAACTATTTTTTTCAAAACAGATCATTGCTTAGAATTGGCAGTGACAGCTCAAGCTCAGTAGCAGATGCCTGACATTACATTACACAAATCAGCCAACGTGACTTTCTCATCTTATAGCAGAAAACTGGTAGAAAAAGTGGTCCCCCCCCCTTTTTAAACATTTTCATGATGTCAGAAATCTATGAAAAAACATTAAAGTTCTGTGGCTTCTTGAGATTTTCTATATGCAGAAAATGTCTAATCAGGTTTAAAATAAAACCAAAAAAAAGTCTATCCTTATCAACATAAAAAGAAAAAAGGGCAAGTATTCTGATACAGAAGATTCAAGGATTTCAAGACCACCTGCCCTTCAAAGGCTGAGCACAACTAGCCCCTTTTAACTATATGTAACAAAATAAAATAGTACACAGTTTTAAAAATCAGAATTTAAGAAACAATGTATTCCCAGGATTGGTATCTACGTTAGCTATTCGTGTTAAATTGACCTAGTGGGTTGACCCCCCCCCCAAAAAAAAGGTCAGGAGGGGAGGGAATGACCCCCACGAGTCACTTTCCAGCTTGGCTCATTGATTTTCCATGGCTTAATGATTTTGTTTATAAAAAAACCCCCACACTCTACCCTTCAAAAGCAAGCCTATGAATATCAATCACACACATTGATTGCTCTGCATCAGCACAAGCCGCAATGTTTTGCTTTAGGAGAACAGCACATATTGCAACAAGCCTTACCAACAGATTAGAGACCCTCATCCAAATCAGAGTGGGCCTGACCAGAAGCGTATTTAAATCACACTTCTGTAAGTTATTAAAATAAAACCAACGTTGTTTCATAAAAAGCAGCATGAAATACCTGCAAATTAAACACCTCCTGGAAGACAAACAAATAAAAACAACCCTCAAGGAACCATGATCAGATTTTGAAAGACTGATAAAACTTGACAAAGGCAATCAATCAGGCTTGATATCCCAACTGTACAATATTCTGATGGAAAACAAACTAAAGGACAAATCGCCATTTTACCAGAATATCTGGCAAAGAGATTGTTATCTGAATTTAACAAATGAAGACTGGACAAATATTTGGCAGTCTTATAGCTTTACTACAAAAATAATAAACATAAAACAGCAAACGATAAAATTACTAACGCCTTGGTACATGACGCCAGTCAAGATGCATCACATAAACAAAAACATATCGCCTCTGTGCTGGAAACCGTGTGTGGAGAGAGGATAATATATATACACTGCTGGTGGGAATGTGTATATATTAGAAAATTTTGGGAATTAGTAGCACAAAAAATAAAGTCTATAATGAAATACAGGTTACGCTTACTTCCAGATCTGACGAAAGGTCCCAAAGACATATCTGCCCATCATGACAACCCGTCACAATCATCGACACATCATCCATTAAGAGAACAGCTGACACGCAGTGAGTGGGGGCTTTGCGTCCCCACAGAACCACCGGCAGCACCAAGCTGTTGCCCGCCATGATGCTTTCACACCTGGATCAAAAAAGTAAGATTGTTTAACTTAAGATGAAACAGCTTTTGAAAACAGAAAATTGTTCAACAATCACAAACTCATATCATTAAGCAGGGCTTTTTTCTGGGAAAAGAGGTGGTGGAACTCAGGACCGCAGAATGACGTCACTTTGGGTCAGCTGGAACAAGGGGGGAGTTTTTTAAAGTTTAAATTGCCCTCAGCAAAAATGGTCACATGACCGGTGACCCCGACCCCCTGATCTCCAGACAGAGGGGAGTTTAGATTGCCCTCCGCGCCACAATCTAAACTCCCTCAGTCTGGAGATCAGGGGGCATGGCCACTGGCCATGCGGCCATTTTCAAGAGGTGCCGGAACTCCGTTCCACCGCGTTCCTGCTGAAAAAAAGCCCTGTCATTAAGTAAGGTTACCAAGCTAAGGTACACTTTGAACAAACAAAATTCCCTTGTGATTTTTAGCACTTTCTCCTCCCCACCCACCCCTGCAATGCTCAACTCCCTTACTGAGGGTCACTGCAGAATAATACTTCATGTGGCAAGGGAAGCTACAGCAAGGAAGAGGACCCAGCCAAAGCCATTCCTCTACACTTCTGCAAGACTGCAGAGAAATGATTTCTGCCAATTTCACTTCTTACTATAGCATCTCTTGCCAGCAGGCATATTGTTATGGAGATGTCCTGATCTTGGAACCATCGTCCAGGAGAACAAGACGCTGCACGGGCTGGTGCCGTAAAATTGCTTCTGCAAGCTTACTCCATTTCGGAGCACCTTAAATACAGTCCTGTTGGTTATTCTGACCCAATGTCAACTCATGCTCAGCAGAAGCATTATACATTTGGTTTTCTTCATCCAGAAAATGTTCAGTTTAATTAAAGATATCAAAGAAGGAATGCTGGACTGTTCCATTAGTTGGTAAATGATTATGAAATGAGGGGGAGGGGGTTGCTTCTTGACCAATCAGTGCGTGGTACTTGGCCTCTAAGAACAGCACAAGACGAGGAAACATCAGGAAAAATGTGTTGTAGGTTCCAAATCAAAATGGACGTAATTCAATATAAAAACTGAAACATGGAAACTATTCCAATTAATCCATTTGTACACAATCTTTGTATCTGCCAGTGATGAGGAGAGCCCAGAGTTGCCAGCTCCAGGTTGTGAAATTCCTGGAGATTTGGGGGTGGAGCCTGGAGAGGGTGGAGTTTGGGCTTGGGTGGGACCTTAGCAGGATATCAAGCTATAGAGTTCACTCTCCAAAGCAGCCATTTTCTCCAGGGGAACTGATCTCCGTTGCCTGGAGATCAGTTGTAAATCTGGGAGATCTCCAGCCACTACCTGGAGACTGGCAACCCTAGCAGAGCCCCTCCTTCCCTTTCAATCATACCATGTTATTTATTACTGTTACTGAGAGCAGGATAAAAACAGCTTTAACATTTAGAGCAAAATATTGTGATCAATTCTGCTTTTTCAAACAGCAGTTGTCTACTCTGAGATTAATCAATAAGAACTCTACATGGACTACTCTGAAGTCCATCCATGGGTTCTTTAAGAATGCTGGAAACCAAAGCTGATTTCCGCAGCTACAGTTGATATACCTCAAACCCTCAAGAAGAAGAGGCACTTCCTAGTGGTCTTGGTTCCTACAGTACAGTTTTACAATTAAGTGGCAAAGTTGCTACAAAATAGTAAAAAGTCCAGTAGCACCTTTAAGACTAACCGACTTTATTGAGGCATAAGCCTTTGAGAACCACAGCTCTCTTCATCAGATGTAATGAAGAGAGCTGTGGTTCTTGAAAGCGTATGCCTCAATAAAGTTGGTCAGTCTTAAAGGTGCTACTGAACTTTTTACTATTTGCAACTACAGATTAACACGGCTAATTCCTCTGGATCTACGACCATGGAAACTTGCTACAAGTTCTGTTATGGTGAAACTGCACTATTGCTCAATTACAGGTCTGGCTTTTTTTTTTAACAACCTACAAGATATTCATCCATTCCCCTCTCCTCAGACAGACCCTGAAGTATTTTAAGAAGAAAAAAAAAATACTAGCAGTTCTGTATTCAGATGCTACTTGATGAAATGATCAATAAAGTAAATTTTATATAGGGACAACTTGCATACTGAGTTGTGAACAGTTAATGGGCATATTATCTTGTAACAGTGTTTTTCCTGTGCTTCCCTTCTGGCCATTTATTGTTTCTCTCATTCTGTGATTTTTGTGGGTATAACAGCAGTACACAAAGCCTCTGCTTCAGGGAAAGGGACATCAGCTGCCAATTATTTCATCCCTCAATTCATCCTCGCTTTTGTGCTAAACAGCTAATTTGGCTGACTATCAAAGGCTTTTTAAATATTATATATTTGTGCTGCCATAAGAGATTATTCAGTAACATGACCTTTGCAAAGGGAAATGAAGCCGCTTTTTACCTTCCAACGGTTACTACTAAAATCAGCACCAACATACTTCAATTTCAGACATTTAGACTGAATAGTTCTAATATCCTGATGCACGCTGGCTTAAAACTACTTGCACAACACAAGTCTACTGGGTGTTTCCAAGCAAACCAAACAGCTCACTGATTGGGTCAGAAGTCAAGAGAATCTCTTACATTAGCCTTTTAGTGGGCTGCACGGATTTTCCTCATTCAATTGTCATACTTGTACAAATCCACTACCAGAAATGACCCCTTTGGATATGCGACTGTATCCACAGTGGGAAGCTACCAAAAGACACACGCAGACGTACTGTAGGCATTCTAGGACAGCTACTCACTCAACTCTACTATTGTTCACTTGTAACCTTTATTTAAGACAGATAAAACAAGTAGCAAAGCAGCCACTGTGTGTTGCTCAGGTTCCATTCTTCATCTTACCCTCTACCGTTCCAACTTTATTCCCTGCCCTCGCTGGTCTTGCCTGATTCTCTGCCTCTGCCAGTCCCACTACCCATTTCTCCCCCATGTAACTGCCTGGACTGTTTGTCTGGAAAGAATCATCCCTACAACAACTGTTGGCTTCTTCTCCTTCCAAAAAACCCCTGCATCCTGCATAGCTATCCTCTAGCATAGAACAAATGGATGCATGGGAGGGATGTTAAATACTTAGGGTAAAGCCATCCTCTGAAATACCATCTACCAGCTTTGGTTTTATTCTGTCTAGCTTCACCGAAAATTACTCCTTCATTAAGAATCCTTTCACAATATTATTTGCAATAATATTCACAGAATTATTGACAATTAACGTTTTGCAAGAGCAGCGATGGCTGAAGTTAAACATTCTGCAATCTCTCAATAGCTCTGTACATTCAAATGAGCCTTGCAAACTTTATGCTGGATGAAGGAAACCAAACAGCATAACTGAAGGGAAATTTTTTATTTAAGCTCTGGACTAAATGGGCTGTCATAAATAGTTTGTGGTTTAAAACTGCCATTTTTGTCTCTTCTAGTAAAAAAAAGTTTTACTGTCTTTTAGGTGGTGTTGCAGATGCTCTGATAAGTCAATAACTCTAACGCCAGGTATAGCTTATCCAAAGCTTACCAATTTATTCCACTTCTCATCTGTTTACATCAACCTTCAGCTATCTAAACTACACATCTCCCCTTCGGCATGGTACGTGTTTGAACCAATCACATATGAGGAAGCATGTGAACTCACACACAGAAAAAAAAATACACAAAACAAAGAGCGCACTTCAATATCTAAGTGGGGAATAACCCTGCGTTGATAACGGCTTAAAAGAAGAAAGCTCAAAAGCAACAATGATTCAACGGCAAAATCAATTACAGGACACACTACAAACAAAAAGATTTCCCATTACTATGTATCACTAAGTTCTGCGTGAACTTCTCACTCTAACAAGGATACCTGTAAGTATTTTCAGGTACCAGGTGATTCCTGAGAGTCATCTTTAGAGGTCTGGGGAACAAAGTGCCTTTGTAGATATACTATTAGCAATGCTGAACTCTGCGGTTCAACTACAATCAAAGGAGTTAGCCAAGACTAGGAAAGTATTTTAAACTTCCTAATCAGCAGTATTAAACATTTAGGAGGCAACATCACATACTTTAGGCCCATACTTTGTATATGCTTGAACACATTCCATGTTTCCCTGCACTGGATATCTACTGCAATTCTTCAATAGTCTATGGATTACACACATAACTGAACAGATTTTAACAGACAATTGCTCAGTAAAATTGCCTTTTTATTCCTTACTGCCAGGTTCTAAGTTATAGACTTTTACCCCAAACATACAACTGCACAGTCAAATATCAATCTTTTCAGGGCACCATAGACGTTTTTACTATGAATTTACACCTTTCCCCAGACACATTTAAATTAAAAGTTAAAATGTTGTACACTACATATAACATTACATCATTTAAATTTTCTAAATAGAAAATTTCTAAATAGAAAATTTCTAAATAGAAAATTTCATATATAGAAATTATGCACATTTTTAAAAAATTCATCACCAGATACAGAAGTAGCTAGCAAATATGGGCAAGAATACACTATAAACATCCACATGAAAAACTGCCACTAATCCTTCACAAAGGAAATACTAAATTGCTAGAAGAGAAAAAAACATTCTTTACCTGCTTTCTTCCATCTTTTTAGTACAAGATTTCAGTGCCTTTATCACCAGTATCTTCATTTTCAAGGAGTGCCACAAGCTCATTTTAACAGATAATAGGCTGATTACAACAGACTACCCTTCTCTATGATTTACAATGCTAAATATAACTGTGTAAAAATCAATATTTTTACATCAATGACAAAGCTACAGTGGCAGACAAACATTTATCTACTAACTACTAGTCTAACAGCCAAAGATGTACAATTATATTTCCATATAGGTGTCTTTTTTCTTTTCTTTGTGAAGTGTCCTTTCTCCCATCCTCGTATATGCCGTTATACTTCTCTTTACCCGAATGGCTGTTCAAGCAACTCAAGTCCAACTCTATTATAGCTGGACAAATCCAATCCAATTCCCACCCAACTCACAAATGCAGTTAAAATAAAAGAGCTCTTTGTTGAGGGTTGCAGTTAAGCATCCTGGGTATGACCCTGGTAGAAAGGTACTTAAACAGTACTATAATCTGTTTAAAATGATATGCATACAAGAGAGCAAAGTTAAAAATTCAAGTGAAAAAAATCAATTGCAAAAATCTTCCGTAAAATTAACAGTAAAGCGCCATAATGTCAGCAGTCATGCTAAAAAATCATATCAAACACTAGTTAAGGCACAAACAACATTCGACAGTTAACAAAATGACCAGTTGTAGAGTAAGAGACAAATGTTGCAGCATTTACACAGAGCAAAAATACAAAGGCAGCTATCAACAAATAACTAGGAAAGTACATCTCAACACTATACACAATTCCAGAAATTCTGGGCTAGGCAAATGGGGGAGGGGGGGTAGATTTCCAACATGAGGCTCCATCCCTGAGAAAGTCCTATCCTCTTGTAACCATGACCTTCATCTGTCAAAATGGAAGTGTATAGTGCATGGAAAAGCTGAACTAAGTTCAAAGGATACAAATGGTCTAGTCATGCCAGGCCATTTAGGGCTTTACGGATAAGAACCATAAGACTGCATGAATGGAAAAGCACTGGCAGCCAGTGTGGTTCTTTCAGTACTAGCACGATGCATTCCCTATAATCTTTCCCAGCAAAGAGGCTATATTCTGAACCAATTTTATTTTCTAAATGGTCTTCAGAGAGAACTCCATATGGAGCACATTGCAGTAATTTAACCTGGAGATCTATGACCGGAATTCACTAGCTGGGCCAACCGGCCTCGATCCAGGTTCAAGGTCTTGGTTTTAACTTTTAAAGCTCTTGGTGAACTTGGACCAGCATACCTGTGGGACCGCCTCTTGCCATATGTTCTCCAGAGGCTGCTCCGTTTGGCAGATAAACATCTACTGGTGGTCCCTGGCCCTAGGGAGGTTCGCCTTGCCTCAACCAGGGCCAGGGCTTTTGTGGTCCTGGCCCTAACCTGGTGGAATTCTCTATCTGTGGAAATCTGGGCCCACCTGGATTTATTATTTTTCCACCAGACCTGCAAGACAGAGATGTTCTGCCAGGCATATGGGGGTTGAGACGGGTGGGCCGAAAAACTGGCTTCCTATCAAGAAGGGGGGGAAGTGCTGCCGCCCAGACTGTTGTCATCTGGTAGCTGGCCACCCTCCTCTATGGATCTGTTTTAATATTTGATGGATGTGCAATATAGGCACGACTGTCATATACAGATTTTATTCAACTGTCTGATATGTTTTAATTCATGCTATCTTGTTTTTATTGTATTTATTACCATCTGTAATCCGTTCTCAGCTCGCTTGCAGGGCCAGCAGAATATAAATTGAATAAAATAAAATTAAAAATTTTAAAAAAATCTCAGAAGGACCACAGCTTGAGCACTAAGGTCGATAAAGGTACTTCGTGCCACACATGATGCAAAAGTATCCAACTCCAGAAACAGAGCTAATGCCCCCAAGCTGCTTTCCTTTAAGGAAAAGGAGCACCCATTCAGAACAAGCTGAGCAACGGAGCATGCAGGCAGCTAGCTGGTTAAAAAGGGAGGGCCTACCTGGCGACATAGAAAGTAAGCAAGGTGGAGCTGGTGACTTGATGTATTGTTGAAGGCTTTCACGGCCGGAGAACGATGGCTGTTGTGGGTTTTCCGGGCTGTATTGCCAAGACCACGGCAATACAGCCTGGAAAACCCACAACAACCACTGGTGACTTGACTTCCCTTGTTTGTTGGCCATAATAGAAAAATCTAGGCAGAGGGACTTCGGAAGGTCCCTTGACAGAGGAAGGGGGCAAATTGTGGCTTCATGGAGCCTTCTAAAATAGTAGTTTCAGCATGACATTGACACCTGCTTTGTTCAACACACTACCACAGCTGCATCCAGCAAGGAGGTAAGCTATCCTTAGAAGTTGGGGCAAGCACTTCCTGAATAATGATCAAGCGAAAACAAGCCTTATTCCACCACTATCGGAAAACAATTACCTACGTAATAAAACTGGAGACAAAAGGCTCACATGGCTTTGTACAGATTATGTCCAATTCACGTGGCAGCGCTAGGATCAGACACATCCGACTGTATTAAGATCATTGTAGAAGATCTTGGATCACTTTTAAGCATACATCCTTTATATTACAAAGGATAAAGGGAGGGGGAATTGTGGAACCTTCTGACAGTTTTGTAAACAGATCAGAAAGGGGGAGAGGAGGCGTATTTACAAAGATTTTTTTTAGCCAGGACAGTTGTGTTGTATGAACAGAGAAAATGAGGGCAAAAGTGAACGTATTAATGGATTTTGCAGCCGCAGTTCCTCTGCACGCTGGATGAGAAAATTGTTTGTTTGGGGCAAAATGCTGCAAACCATTATTTTCAGCTTGCTTGGTGTAAGGGCTTTTAGAAAATTAAGTAGGCAGATTCAATCCTGGTTGCCATGGGGATGAATCCACCACAGCGACCAGTAATCAGGCTATCATTATCAGCAAGAGGGCCAAGGATTGAACTGACCTGGAAAATTAGCTAGGCCACTACTTAGAAGGGTAATCCTTTAACACAGCTGATGGAAGGGACTCGGATAATACGCCAGTAAACGCAAACATACATTCACTTCTTTGTGCATTCTTCTTTATATATCCTCGTCAGTCTGAAGAATAGGCTTGTTGCGATAATTACAAAATTAACCTTTTCCAAATCTGCATCAGCGAAAGAATGTAAATGCCAAATATGTAATACCTTTTCAAATAAGCAATATGTAGCCACTGTGATTGCGCTTAAACTTGTGCAATTTCTGAAACTTTCGGAGGACGAAACTGAAAACGCCTCCCTGCTTGTATTCTACCACTTTTGCTCAGCAACATTTGAAACCTTCCTCCCATTTAAAAGGCTCTTACACAGAAGACAGCACTACTAGACTAGAGGAAAGTTTCAAAAGCTTCTCAAAGCGGCATGATACATTCAATTTTTTTAAAAAATCGAAGCAACACCTAGTCTGAAGGAAGTTAAATCGCAATTTTTTCAATTGCATGAATTTTTCACTGACGGGATGCATGAACCTTTCAATAGGCGAAGCAATATGAGTTTTTAGAATGTCGATATTTTAGTACATAGGTCAGGAATATCGCTGCTTGTACACAGTAGAACATGCACCCTTGCTTTAGAAACCAAACACCACATTAATTATTTTGTGCAACATAGTACACCATTAAATGCAATCCTAAACAATCTTACTTGCAACTAAATCCAGCAGAACTCAATAGGACTTATTTCCAAGCAACATCTTTGCAAATTCTACTGCCAGCAACTACCATTCTGGGACATAAACTGTCTTGTTATTTCTTTAGTCTGCGCAGTTTTGAGCAATGTATTGATTTAAAGTTATAATGAGCCTCCCAAACAAAATGTATGCTCCCCCCGCCAAAACCACACATACTTTGCTTTCAAAATAATTTCTTTGAAAGTTAATTTGCATTGATTTTTAAAAGCATCTTTAAAAAGAATTCCTGTAATGATTTCTTTTCTTCCCCACATTCACTGTTATGCAATACAAAATCATCTTCATAGCTTCATGCCCCCCACCCTCCAACCCTACTTTGATTCAAATTGCCAGAACACAAATCTCCTGGGAGAGGAACTGCCTCGTGTTCCGTAAACCACGCGAGTTCGGTTCACAGGGGGAATTTTCTAAAGCTACCACATTCTCACAACTCAATATAGCAAGAGAGACAATAAATGTTTGAGTGCTTTAAGAGAGGGGATTCATGAAAGCGGGTTTACAACTCACCACAGGCAGGTAAGTTGTAAAAAAAAAAATGGCAATGCTGGTATCCTGCTTTGTGTCCCAAAACACACATAAGCGTGCAAAAAGAAATATACTTTCATTCAAGAGACACCCCTCAGTTCTTACAGCTACCTCGTATGAACAGGAGAGGCTGAATACAATACAAACCCATGATATTACATCTCACACTAATTGAAAGTGCATGCCATTTCAGCATGATCTACAGTTGATGGCCCTGATCCCGTAAGGAGTTATTCATAAATCACCACATTAATTTCGACTGAGACACTGGTAAGAAAAAAACACATCAGACTCCGTGGGTCTGTACCTTAGTTATGCGATAAGATTGCAATTCTAGAGACAACATACTTAGTAATGCAACACAATGCATTATGCTGTAACCCCAACCAACTGATTACAGGTGGGGTGGGGGGGGGTGCAGAACATACAGCATCTCTACCAGACATCATGCGCAGTTACAGATCATCATTCAAACATAACTGGCTTAATTCTTACTTTTGTTACAGCAGTAGCTTAAAGATTGTACAAAACGAGGGGAAGCGGAATATGCCAAGTACAATGATCTGAAGGGGGCAAGCTAGCAAGTGGCACGATCACACTCGACGCAGCACAAGGCCAAGAACCATGCCTCAGTAGCCAACACGCATCTGGAAACTGCACCCACGGTTTCTTGCAGCTGATGAAGAGAGCTCTAATTCACAAAAACTCACGCTGGAATAAATTCTGTTTGCGTCAGAGAAGGGAGAGAACTACAGAGAAGCAGCAGCAGACAGATGGGGGGGGGGGGGTGTCTGGCTGCTCTGCCACCCAACACTCCCCCCCCCCTCGTAACAGCCAAGAGGCTTCACACAGTAAGGTTACTGCCCCCACCCCAGCTCCAAATTCCTCAGTGTCATTTATTCTCTGCCTGCCCAGCTCTCTTCATACTCTCCCGTGCCCCTTCTCACTTTCCTTCCAGGCTCTCCATCTCTATCCTGAGGTAAGCGAGCTTCAAGAATCAGAGTTTTGCAGCTCTGCTTGTCCTTTTCCATTTTGGCTTTTCGGGGAGGGGGAATGATGACCTCCTGCTCCTGGGTTACTACTAAGCCAATGCACAACGGCATGTGCCACCTCAACACTGACAGCTGCAACAATGACATATGACAACTGAGAATTGCAGAACACACAGTCCTTCCAATGGATCTATGCCACCTAAGACAGGGCAGCACCTCAACATATCCTGGCAGCCCCTGGTTCAGGCGGAAGACAAGATACCACCAAACCCTTGGTGGAGAAGAGAGTTACCTGCTCCTACATGCTGGAAAAAATGCATAATGGCCCTGAGCTCGTCTGACGAGAGGGCAGTCTAGAAATGTAATGTAATGAAATAAATAAATAAATACAATTGATTGTTTTGAAACATTTTTAAGGTGTTGATAAATGTTTTCTTCTCCCAACCTAGGCTTCTCCTATCAGCATCTCTCTTATCAGACAAACTTTCCTCTTTTTCCCTACTATAATATGATATTCTCTACATCAGGGCTTTTTTTCTAGGAAAAAAGGTGGTGGAACTCAGTGGGTTGCCCTTGGGGAAAATGGTCACATGGCTGGTGGCCCCGCCCCCTGATCTCCACACAGAGGGGAGTTGAGATTGCCCTCTGCGCCGCTCGGCAGCACGGAGGGCAATCTAAACTCCCCTCTGTCTGGAGATCAGGGGGCGGGGCCACCAGCCATGTGACCATTTTCAAGAGGTTCCGGAACTCCGTTCCACCGCCTTCCAGCTGAAAAAAAGCTCTGCCCTTTATACTATTGTCTCTGAAGTGTTAACCTAGTAGTTCCTGTGCTCTCTCAAGACATAGCCAAACATAGTAATTCACACTATTTTTAAAAATGTACCTTGCCACATTATTTTTAAAAAAGTACCCGCGCAAATGGCCCTACTGACACATTATTTCTGTCAACAGCATTTTAAAAATAAGTGTTGCTTTCATCACGGAAAAAACCAGCATTCTAGCCGATACCATAAAGCACAGCAGAGCAGCTGCAGTTCTATCAGACCGAATATATGTTGTGAGAATGAAACAGAGGAGGGGAGGAAGGACCATGCTGTGAGCTGCTTTGGGTTCCCACTGGGGAAAAAAGCAGTGTATCAGTATCCAAATACAGCTCTGAATATCATTAAAGTCAGCTGGAACAAATGATAGACATATATTAGGGAGTAGAACAAGAAAGGGTTGCTTACTTCCCAAGCAAGCAGATCTTGCATTTCTTTTCTAAAGAGCCCAACACTTTCAAGAGCCAAAGTTGTGAAGAAAAAAAGAGCAGCTGTCAGGCAAACAGAGAATATCGGCAACCCTATCAATCTGACCCAGTGCCCTAGAAAGTACAGCTATAGGGCAGAAATATAACAGGTGATGTTAGCCACAAGATGGCCTAACACACATGAAAGGGCTACTTCTTTGTGAAAGTTGATGGGAGGTGTATAAACACCCAGCAGCATTTGAAAGGAGAAGGTCCTTCACTTAGGTAGGTAGTCTTGGGGATTCTGACATCCAAGCTGAACGGAGGAAGAAATCACACTCTGGAAAAGTGATAGCAACCAGCCTGCTATTCCTAAATTATTAAAGGATTTTATATTGGAAGGGATAAAGGCTGCCTAATGTTCATGTTTGTATTTATCAGACCGCAGAACTCCAGACAGTTACAGCACATTACTCTGGCTCTCTACAAAAAGGCAGCCAGCTGAAGGGTCGGTTCTTCTAGTCAAGTCTCGGGCCATAACGAGAAGGAATCTGTAGCCAGCTGGGGAAGAAGATTGTGTTTTTAACAGAACAGCCGCGATGTAACACTACTGCTTTCAGCATAGCAATGAACCCAAGAATAGTATTCCGAAGAAACTCAGCTTTGGATCCCACCAGTTTTTCTGCTCAGTCTCTTCCAAATCACCTCCTCATTGTAGCTACTGTTCCACGTGGCTTTCGTCCACACAGGTCCCACATAGCCCAACTGATGGTCTAAATAGATCATGGGTCCCCTTGTCCAGCTTTTGCCAGTAGGATACAGCATATACCCATCTGTTCTGCTTATGGTAATGCAAGGCAATGGGAGGGGGCACTACTATGAAACGGAAAGGAGTTCCCACTGCAAGATTCAAGGGTACACCTGCCAAGATCAAGACCTCCAGAAGACAGAATGGGCAACAGGTGCCTGCCACCTACTAAAGGCAAGGTTTTTAAGAGGGGGGAATAAGACCAGTATTTCCAGAAATATACAAAACAGGGTACAGCATGAAAATTGCACACTTGCTGAAGAAGGGGAGAAGCCACACGTGGCATGGAGAGAGCAGAGAAAGCGTCCTCTACTAAAAGAGGCCAAGGACGCTGCAGTACAGTGAGGTTGACTCATGCCACCTTCAATGCCTGAGAAAGGCTACAATGGCGCACCCCTAGAAAGGCTTCTGGGAAAGGAAGAGCTGCCCCACACCACATTAATACCACTGATTAGGACAAACCCAAAATAAGACAGCAGCAAGCTTTCCAAAACCCTTCACCAGCTCTGAAGAACTCCAAAGATTGTCCACTTGCTGTGGCTAGTAATTCAAGAAGGCAATTGCATAGCTTTGGGGTTTTGTTTTGGACCAACATGCCTACCTATGACTCCTCCCAAATGTGCACCTTTCCCTCTCCCGCCCCCAACACACACACTCCAACATACACACTATACCTCTCCCCCTTCCTCCCTCACCCTTACACCTCTCTTAAAGCAGCTTGCAATGCAGAGAAAACACACACACGAACACATACTACACACATAATATAGGTGGGTAGCCATGTTGGTCTGCAGTAGAACAGCAGGATTTGAATCCAGTGGCACCTCAGAGACCAACAAGATTTTCCGGGTGTAAGCTTTCCAGGGTCAGAGCTCCCTTCTTCAGACAACAAGAGAAGAAGGGAGCTCTGACCCTGGAAAGCTTATACCCTGAAAATCCTGTTGGTCTCTAAGATGCCACTGGACTCAAATCCTGCTATACTACATACACATTCCATGTACATACTACATAAGGGAGCTTGGACACTCAAAAGTTCATACCCAGGTGGTGGCTGGACATCTCCCAGAAGTACAACTGATCTCCAAGCCACAGAGATCAGCTCCCCTGGAGAAAAGGGCTACTTTGGAGGGTGGGCCCTATGGAATTATACCATGCTGATGTCATTTCCCTTCCCAAACCCTGATTTTTCCAGGCTTCACCCCCCAAATCACCAGGAATTTCCCTACTTGGAGCTGGCAAGCCTACCTGGAAATGTAGTTGGTCTAGTACACACACACTATATACTACGTGCATATATACATATTTAAGTGTGTGTGTGTGTATAGAGAGAGATACACACAGAGACAGCATGTACATACCATACATATTCATACTACATATACAGAGGGGCGCTTGGTCCCCGGGAGGAAGAGACTGGCGAGAGGGTGGAAGGAAGCCGAGGGGAGGGGGCGCCGCTTTCCGGAAGGAGACTGGCAGGACAACCTTGGCAGCCGGCACTGAGGGGAGGGGGGCCTTCAAGGGGCGCTCCTACCTGGCTCCCGGCGGTCCCTGCCTCTTCGCCGCCCCCTTTCCGGCGAGGGCAGGAGGGGAAGAGGCAAGACGGCAGCCCGGCCCGGCCGGCCACCCACCCGCGGCTCCTCGCCTCCGCTTCGCCCGCCGGCGCTGCGAATCAGCTGACCGGCTCCACCAGCTGCCGCGCCTCCCGCCGCAAGGGTCGCAAAAGGCTCACGCGGCGCTTGACGGCAACAGCTCCCGCCCACCGAGGGAGGGAGGGAGGCGGCTCGCTCCCGTGGTCATGGCAACAGGAGGCGGCGGAGAGCGCGCGCGCGACGCTTTGGGCAGGTGCTGGGGCGGGGCAGACGAAGGTGGGAGGGGCGCAGACACATTTGTCTCTGCCTGTATCGTGTATGATTTCTAGAAACGTATACGCAACGATAATAGAATGCATACTGCACATGAAGGGTGTGTGTACACACATACATACACACATATATATGTGTATGTATATGCTTGTGTATATATGCATATGTGTAAAATAGTAGAGTCCAGTAGCACCTTTAAGACTAACCAACTTTAATGTAGCATAAACTTTCGAGAGCCACAGGTCTCTTCGTCAGATGCATGGAAGAAAGCAGTGGTTCTTGAAAGCTTATGCTACAATAAATTTGGTTAATCTTAAAGGTGCTATTGGACTCTACTATTTTGCAACTACAGACTAACGTGGATAACTTCTCAGGATCTATGTTTATGTCTGTGATCTCTCTCTCTCTCTCTCTCTCTCTCTCTCTCTCTCTCTCTCTCTCTCTCTCTCTCTCTCTCACACACACACACACACACACACACACACACACACACACAAAAATTTAACATATATGTGTAGGGATTTGTGTGTGTGTGTGTTTATCTGCAGGATTTGAGTCTAGGTGTCAGGAATGGAACTTCCAAAAGCTCATGACCTGAAAATCTTGTTGGTCTCTAAAGTGCCACTGGACCCAAACCCTGTTCTACTGCAGACTGACATGGCTAACTACCTGAAACGAATATTTATGTTATTTATAATCCACTTTTCTAAATGAGACGTACACACACTTTATTAATAATACCGTGGTGTCTCTAAAGCTGTCTATATTGACTGTGAGTGTAGGCATGCACATTATGCTAGATGTGGATGAATATATATGTATATAGAGACACAACAGTCATAGACACACAGGTATGGTGGGTATACTGTTGTATGTATGGTTGATATAAAGGGATTACTTGTAATGAATACACATTTAATTTGTGTAAAAAATCATATATCGGCTTATGGAGTGGTTGCAGACAATGAAAAGACAAGGCAGACAGCTAGAGCGAAAGTGAAGAAAGACTTCTGACAAATATGACAAGGCATGTGCTAGAGCACATTTATAACCATTCTTTGTGGAAGTTCTACCAACGAAGAAACAATATTCCTCTGTCAACAAGGTGTATTGGCTAGAGTGTCAGTCTAGAACCTAGGAGACCCAGGTTCAAATCCCCACTCTGCCACGGAACCTTATTGAGTGACCCTGGGCCTAGCCTACTTCATAGCGTTGTTGTGAGGATTCATTGGAAGAGGGGAGAACTATATAAGATGATTTGGGTCCCCACTGGAGAGAAAGGTGGGATATAAATGAAGTAAAAAAAATTAAAAATCAAAAATCTGCACAATGTAGGTCTGTGGAGCTCTTCTGGGTGCTCAGAGTCCTATTAGGTTCCACCATACAAGAGAATGTGGACAGCTCTGTAGTTCTCTTAGCAGTTGACAGATAAAATCTCTTACATCCTTTCCAGCTTGGACTCTACATTAGCTGTGATAGGATTGGATGGTCCCAGGGTGCCAATTTGTCCAGTTGAGTGGGATATATTTTAGCTTGTCCAATCTGAGGATGTGGACAGGATTCTTGGAAGTTTGAGATCTACCATGGGAGAGTGATGGGTCGAGTGACATATAGCAAGCTTCATGGCGGGGGGGGGGGGGTCAACCTGGGCCTCCTAGACCCTGTTCTGACACTTTTTACAGCTACATCAAGTTGGCTCCACACCTTTGCACGCAGAAGGTTCCAGGTTCATGCCACAACTTATCTAGTTAAAAGGATAAGGTAGGAGATGATGTAAAAGACCACCATGCGAGACCCTGGTGAACTGCTACCAGTCAGACTGACCCTTGATGGACCAGTGGTTTGGGTCCGTAAAAGGCAGTGTCGTGTATGCAAGAAGGAGGTGGTGTTTCCCACAGGTCCTGTCCTATGCTAACTTTTGAAATTACGGGAAATTTAAATTTTAAAGGATACAAATCTGTGTAAGGTTGATATGCACACATGAATGTGAAAACACACTTCCTGAACTGTAGAAAAAGTGTTTTGGTCATAAACATCATAATTCTGTATTGTTTTGGGAAAATATCTTTATCCGTAAAATAAAAAAGGAAACGAGCAATGTATCTGAAGTGGATTTTTATAATGTGGGATAAGAAGATAGCTTCATGGTCCAGGTGTGACAACAAACCGTGAGCCTGGGAGGGAGGGTCTCAGGCACGTCTTCCAGAGAGGTGGATTAGAATATTTTTCAGTGCTTAAATGTTTTCAGTGCGTAAATGATATTGACATATGTTCTAATGTTATACTTCTTTGAATATCTGTATAGGTAAATATTTATTTTTACCATAGGCGAAGGACCAGCAATAAATTCTCAAGTCACACCTTGCCTGAGACCCAGGAAAGCATGCCTATAGCTCCACCTTGGCAACATCAAGGATTTTATGTGACATTTTTTGTGATGTTTGTTGGTGTTCCCAGTTAGTATAACGCTGTCTGGAATCCGAGTATATATTACGTATTTTCTGTAAATGGTTAGAGAATATCTTTCGGTATTATTGTAACGATCATTCAACAACCAATACTGAATGTTCTTTAAGTTATTTTGTGCCCAAAAATAAAGCAAATGAGTGATTTCTATTCAAGTATTCATTACATTCTTTTCTGTTTTCTTTTTTAAACTCAGTTCATTAACTGTAGAGAAAAAACTTAGCTATCAACTTAAAGGAGGTCAATAAAATTTCTTCTGCGTTATTCAGTGTGTTACCCTTTTAATGCAGCTTAAATATTAAATAAATATTAAATAGTCCTAACTGGACATTCCCCAATTTGATTCTGCCAAGAAAGCATCCAGTTTCAATAGGTAGAGACTCCTTTATACCAGAAAGAGGCAAGAGAGATGCTAGGAGTATCACATCCAAAATTTATTTTTATTAAGCTATTGAAATCATTTATTAGCTGCCTTTCTATCTTACAGGAACTCAAGGTAGATTACAATATAAATAAAATAACAATAATAAAATGATGGTTGTTGTGGGTTTTCCGGGCTGTATTGCCGTGGTCTTGGCATTGTAGTTCCTGACGTTTCGCCAGCAGCTGTGGCCAGCCACAGCTGCTAGCCACAGCTGCTGGCGAAACGTCAGGAACTACAATGCCAAGACCACGGCAATACAGCCCGGAAAACCCACAACAACCATCGTTCTCCGGCCGTGAAAGCCTTCGACAATACAATAATAAAATGAATAAAAACATAAGTTTAAAAACACAGTTTAGGACTACCAATGAACATAACACATGGAATGGATCTTTGTAGTCTGAAGACCAATTGTTATTCTGGGAGATCACCAGGCCCTATCTGGAAGTTGGTAACTTGAACTGGAAGGTCAATATTTGCCAGTTCCCTGCTCTCTCTGCAATTCCTCACAATTCCTGGAAAAGTGTGTGTGTGGGGGGGGGGGGGGGAGTTAGACCCTGGAGTTTGGGAGGGTTTGGAGCTCAGCAGGGTATGATGCCCCAGAGGCGAGCCCCCCAGCAGCCATTTCCTCCAGGGGATTTGTTCTCTATCGTCTGGAGATTAGTCATAATTCCGGGAGATCTCCTGCTACCACCTGGAAGTTGGCAACCATTGCTGCTTTATGACAGCCCGACCCTCTGCTTGATTACTCAAAAGTCTCATCCTGTTGAATTCAAAACAAAACATCCTTAGACACACATCCCACGTATCCAATGACCGCAGAGGCTCTGAATCTCTGCACCGTGGGAAAAAAACTGGCCGATCACTCCACAGACAAGGGAAGAGATGTGCGGCGTTACTTAGTTGCCCCAAACTAAAATGGCTGACACGGCTTCTCCGTTTTCCTAATCTACCTATTACCCAGAGCCAAGACATCTAATAACCCCCTCGCCCAAGCTACAGAGGGCCGCCACCAACCCCGCCCTTCGTGTGGGAGAAGGTCAAAATGGTGAAGTTACTACTAAGCTGATTTCCCTTTTTTCCTGAAGCTTGCCCTATACCAAGATGGCGGTCGCGGAATGCCCGGCAAGAGCCTCCGCCTACCGTGGACCTGACTCTAACTTCCGTAAACAGAGATGCTGGCGCTAGAGAGACCGCCCTCCTGGCCAATGCCGCTCTTTTTAAATCGGAAGTTGAGTCTTCGTGCCGCTCTAGCCGCTGGCGTTTTGTTTGTCCGGGAGTGAACCTGAATGACTTTCTCTCGGGCGAGGGTTTCCTGGGAGGAGGCATGAGGGGAAAGGCGCCTGCGCGGGAGGCGGCTGCGGTGCATGCTGGGCGCGCCCCCTTCTTCCCGCGGTGACGGTGCACATCTCGGTCCGTCGGCTCGTCTGGGACGCTGCGGAGCCCGCCCGCTTGCCTGCCTGCCTGCCGCTGCCGGGATGGTCGGCGTGAAGGTGATCGCCAACGACGCGGAGTTCCAGAGCGAGCTGAGCGCGGCCTGCTCCCGCCTGGTGGTGGCCAAGTTCACGATGAGGGGGTGAGTGAGGGAAGCAGGCGGGCGAGGGCCAGCCCCGGGCGGAGGGTGACCCGCAGTCCTTCCTCCAAGAAGCCGCAGAGCCTTCGCTCTCATAAAACGCAGCAGCCCGTAAGACCGTACAGAGGAGCCTTGCTGGGTATAGGAAACCCCTGAGTAAGACATGAAAGCAACAGTCCTCTCTAGCTCCCCCCCACCAGAAATGTATATTCAGAGATAGACTGCCTCCAGCTGTGGAGGTTCCATTGAGTGATTTAAATGTTCTCCCTGAAGCGACCCAAAGCAAAAAAAAAAAGCCCTTCCTCTAAGATAGTTTATTTTTTATTTAATTATTATTACATTTCTAACCCGCCCTTCCCACAAGCGGGCTCAGGGCGAGGTGCAGCAGTTATAAAAAAATACAGTACAAATATTAAAAACAATTCATAAAACAACAGTTCATCATAAAATCAACAAACAGATAATAGCTGTCCCAAGATGGGGCCAGTTCCAGATTCCTGCCCATCAGCATACAGGGGGAGGGAAGCGGACAGATAATGTACTGCAACCCATACATGGGTCAGCTAATGAATGGGCGCTACATAGCCCCGTGCTGTACCCATACGTTGGGCAGCCAGCTGGTGGACGCTGTATAACCCCACACTTAGTGGGAGGCTGGTGGGAGGCTCCATGAGGATCTCATGCTCAGTTCAGGTGGGTAGCCCTGTCTGTCTGCAGTAGAATTTATGTTATTTATGTCATTGATAGTCCACCATTCTGACTGAGACTCGAGGCGGATTACACGGCGCAAAATTAGTACAGTCAATATTGAAGACGTTTCCATAAACAATGCTATAGGGTCAATAAATACAAGTTGACAAAGACGCAGCATTAGCAAGAATCCAATACAGAGGTAAAGAGATGCTGAAACGGAGCACAAAGAATTCTCGGACTGACATTAGACAACGTAGAACTACCCAGTAGGGTCATACTTGAAACACAGGTAACACATAAAAGCACATACTTAAAGTGATAGATAGGATGTAAGTTAACATAGCGGTGAAGTCTGTGGTCCCTAACTCATTAGCGAAGCATCTGAGACCCCCCCTCCCTACAATACAGCCGTCCTATTTGAGTAAAAAAAACAAACAGTTTTGAATAATTCATTTTTGCATTGTTTGCAGAAGGACAGGAGTGTGAGGGCTTTCCTGACCTCAGGCAGGCCGTTCCACAGGGTAGGGGCCACCACAGAGAATGCCCATATACAAGCTGCTGTTGGTTTCACCCATGTGCAGGGTGGCAGGATTTAAGTAAAGCGGCACCTTAGAGACCAACAAGATTTTCAAGGTGTAAGTTTTAGAGAGTCAGTCCTCCCTTCTTCAGATATGAGACTACCCTCAGGGGAGTCATCACGTTCAGCCATATGGAGTGGAAATCTATCAGCCACATCTGTCTAAAGAAGGGAGCATTGACTCTTGAAAGCTTACACTCTGGAAATCTTATTGGTCTCTAAGGTGCCACTGGACTCAAAATCCTTCCTCTAGGAAGCGCCTTCTCCCTTTTCTCCTCACAACAACTCTGTGAGGTAGGGTTGCCAGCTCTGGGTTGGGGAATCCCTGGAGATTTTTTAGGGGCAGGAAGGAGCCTGGAGAAGGGAGGAAGCTCAGTGGGGTATAATGTGGTAGAGTCCGCTCTCCAAAGCAGCCATTTCCTCCAAGGGAATTGATCTCCATCTTCTGGAGATCAGTTATAATTCTGGGAGATCTCCTGGACCCATGTGGGGATTGACAACCCTACTGTGAGGAAGAAGAGGGAGGGAGGGAGTGGCTGGACCAAAGTCACCTTGTTAGCTTCGGAGCTGAGCAGGGATTTGAAATCCGGTCTACCCAGTTCTTACGCGACTCTGTTCCTACTATACCCCGTGTGTTCTATAATTTGTTATGCTTTTCAGTGTGCTATTTCTCAGAGGAACTTGGGTTGGGTGTCCATTTTTGTTACCTTCATGATAGTCTTGTAAGGTTGAGAGAGAGAGAGACTGGATCAAGGTCAGCCAGTGTGTTTCACGTGGGCAGCCATGTTGGTCTGCAGTAAATTCAAGTCCAATAGCACCATAAAAATCAACAAAATGTGCAGGGTATATGCTTTTGAGATTCAGAGCTCTCTTCATGAGATACAAGTAGCAATGGATTCCCATAGCCCTTATATCCCAGTAAGAGGCTTTTAGGTAGGTAGTCCTGTTGGTCTGCAGTAGAACAGCAGGATTGGAGTCCAGTGGTACCTTAGAGACCAACAAGATTTTCAGGGCTTAAGCTTACAGGAGCCAAAGCTCCCTTTATCAGATATAAGGATCTGAAGAAGGGAGCTTGTATCAGAAGAAGGGAGTTCAGACTCTTGAAAGCTTAAACCCTGAAAATCTTGTTGGTCTCTCAGATGTCACTGGACTCATATCCAGTGAGTTTTGTGGCTGAATGGGGATTTGAACCGGCATCTATATAATCCTGATGGAAAAATTGCATCATGATAGCTCTGTGAAAAGAGGATTATCTTCCTTGCTTTTTAAGGTGGGGTGAGCAGAACCATACATACCATTTCAAGCATGGTCATGCGCAGGCTTTATTTTGAACGGAATAATAATAATGCTTGCAATTTTATTCTTGATCCCTGTTTAAACAATTGCTAGTATAAAATCTGCCCTCTTCTTCTACCACTGCATACTGAATAGTATATTCATCCAGCGGTCTCCTATGGCTCTCGTATCCCTTTCCTGAGTAGGCATTACTGTTTGAGACCTGTCAGTGTGTATGTGAACTTATAAATTCCAGAGAGGTAACTGTGTTACTCAGTTACAGGGGGGGAAATGTCTTATAGCGCCTTAAAAGATTGAAGGCTTATACCACAATCAGTGGTTTACAGATTAGACCCCATTTACATCTGGTACATGAAAAGTATTATGTTGGAATGGGGAAGGTGTATGTGCATTAAAAGTGTTTTCACACTGCACATGTGGGCAGAGGGGAAAATGTAAACAATGGGGTCAAAATATTACAAAATTGAAGAGGCATAGCGTGAGACATTGCCTTTTGGCCTTACTGCTAAGTATGTATCTGAAGTACTGGGCTCCAGGCCCAAAAAGCTCCTGTCACAACTTCTTAAAAGACTGTAAAAGTTCTTTATGTTTTTAAGAAGTTGATTCCAGGTGAGTAGCCATGTTAGTCTGTAGCAATAGAACAAAATACCTATTTGATGAAGTGGGTGTTAAGGAAAAATTTCTTAAAGGTACTCTGCGTTCAGATTATATTTCCCAACAGCCATCACCCACAAGTAATCAAGACGCCAAACAGTGATCCATAAAGAATTAATTAGCTTTATTTACAATAAAACCCAGATGCTATGCCATATTCCAACATATGCATAAAAAATCAGCATAACAGAGAATCTTACATACTTTCCAAAGTTAACTGTGTACAGAAAGGAGATAAAATTGTTATACAAAACTAGAAACACACAATTCTTCAGGAGACATGGCACAAAACAGGCCTGATTGACAAGATTACTCTCATGTCTGGTGCCACAAAGGAATCTTGGGTGTCTTCCTGAGAGGGTGCTTATTCAAGTCCAAACAAAGTCAAAACAAGAGAGATAAAATCAAAAAGAGCCCAGTAGCACCTTTAAGATTAACCAACTTTATTGTAGCATAAAGTTGCATCTGACGAAGAGAGCTGTGATTCTCGAAAGCTTATGCTACAATAAAGTTGGTTAGTTTTAAAGGTGCTATTGGACTCTTTTTGATTTTGCTACTACAGACTAACATGGCTAACTCCTCTGGAGAAGAGAGATACTGTCCTTGCAATAGGGCTTTCTAACCTTACTTAACCACAGTGTCAGAAGAAATATGCTGACAAGAAAAAACTTTTGCCTTCTGTGTTACAGGTCAACTCCAACAAATGCTCATACATAGGTCTTTTAGAATAGGGGTCATAGAAATTCCCTAACAGTGGCCTTTAGACTCATGAAAATTTTCTTGGAAAATTGTATTGGTCTTTATGGTACCCCTGGACTAGAATTAAGACATTAAGATTCCTGACTCTAAGGCACATTACTTTTCACTTAAAACTGAGCTGCTTTTACCATGTCTTGCAATTTGGCCTCTCTGCAGACTAGATGGAGATCTGTGAAACTGAATGGGAGTTATATTTGTTGTTTATATAAGTCATAACTATGTAGAAGAGTATGGGTGGTTATATTGTCCATAACTATGTAGAAGAGTATGGGTGGTGAGATAACGTTCTGTCTCTCTCTCTTCAAGAGTACTTATTTGTGCAATGTATAATTAACTGAAGGAATTTCTTGCCGCATGCTATGGCGATGGCCACTGCATTGAATACCTTTAGAATATTTCTCCCATCCTCCCTGGATTTATCTATCAGTGGTTATTAGCGATGTTGGAGCTGAGTACCTCTGAACATGTCTGCTGTGGAGCTAAAGTGGCTGAGGGCTGTTGCCATCATGCTCTGCTCGTGTGGGTTGTCCACTGTTGGAAAAAGAACGGTGGGTGCTGTGGACCTTTGGGTCTGATCCAGAAGGGCTCGTCTTACGATCCATCCTTGGTCAGTTGTCTGTCCCATCTCAATGAGTTTCTCCTTTGTCCATACAACATATTGGACTAAAAACTGCCTACATAGCTTGTAATAAATGTTTTCCGGTATTTTATTCATTTATGTGAAGGGGAAGGGGGATGAGTCTTATATAGGTAAGACAAAAGGGCTCTCCTGCTGTCGCAGAGAGCCAGCATGGTGTATTGGTGACAGTGTCATCCTCGCATCTAGAAGGCCTGGGTTTGGATCCCCCACTCTGCCAATCACAATCTGGGCCAATCACAAGCTCTCACTCAGTCATACCTACCTCACAAGGTTATTGTGAGGATACAGTGAGGAATGTTGTAAGCCATTTGGGGCCCCCACTGCGGGAGGGAAGTGGGGTGTAAATGAATTGAATAATAATAAACAGTGTTTTTCAGCCAGATATTTCAAATAGGGAAACTTCTGCTGCTTGTAGACTGTCAACCTGTTTCTGTACAAAGTTGGCCTTAGCCAGCTTCCTACAGATCTAGAGGATAAGCTCAGGTCAAGGCACGCTGAGTCAGGTGCAGCTCCTTAGCTGAGCGGGTAGAGAAGCTCAGCCCTTAGTAGAATGGACTCCCTGGGAGAAAATAGTAATCTCTCTCCAGTTTTCATTTTGTAACGTGCCCATGAAACTGGGATTTGTGCACAAAATGTGGCAGTCTGCTTGTTTAATGCACCATCTGCCAGTATGCTTCTGGGTTCGATTCAGGGTGCCATTAAAACCGTTCTTGGTCTGGGATCCATATTCTTGAAGGACTGCCTTCCCATTTATCAATCTGCTTTGTGCTCCTTTATGACTGTAAATGAGGAATAACTGTCTGTAGAGCAACTGCACTCCTTCGGCCATGTCTTGTTGGTTGTCCCTTCATGGCAGCAGGTGAGGTCAGCCTCAGACAGTTCACTTTACTGTGGTGGTCACATTTTGACAAGCATGCATCTCATTAGCTCAGTGCATTCTCAGCACACTGCACAGTGCAGGTACCTCACTCGTCACATGTTGACGAGTGAGCACCACATAATTTCCTCCACTGCAACTAAATTTTGAAATGTTACCATAGACTGAATTGCTGTTCAATCAATTTTGCATATAGACAATCGGGGTAAGGAAAATGAGAACAACTTGCCCCGTAAATCCATGACTGTCTAGGTTCATGTCTCTTTGATTCAATTTCAACTTTCTGTCCTGGGCTGTCTCATTCTCCTTGGGTTCTTCTGTATCTACCCTATATACAGCATCTTCTGTATCTACCCTGTATCTTCCCTATATATAGCATTTAGTAATGGTGACTCTTCCTTTAGTAACAAAACTCACACCCTAGACTCTCTTGTCTGGTTTCATTCATACACTGTGACTAATCACCACGCTTCCTGCTTGGAATATGCTCTTTCATCATTGTAAGGGAGGGATAGTTTGTCAAAGGATATGTATTTGGAAAGTCACAAATGCAGAAAATCTCGCAACTGTGCTAATCTTCTTTGGGTTGTACTTGTGGCAGTGAAGCCTGTGGTCCAGTTTAAAAGTCATGCTGGACTCTGAGCTCCTCTCCTTCCTTCTCCTTGGAGGATCTCCACACAGATTCTAGAAGTATGATGACTGAACCGGGCATGATATGTTGAGCAGCTATGATGTCATATATTCTTCGCCTGCTCAAGGAATTAAACCAGTTGCAGTCCACCTTCTAGGAAGGAAAGGGAAGTTGTCAGTCAGCTAGGATCAAAACCAGGGTAGCGATGAGAATGCTCATCTAGGACACCGGTTCAGATCTCCACTCTACCAAAATCAAAAAGAGTCCAGTAGCACCTTTAAGACTAACCAATTTTATTGTAGCATAAGCTTTCGAGAATCACAGTTCTCTTCGTCAGATGCATCTGACGAAGAGATGCATCTGATGAAGAGAACTGTGATTCTCGAAAGCTTATGCTACAATAAAATTGGTTAGACTTAAAGGTGCTACTGGACTCTTTTTGATTTTGCTACTACAGACAAACACGGCTAACTCCTCTGGATCTATGACCACTCTACCAAGAAGCTCATTGACTGAGGGTAGGCTAGTCATTTAGCTAGGCTAGGCTGAATGACTAGCCCTACCTTACAAGGCTATTGTGAGGAAAAAATATGTCTGTTTTGGGTCCCCTGTTGGAGAGAAAAGTGAGTTTACATATCTCTACATAAATAAAGCCAGTTAAGCTATCATCCTTCAGTACCTCCTGAGGCAGTGAATTCCACAAGTTAATTACTCCGTAAGTGAAGAAAGGCTTCCTTTTGTCTGTCCTTGCCTCCCTGGCAACCTCTTGAATATTATTTAACAAATGCTTATATTTGCATAAGTTTCTTAGCGATGTATAACAAATGGTAATAGCTTGTAAGTTAATTTCATTGCTTCATAATGTAACTCAAGTTTATTTTAAGTCCCTCTTTGACAATTATTTTAATTTAATATTCAAAACGTGGCCTTATGTGATCCCCCCTTTAATCTGTACAGCACTGTATTGCCGGGTTATTCCACATAAATAAGTTTCCCTTCTTCTCACACAGAGAGATTTGATCTTTTCCATGGTATGTTCAGCCAGTGTAGGGGGTCTGATTCTCAGGCAATGGAGCAAAGCATCATCAAAGCTATGATCAGATTCCGTTCAGATTCTTAATTAGCCTCAATTATTAATGCTCGCTGATTTGCCATCATGACTGTGCCTTATCACTTTGGTTGCACCCTATTGAACAAATTAATTTGACCTAGCTTTCTGTAGAAACAAAACCTTATCTTACAACTGATTGTCTATGGGCATCTCTGATATGTGTCTTAATCTACTTAGGTATTTTTGCCAAACATAGCTGAGTTAGTATTTCAAGATAACAACAACAACAACATTTGATTTATATACCGCCCTTCAGGATGACTTAACACCCACTCAGAGCGGTTTACAAAGTATGTTATTATTATCCCCACAAAAAAACCCTGTGAGGTGGGAGGGGCTTAGAGAGCCCTGAGAGAGCTGTGACTAGCCCAAAGTCACCCAGCTGGCTTCAAGTGGAGGAGTGGGGAATCAAACCTGGCTCTCCAGATTAGAGTCCCGCGCTCTTAACCACTACACCAAACTGGCTCTCAGATAATAATGTTCCTACTTTATAACCTCCACATCTAGCTACTATCCATGAACAGTTAACAACGAAACAAAAGCAGAGTTCTGCTTTTGTTCTGAGGCAGGGAGAATGTCAAATTGATTGAAAGGTTGTGGGGGAAGACGGGTAGCAGTGGCTATCCAGGTTCATAGATGACTCTTTGAAGGGGGGGGGGGGTCCTCTAATACTTAAGGTCACTTACAATGCCATCCTGTGCAGAGTTACTCCAGTCTAAGTCAATTGACTTTAATGGAATTACGCTGGAGCATCTCTGCACAGGGTAAGATCCAGGTCCAGTAGCACCTTAAAGACCAACTAAATTTCCAGGGTATGAGCTTTTTGAGAGTCAGTTTCCTTTGAAAGCTCATACCCTGCCAATCTAGTTCGTCTTTAAGGTGCTACTAGACCCGAATCTTGCTGTTCTACGACAGACCAGCACAGCTACCACCTGAAACTATCTACCTAGGGTTGCGCGGTTAGAGTGCCTATCCACTCTGACTCCTCTTTCACTTTCCTCTTTCTCAGGGCCAAGCTACACATGACGAATGACACTTGAACAGCAAGTGTATTTCTCCCTGCTCACTTGCCCTCCACTCAATCCACTTGCTGTTCAAGTGTCATTCGTCATGTGTAGCTTGGCCCTCAGTCATCCATAGCAGTGCCTTTTAAGTCAAAATAGTATCATCTAATTCTATTCCAGTAATAACTAATTTGCTTTTTGTGTGTGTGTTTATATCCTCATTGCTCCTTGTGAAATTAATATACTGGTTTCACTTTTCTTACTCCTTGTTATTGGTAGAAATAGCTATTTATATCCCCCCCCCCACACCAGTAAGAAAAGGAGTTGGGATTCTGCTTTATTTAACAAGGGCTTTCATATGGTTCTGTTCACTTGGGACAAATTGGGCGTGGCAAGGGAGCTCCATATATTTATGTAGAGTCTTGCAGTTGGAAGGGACCTCAGAGACCATTGATTGCGTTGGTTGTCTCATGTGATCCTCCCTGAGTCTCAGCAAGCAAGTTGGGTTATAAATAAAGTACATAAAAATAAAATAAAATGGATAGATGTTTGTCCAACCTCTGCTTGTAAACCTCCAGTGAGGGAGAGCCCTTGCCTGGGTGCTTGGTTCCATTACCAACCTGGGCTTGCTATTGGAAAGTTTCTCCTAGTGGTTCAGCCCAAATCTGCCTCCTGTAACTTGAGCTTGTTTGATCTAGTCCTCTGGAGCAGAGAACAAGTCTTTGCCTGCTTCCATATGGCAGCCTTTCAGATCTTTGAAGAGCGTGATCATGTCTCCCTTCAACCTGGAGAAAGGAACTTTAAACATACCCATTTCCTTCAGTCTTTCCTCCTAGGACATAAACCTGCGCTTTACTCCTGAGTGGGGCGGGGTATCTTTACAGAAAATGACATGCATATGTGAGGGTAACTGAACCTTGTCTGCTGCCCCCTGGTCCTCACTGCCTTCTGTTGTTGGAAACTTTTTTCCCTATAGCTTGTCTCACTTGCAGCATCAGAGGTAAGGTGGGGGACAGATTTAGCTCCTTTTTCTGACTCTATGGGAAAGTACATGAAAACAGTCCATACGGATTCCTCATCCCATCTTGTTTTGCTCTTTGCATTCAGGAGAGCCAGTTCTAAGACTGAAAGCAGCTCTGTGTGCTTTCTTTACTGAATGGTTAAAATACCAGATATTGAATGACAGTGAAGGTTTGACAGTGAGCTGTCACTGGGGCCAAGGTTCCACAGATAGGATCTCTTCTCCCCCCTCCCCCTCTCAGACCCCTCAGATCTCCAGAAACTGGAGATCAAGTATCGGAGGTAAGATCTTCTCTCTTGCATAGGCCTGTTGAGGCGGAAGTGGTGGGAATTCATTTTCTCCTTCCTGTGTGAGTGTGCCGTCGAGTCACAGCTGACTTACGGTGACCCTGTAGGGTTTCAAGGCATGAGACGTTCAGAGGTGACTTGTCATTGCCTTCCTCTGAACAGAAACCCTGGCCTGACTTGGTGGTCTCCCATCCAGATACTGATGTGGGCCGACCCTGCTTAGCTTCCGAGATCTGATGAGATTGGGCTACTTGGACCATCCAGGTCAAGGCGTGCCCCACCCTCCTGCCTCTCCCTAAAGTTTAGAAACCAAGAGCATGAGTCAGAGGAGCTGGGTGAAGGGTTGCTGCTGACAACCTCTAATGACTCGCTAGTAAGTCAAACCCAAATTTGTGGCTCTGTGATTGGGGAAGTGCTGGAAGCACTTCAGTATGGGCCTCACAAATAGCTGAAGGCATGGTGTTAACATAAGTGCGTGCGCAAACTGGCCAGGGATATGTGTATGGCGGTGAGGGTGGAGGTTATGAACAATTGTTACAGCTGTATTCGCCTTATGGGCTTGTGTTTGTAACGAGCGAAAAAGTGATCTGTTATACTCCCAAGGCGGCAGTGTGCTTTAATAAGCAAGGAGTGTTGCATCACCAGGCAGCTGAAGTGTACTGAAGGCTTGGGTAGTGTTATTTCGGAAAACAATTCTGCTCCCATGGCTTTCAAGTTGTGTCTAGTCCCAGAGCCCTATAGAGAAGTGTTTAAAAAAAAAATTACCGAAGGTTCTATTCCTGAACTTCTAAGATGATAAATATTGTTTTCTAGTAAGGTCAGAGATCCCTGTTGGATTCCAGTATAGAAACGTCCAGTTTCAAAGGCTCCGCTGGTGATACCTCATCATGCATCTTACTGAGCAAAAATATTCACTTGCGTGCCTTCTCTTTCTGAAGCTAGATGTTGTGCCAAACGCGGGGATCCTTCCAAAAGCACTTGTCACTTAGCTCCTTCCTCTGTCAGATTGAGTTAGCTAAACGTGACACCTTTATACCGCACATTTTCCTGCTTATACGAGTAAAAGTCAATGAACTGGCACAGGGAGACCAGCAATAAGGTGGCATCGCGTAACACGATTTAATTGCCTAAAATGTCTTGAGGGGAAGAAGAGAAGGGGGCAACACACAGTTGTTTGGAACTCTGTGAATGGCACATGGATTCATGTGAGCCCTGTAATGCCTTCTACCGGTCTAAGTTAAGTGAATCTCAAGGTCTGCTCCTATTACTGAAGTGGTAATTATAGGCTGTTCTCCTTTCCCACCCCTGACAGATGCGGCCCATGTTTAAGGATAGCTCCTGCTTTCAACGCTCTGAGCAATAAATATCCCCAGGCAACCTTTTTGGAAGTCGACGTACATCAGTGCCAGGTAAGCAGTGGTGGTTCTTCCCGATGTGGTTGCATGCAAATAAACAAAATCCAGCTTGAGCAAGTATTGGTGGATTTAGCTGCTAATATTTTCCCTTATTTGAAATATATTTATTGGGAAACCCATTGAGTCTAACTGCCATGTTACATAGGACTTAGCTGACGCTCACAGTGTTGACTTTCAAATCTCTATATGGCTTGTGATTAGCATTCCTGAAAGACTGCCTAATCCCATATGAAACTGGTTCCGGGATTGGGGGGAGAGCTCTGGGCAGAGAGTGCTCAGAGCCCCCCCCTCCCTGCCCACTACTAGGCTCCCCTTCTCGCCTTCCCATCCATATGCCCCCACTTCGGTGTGCATCCTTCCTTTGTCCACTCACCAGATTTCCCATCACCTGCAGTCACAGCTGCCCACACTGCCTGCATGTCCCTTCCCTGATGGTGCAGGGGGTGGGTGCAGCTAGGAGTGCCACTGCTAGGAATGCTGGTGCTTTGTGCATCACTCGCATGCCCTTCTCTAGCAGCACTTGGTAGCGTATGCAGCCAGGAGCAAAAGTGACAAAACCCTCACAAGCAGGCGGTGGAAGGGTGTGAGTGCAAGCATGAGAGGAGATGCGTGAGGAGGGAGTCAGCAGCCGTGGGGCCCACCAGAAGCTGTGGTCCCTGGCAGCTGCCCCACCACATTTCATATGGCATTCCCTCAGTGATCCCTCCTTGTTCTATGTTTTAATTACTGTTTTTATGTATGTATTTTAGTTCTGGTTTTAATTGTTTTTTATGGTTTGATTTGATAATGCTTGTTTTAATTGTTAGCTACCTTGGTGGCCCTGATGGGGCAGGTATGCAGAGAAAATTTTTGTAAACGAATAATACTTTTGCCGCCAAAAGCCAAAATTAGCTTATACCAAGCAAATAGTTTTATGATTTGAGCTGGGTAAACTGTTATGCTGCTTCGATTGCTTTGAACAATTAGTATAGTTAGCTGAGATTGCTGTTTTTAGCATGGATAAATACTGTGTCCACCTAGGAAAGAAAATTTTATCTATGATAGCAGTTGTGCATTATCTCTTCAACACAACTAAAATGTTCTGAGTGTATGAGCATTAGTTAGCTATGGTCCATGTTCAGGGTCCATTCCAAATCTTTAAACGAAGAAATCAAAATCTGAATATACTTTGTTTTCTGATTTAGGTATATACAGCCACCCTTACACTGAACTTATTTCTCTGTATTGTGGCTACAGTGAAACAGCTTTAAAACGTTGGCATCTCCCTTTTGTTGTTACTGCAGGGTTGGGTATCTGTAGTTGTCATAGTGTGGCTAGCTTGTCTTTACTGCTTTTGACTGCCAGGTGGCTCCTTCTCAACTGATTCCACCATTGACTTCAGTCTGACCACTGTGTGACCTGTATGGGGTACGTTGGCTAGAGAGCTAGGCTGGCGAGATGCAGATTTAAATCCTCATGTGATCGTGAATCAATAGTTTTCTTTTACCCTATATTGATTGTAAGAATAAAGCTGGATAACCCTGCCCAGGCAGTTTGGGTGGCTGGTACCATTTTTTCCGCTCTTGATTTTTGTGCATGAACTTGACCCTGTCAGGAGCCTACCTTCCCTGTCCTGCAGATGCCAGAAGGAGACGTGATCAGTTTGCTGATGTAATGGGTTATGATGACCCAGGTTAAGTTCACCCACACCCTCTCTCACCTGCTCACCTCACATGGCTTGCAAAATCATCCGGACTGTCCTAATTCAGTCGGCTTCTCAGTAGCTCCAACCCCTACTTGTTATACAATGCCCAAAAATTCTTGTGTCCTTTCTCAGCTGTCTCCTTGATGCCAACTTATATTAGATATTCAGTTCAGTTTATTGTTATTACGATCTAGGATCAGAATTTGCATCAGCATATACAATAATATATAACAAATACCATTGATAACATGTCTAAGATATTAGATTTTGGTTAGCCAGTCTTGTTTGCCTTGAACTTGTATATCTGTCTGGCCCAGTCAATACATTTGTCTTGCTAAAAGACTTTTAAATAATTATTCAGAATTACGGTCAGCATTTAATCATACAAGCGATACCATACAGCTTGTATTATCAAATAAAAAAACATGTAGTAAGTTACTCTGTTCCTTTCTTACTGCCCCAAGGTATTCTGCTTGGAGAGAGAAGCACAGAAGGAATCATATCCGTATTCTCGATAAGATATTTGAAACATTCAATTAAAGTAGTTTAGATGCAGGTACATTGCTTCTCATGCCAGCTTGCAGTTTTTATGCTATTCGGTTTTAAAGTGAAGTTAGTAAAAAGGTAATGTGTTGATACAGTTCTGTATTAGCTCTTGACTGCGCGAATGTGTGCGGGCTTATTATACAAGCTACTTGCCTTATATGAAGTACTTTCAGTCTACTTGCACATCGGTTTGCCAGCAATCCTCTGCTGCAGAGTATGTTATTCTGGCAATGGGCATCTTTGTTCTCTGGTCAACACTTATTTCGACCCTTGAGTCTAGGGTGGTAACTAAGCCATATCAAACAGTAGTATCAGAATTATATTGAGCATCTCTTTCTGAGAGACGCACAACATTCAGAGCAGCATCCAGTGTGTCTTTCCTATAAACATCTGCCTTCGGAAACACATGTGGTTTTGGCTATCAGGTTTTCATAGCAAGTGCTGCATTTCCATATGGGGTACCGTTCTCTTTTGTGTATATCCTGTGAAGCAGCCAGTGATCTGCTTAACTGCTTTATTTATTATCGCTTTCAAGGTTTTGATAATTCATAGTTTAAATGCCAATATGTAGGCACTGGCAGTCTTCTCTCTCCATAGGATCAATGTTCATGTTATGTCTTAATGAAAACCAAAATAACTTTTGGGGATTTGACCAGATGTGTTGTAATTACTAATGTTTACACCAATGACTTGAGATGTGTAGCATCCTTACTTTGAAATCTGGACTACAGTGTTAACTTTAGGCCTTTTTTTTTAACACATGCTAGGGAACAGCAGCAACGAATAATATATCAGCCACCCCGACATTTCTTTTCTTCCGGAACAAAGTGCGAATTGACCAGTATCAAGGTGCTGATGCAGTGGGACTAGAAGAGAAAATCAAACAGCATCTAGAGAACGACCCTGGAAACAACGAGGATACTGATATTCCAAAAGGATATGTATGCACCTTTTATTTGGAAATTATTCTAATGAATTATACTTGTGCTGTATTGCAAACCTCTGCTCCAGGGATCGAGTAGGGTTGGCATGACCGTAGGTCAGATATTGACAGCTGATTATCTATTTGACTGCAGTCAGCTATTCCATGAAGTCAAGAATTGTCACTGTGCAAGTTGTAGCTTAATTCTTTTGTTTCCTTCTGGTGTTGTTCTTAGCGGGGGCTGCTTGACCCTCCCGCCCTACAGTAGTCAGGGACAAGCTCAGCAAAGTTTCTTCTTTTGGGCATCTACTAGAACTGCAGAAATCTCCAAATGGGAGTCCAAAGAGTCATCAGTGGTAAAAGTCACCAACCAACAGGGATCACTGATCCAAAAAATAATTAAGATTATTACGATTTTTTTTAAAGTTAACTTTGAAATATTAAAATTACCTATTTCGTCTTTTGGAATCAGGAGAACTACCAGACTAGTTGTTTTTCTTTTTTCGTTCTGATAAACCTTTAGAAACAGTTGATCTTTCAGTTGAACAAATCTGTTTTTGACTGGTCGAATGCCCGGTCCTAGAATCCAAAGAACTGGGGATGGGATTTTCAATGCATTCATGGGAGCTGATTTATGAACTTCCCCTTCCTACTGCAGTCTAGTTTGCTTTCCAGAAAGCCATTCCAGAAAGTTAGGTGCCCTCCGGAGCACCCCCTGATGTAGCAGCAGAAGTTCCAGAAGAAATGAAAAATGGAGCGAGTCTTAAAGCATGTGTGGGGACAGCTGAGCCACATTAATTATAGTAGATATTAGTATAGTATAGTAGATAGTAATATAGTATCAAGTAGTAGTATAACAGTACAGTATAGTAGATCTTGGGCCACATTAATATAGTACTGCACCATGTGTACCCAAGCATTATTTTGGTTGTATTTGGTTGTTGTGGGTTTTCCGGGCTGTATTGCCGTGGTCTTGGCATTGTAGTTCCTGACGTTTCGCCAGCAGCTGTGGCTGGCATCTTCAGAGGTGTAGCACCAAAAGACAGAGATCTCTCTGAGAGATCTCTGAGAGATCTCTGTCTTTTGGTGCTACACCTCTGAAGATGCCAGCCACAGCTGCTGGCGAAAACGTCAGGAACTACAATGCCAAGACCACGGCAATATAGCCCGGAAAACCCACAACAACCATCGTTCTCTGGCCGTGAAAGCCTTTGACAATACATTGGTTGTATTTCATTGAACATGCATTGATTTATTTATTTAAGTACTGGGGAAGTGCAATGTGTAGTGAGCTGGACCAAGAGAGGGAAGACAAGGAAGTCCTATTCTGTGAACAATGCTGACAGTACCTTGGATCCCCTCCCCCCATCCTTGAGAGACTTGAGTGTGGGTTTTGTGTGCAGCATAATGAGGTGGCACAATGGGCTCTGTAGATAATGTGTGGATTACACTTCTCAAAACATTCTCTTATGTGTGAACATCTCACTGTAAACAGAAAACTAGCACAGTAGGTACAGAACTGGCCCAGAATTTTTGCAAGTTGTCTTTCTGCAAAGCATTCTTAATGAGGAAAAATGTTCCCACTGCATCCTCGCCATGCACAGTCTTCAGTGGAGCAGCCCCCTCTGCCACCTGATTCCACTGCATGTATAGACCCAGCCTAAGTTAAGGAATTGTTGAAATATAAATAGGAATGGATACTGAACATCTGTTTATGACTGCTGTGTTTCTTGTGCATGTGGCAAACTGACAGCTCGACAACAACTCTTGTTTGTTGTCAAAGGAAAATACAAGGATTGAGGCCGGCTGTGTGTATTTCCACAAGAGAAATGACTCAGGAAAAGCATTCAGTTACCCCAGGCTCTGTTAACGTTCAGTTGCACTCTACCACTCTGTGCAACTAAGCACGGAGCCTTCCGCTGACAAAGGAAAGCTCCACATATTTAGCTAAGCAGTGTGGTAGGACAGAGCCCAGCTAACACAAGTTGTAGGACGTTGAAGGCACAACAACTTGGAATATGCTGAATTCCATTAGCGGGTCTGGTCTCTGGCATGTGTCCCATCTAGGAGTATCATCCTTATGGAATTCCTTGGCAAACTTAGAGAATCAAGGCCACAATTCAGCAGTTGCCCAAAGCCCTGGGAACATGTTCAGAGTCAAAAGAGTTTATTGTCTATAGCCATAGGCCGTCACAATTCACCAAACATTGACTAATAAACAATTAAGTCCCTTATCACAGTTTATATAGGTTACTAAAAAAATTAATTAAAACAATACAGTATGCACTAAAAATCAATTAAAACAATACAGTATGCTGAAACATGTTCTGTAATTTGTACCAGTCCCCTGTACCCCAAGTTTTTCTCCATTTCTGTAAAACTTAAATAGCAAGATTATGTTCAATCAGCATAAATCCTGCTCTTTTTCAGGCTCACAAATCCCAAATCGCATACACCTAATCAAGCCAGAAGAGATCCTCATCACAGATTTCTCCCGACACATTTGATTTGATCCATACTGCCTTCAGATGTAACACTGATAAGGAAGATGATTTGCACAAGAGATGAACAGCAGGAGCATAGAAGCATATGCCCCATTCACAGCCTCAGCTAGCTAGACAGCCCTGCGTTGGCATCTGGCCCCTAAAACTATCTTTGGGGAAGTAGGGAGGCGGAGAATTTCTCAGCACTTTCATGACAAACAGTGTTCTAAGTTTTGAGTTGGGCTGAAAGTCACGACGACTGGCTGTTGGCAAAAACGGCTGACCACGTTTTCCGCATTCAAGCCTTACCTTCAGGCTCCTGAACGGTGCAGATCAAAGCCTTGCCTGACAGCTGAAGTAACAAACACATGTAAATGAGACCCTTAATGTGACAAAACACTCAACTGGAGCTGTCAATTTCATGACAGCTTTTGAGCAACGCTTGGCTTAATGTTCCTGCTTTAAAAGGGGTCCATTTGTTCTCCCTTTCCAAAATATTAATAAAACCTTTGACAGCGCTCAGTACTTAATATTTCAGTAAAGTGTCAAGGCCACCGATAGTTCTGTGTAAGCCTGAATGGCTCACGTTCCATTTCTGTGGTGTCGTGAAGGTTTGTGTTCCTTATTAGCAAATCCAATCCATTAGACTTTGCTGGGGAAACAGCTTTGCAGAAGCCTAAAATTATTTTAAATACGAAAAACAAAACCATGTCTCTTTTGAGATGCAAAGTGCTTTAAATTCACCGCTAAATAGACACTGGCCCTGTCCTGCAAATACAACCTAGTTTACCTTTCCAGCTGAATTTTTCTTATGCAAATCACCACCACACCACCACGAATATTGTATATGAGTCTGTTTTCACCATATCACCATGAATACCATTTGAATTTGCACCAGTTCAGATTTACAAATCTTGTCTCTACTATTGTGTTCACTTATCTAGTGTGAATGTAAATAGTAACGCTAATTAAGTTAGGGTTACATATAATGTGGCAGCTTTAACTTATGTAGAGAAACCAACTCTGCCTATACAGAAACACTTAAAACATGCCTTGGCTAAGTGGAGAGTTTCAGAATTAAGTCTTTTCTCTAGGTTTGTTTGTTTGTTTGTTTGTTTGTTGGGCATTTATACCGTGCTGTTTTCCTCATTGGGGACCCAAAACAGCTTACAAAAATACTACAATACAATTTAGACAAATAGGATTTAAATGAAAGCAAAGAAGAATATGTTGTGTACTCAAGCTGGCTAAAGCAGCCGATGATCTGATCTCAGGAAACTTTCTTATATAGGTTGCCATCAGGCCTGGAGAAAAATGTAACAGCTGTTAGCTGAAAGCTATACTGGTGACTATTTCTTATAACTAGTAGACGTTGGCTGAGCTGCCACTAATCTCCCTTACTTCTAAAAAGTAGGGTCTTCTTATACAGATGTACATTTTCTAGAATTTTTTTGATACCATAAAAAAACAAAAGTTTGGGGAAATTTTAAATTTATTCATTTACTTATTTATTTTATACTCAGCCATTGTTTCCAGTGGGGACTGGAAGCTGCTTACATCATTTCTCTCTCTTCCATTTTATCTTCACAACAATGCTATGAGGTCAGCTAGACTTGAGAGAGTGTGACTGGCCCAAGGTCACCCAGCACACGTCTATGGCAGAGAGGGAGATGTGAACCTTGCTTTCCCAGATCTAATGAGATATGAGAAGGTTCTTCTTCACGAGGTGATCTTTCGCTCTGAGAATTTGTCTCCCCCCCCCACCACCACTTAATTAGGGCGGGATAAGATGCGCTCCCTTCCTTAGAGTTGAAGGAACCTTCATGGAAAGCCCAATGGTACTTTTCTTGATTTTAATTTGAAGCAGGGTGATGCAAGTTCTATCTGGTGTTCAGGTCATTCATGTAGGTGAGACATCACTTGATGTTGTAGTTCCTCAAGTGGTCAACATGCATGTGTGAACATGTCCTCGATAATTTGTGCAAACTGAAGAAGCCTGGGCTGGGGAAGAAGCCAGTAGAGAATTTTTACTGTAAGAAAGTAAGGCCCATGTTCCAAGCATCTAAGCTTCTCCGGTGAAAGTGGTGTCAGGTTTTTGGTTGTGGGAAGCAAATAAGTTTCTGCAATGTCCTGTCTCTTCCATGATCACGCTTTTATGCATTTTCACCTGAATCCTGAAAAAGGACTAAATTGTAAAGAAGTTTGGATGGAGAACAAGTAGTGGTGATGGTGAAGGGCTTGCCAGTCATTATGTGAAACCTGGGCTTTGCTCTCTGATCTTTGGTATGCTACTGCTCGAGTGCATCATGCCTGCATATGCAGCCCAGCTACTAAATCTGTCCCACTATCTGTTCTTTTCAGATGGATTTGATGCCGTTCGTCAACAAAGCTGGCTGCGAATGCCTTAATGAAAGTGATGAACACGGGTTTGATAACTGTTTACGTAAAGACTCCTCTTTCTTGGAATCAGACTGTGATGAGCAGGTATTTGACTTCCAAGGAATGTTTCATTTGTTCTTCTAAGGGGCAGAGGCTATGTAACAAAGGGAGAGAAGAACCCTTCCATTTATGCATTTTAACAGTTCAGTCCTATGTGGAGTTACTACTGTTTAAGCCTGTCGATTTCAGTAGGCTTAGACTGGAGTAATACTGTACAGTATCGCACCAGTAGGCACCTATGTCTACATGAATTGGGCTTAGTCCAAATTATAGCCAGTAGAATGAAGCTGGGAGAGTGACATTTTCCCCTCTCCTACTGCAGTGATCTGATGAGTCCTCTTGAAATTCTGCTCCTGGGAGGCCAAGAGACCCCCCCCCCCAAATTCAAGCCCCAATGCACTCACCCTGTCTCTCTAACAGCAGCTGTCTCTCCCTGAAAGCCAGAGCTGGGAGCCCCCCTCTCCCCTGGTCTTTTCCTCTTGTAACAAATTTGGAGCTCCAGTCCACACTTGGAAGGAAGACCTGCCTATCAAGCTAAATTGGGCTTAGATTGGGGTTTCCAGGGCAACAGCAGGAGTTCAGACAATCCCTGCCCGAGTTGCCATGGGACTTGATTGCAGGTGCCAGACTGTCTGGCTTGACGAACAGCAACAGAGGAGGCTTGCAACCACCTGTTCATTTAGAATGAGGCCTCACGAACAGATTGTTCGCGAACAGCAAATTGGGCTGTTCGTGGGGTTTTTTAGTTCGTATTGCTGTTCGTGCCCATCTCTAGTTACGAACCTCTGCTCTAGTTGCTGCACTGGTTCTTGATAGGCTCCGAGGTCTGCTTGTCACCACCCATAAACGAGCACTGCATTTCAAACCAGAACGAGATTGTGGAATAATATTTTTTGTAGATGCATTTGAAATTTCTCTCACAGCTATTTTTTCCCTCCACAGCTGCTTATTACAGTAGCTTTTAACCAGCCTGTCAAGCTTTATTCTATGAAATTTCACGGGCCTGATAATGGTGAGTAAAAATAATGTTCTCAGAGCCGAGTTGTTTCTTCATGTGACCCACTTAAAATATTTTTAGTGCCATCATGGTTTTGATAATACGTGAAGCACAAGCTGCAGGCTCATTGCTTGTCGCCCTTCTCCTTGTTTCTTCTTTTCCTTCGGACATCGTCAGACTGATATCCTTCATTCTGTTCCTTCCATTCTTCTTCCTTTTATTGATATTTTACTTTATTAACAAAATATATGTTCTGTCTTTCTGCCCTCATCAGGGCCACCAAGGCTGCTAACAAATTAAAACATACATAATAAAATCACATTGAAACTAACCCTTAGTCATTAAAACAATTAAAACCCGAGCTAAAAATGCATAAAAAACATAAAGACAATAAATCATTAAACGGAGGATGGATCACTGATCACCAAACGAAACAAAAAAACCTTTCCCTGTTGAAGGAAGGCAACAACAGAAGGGGAGAGAGTTCTAGTGATGCTATTGAGAAAGCCCTCTCCCAGTTTGCCATATGCCTAGTCTCAGAAGATGAGGCTCCCAAATAAGGGCCCTCTGAGGTGACTGTAGTGCTCAGGCAGGCTCATAAGGTTGTAGGTGGTCCTCCACGTATGTTGGTCCCAAACCAAATAGGGCTTTAAAGGTCAGCACCAGCACCTTGCAATGTGCCTGGAAACAGATTGAGAGCCAGTGTAGATGGGCAATGACTGGAGTGATATGGCCTCCACAGTCTGCTCCAGTCAACATCCTGGCTGTAGTATTCTGCACCAATTGTTCCGAACAGTTTTCAAGAGCAGTCCCACGTAGAGCTCATTGCAGGTATCTAATCTTTGTGTCTTGTTAGACTATAAGGCTGAGGAGGTGCCTATACGCCTCTTGATTGGTGAGATCTACTTTGGGAGGCAGTTGTCTGAAAAGTGGGCTAGAACTATACCGTAGCAAGGGACTCGGTGGGGAGACAAAATCTCAGCCCCTCCACCCCAAGCTGGTGGTCCTCCCCATGCTATTTTCCCTCCTTCCTGCCCCCTCACAGCCCCACAGCTCTTCCCTTTTCCTGTGTCCTTCCTTGTCTCCGTTTTACTCCATCTCGCTTTGCTTCTCTACCCCCAGTCTCCCTCCTTGTCTTTGCTGTCTGCCCGTTTCTTCTCTACACATCAGGGTTTCCAAAACGAAACCGCAGCAGACATTTTTAATTACCCAGGCAACTGTTGTTGCCTAGGCAAACCAGAGTGGCTGCTGAGATCTTGTGAGGCCATCTCATGAGATCTTGGCATTTAAAAAAAATGTTTTCTCCTTTATTTTTAAAATTTAATATCAACATCTCCACTTTGAATACCCAGCCCCATTGTGCAATCTTTTTTGATCCGTACTCTGGGGCCAGGTTTACAATGAGATATATAGGTAAAAAAGTCCTACCGCTCAATGAACAGTACCTTACTCTTGTTCAAGGAACCTTCTTCTGTGGACTGGAGGAAGATGCAGCCTTTGGCCAGATGGTTAGAAGGAGCCCACTGGTTTAATTTGGACCTGGCCACCAATATCATGTTGTTGTGTCATGTTGCAGGACAGAGATAAGCAAAGTGATTGAGTTCATGCCACGGGCAAGTGACATACAGAAGAACTTTCAGAATTCCGCCCGCTGTAAATAAAGTATTGATACCTGTTCTAAAATTGTGCATGTTGTTTTTTCAAAAAAAACGTTAACACAGGTCAAGGTCCCAAGTATGTAAAAGTGTTTATCAACCTCCCCCGATCCATGGATTTTGAAGAAGCAGAAAGAAGCGAGCCCACTCAAGCTCTCGAACTATCGGCAGACGATATTAAAGAAGACAGTATTATCCAGCTTCGCTATGTGAAGTTTCAGAACGTTAACAGTGTAACTGTAAGTTAAAAGACTTTTAACTCTTGTCTTCCCGTCTTCCTGCAGATCATTTCAAACGACCACTTCCAAAACATGGTAGAACTTTGAAACCGTCCGCTGGGGCTGTGATACTTTAACAGAGACCAGTTTTGTCACTGGGTGTCTGTATCTGAACACGATCTTCATATGTCCTTAACAGTCCCTGTATAACAGTGAGAGACTAGGGCACTCAGGCTTTCTATAGCAGGAGGAGGGCAAGGTGAAGATGAGGCTAGACTGCCAAAAGTGGTCTGTTGTAAGTGACAGCAGAGGAATTCTGTGTTGTTCAGACTGGTAAGCAGGTGTGGTGTGCGAAGTTTCCCTACAGAGCACAAGAATACCAAGCGCGAGCTGCCAGTTCATTGCCTCTGGCCCTTACATTGTGTTTTCTCCCATGTTTGAAGATTGGGCCTGGCCACCAAGCACGGTGCTGTCATTGCACCATGGTTCAGAGCGTGAATGAATTGGTTAATTCTATTTGGGGAGCAGGCAGGACCATGTGACATGCTTTCTAAGAGACTTCCTTGTAGGCCCAGCTTATTCCCTGTCGTTCTCCCATCTGGCTATAGCTGGAGGGTGGCTTATAGGCTGGCATCAGTCTAAGTACCAGGTTCAAATCCTCCTGCAGGGTCGAATCCTGCCATTTATTTCAAACCTGTTTCCCATCAGTGTATGTGAAGTGTTGAGAGATGCCACCCAGCAAGGGACAGCTTGGGTCGGATCCATATTAAACTGGCTGCTTCCGCCAGTTCCTTATTCCCACTGCAGACCATCCCCATGTCACTTCATGTAGATCAGCGAGCTGCAGTGAGAAGGGGGAGGCAGGGAAGTTCCATTCTGCTGATGGAGAACTCCAACTGGATCGGACCCCTTGCCTTGCTTACTGCTTTTCATTGGATCCGAAAGACATGAGATGTTGGCTCTCCATTTTCTGTATCTCAGCGCTAAACTTTTACATTTCAGTTATTTGTCCAGTCCAATCAAGGAGATGAGGAAACAACGAGAATTGCATATTTCACGTTTATCGGAACGCCGGTCCAAGCGACAAATATGAATGATTTTAAGCGGGTATGTTCAAAGTCTGTCTCCAGTCAAAATGGTGTATTGCAGAAGCTGTGTGTATGTGTATGTGTATGGGGGGTAGTTTTAGCTGAAAGAGTGGGTTTTTTTTCATTTTGGCGTCTTAATGTACCTTGAACTTGCACTACAGCTTAGGCGCTGAAAGCATCTTGGCTAGATTTCTGTGTGTTTGCAAGGTGTTGAAGAATGCATGGTTTCTATAGGGACAGTTTGTGAAGACCAATGACATCTTAAGGCAGGGTTTTCCAAAGTGGGTTATTTTCTCTCCGGGAAGCCAAGATTTGGAAGGACGGGGAGAGCTTAGGGGAAGTTGCCATTAGTCTGCCGTTCTGCAGTACTGTGAGTGTCTGTGTTTCCACCAAAAAGTTTGGAACACTAGTATTTGGGTTTTGTAAAGAGGACATCGAGCAACATCCTTCTACCTCCAAGATGTACTTTACAGGTAGTAAAAGTGTAGAAAATTGTAAACCAGGTAGAAGACATAATTCAGATGGGGAGATGGCTTGGTGTTAAAGTTGATCCTGTGATCTCAGAAAGCGTTGCTTGGCTGTCTTTTTAATTACTTGGCTTTCCTTGAGTATCTTTCACGATTTCTCTGCATGTGGAAGGGCTAGGGGTCTCTTTCTTTTAAGCCAAACCAAATACACTCATGATACAAAAATGATTCTTAGCTTGTGTGCTGCGCTCACAGATAAGACAGTTAATACTGCTCTCAGGAAAGCCTGCCTTTTAAATTGGCAACAGGTAAGCGTAGTATTGTGAGACAGAGTGAAATGGGGGCCACCTGGCTAAGTAGCCAGTGCATGTTAAAATGATCTGAGTGATGCTAGGATTGGCGTGCCTGCCAGTTGACCAGTCAAATACTGCCAATGGAGGCCACCTACTTAACCCCAGTCAAATAGAATCGATATTCCATGATGCTAAGAATGTCACTGTTTGCGTCCTAAGCTGATTTTTGATACTCCAGGCTGGTGTCTTGTATCACAAAGAACACAACGCCCCCGTAAATACCAGACACAATAATACTGATTTCTATTCCAATTTTTTTCAATTAAAAGGCAAGTGTGCAAAATTATCGGTGCATAAATTGGTAAATAGTTTCAACATCAGCCACAGGTACATAGCAATATCAATTAAGTGCCTATGGCACATATCAGTATCAGTTATTGATATGTGCCTGTGGCTGATGTTGAATTTATTGTAATTTATTTACTAATTTATGTACTGATAATTTTGCACACTTGCACTTTAATAGAAGAAATTGGAATAGAAATCAGTATTATTGTGTCTGCTATTTACAGGGGCATTGTGTTCTTTGTGTTCTTTGTAATTGTTCATTACCTGTAAGGGCCCTAGTTGTTGTGGTGTCTTTTATTGGCAAGGAAGTGAGGGCTGCTTGCCCCCTGGCCTGCAGCAGTCAGTGGGAAACCTAGCAGTGTAGCACAGTTTCTCCTGCTTAACCACTAGGCATCTTCAGCGATTTCCTGAGCTGGCCGTCACTGACAACAATTACTGACTGACTAGGACTGCCCAAGTAAATTCATAAACTTGAAATTTTTTTTTAATGAATTTATAAATTTACTCTGTTTCAGAAGAACAAGGCTCAGTTGGCAGCAACGGGGAAGGGAAGGCGGGGAAGCCCCTCACTCCAATGGCAGTGCTTCACATCCAACCCTTCTTTAGTGTGGTGTGTTGAAGGGAGGATCCAACCATCTTGTGAGTGGCTCTTCCTCCAAGAGGAGTCTCCTTAGACTAGAAAATCACTTCAAACTCGAACCTAAAGGAAAGGCGGGGTATAAATATTTTAAGAAATAAATTTTGTTCATTGGAGTGGGAAGATAGGTGTGGGGTCCACCTCAGCGGAAGTATCAAACATTTTCATTGCTACATTGAAAACAATACTTTACAATAATTGGCCAGTCTTGTTTTGAACAGCCAGATACCCAACCTTAAGTGAGGTTTAAATCCCTGAAGGGAAAATCAGTGGCTGGAGCTAGGCATAAACACCTGAGAACCCCTGACTTAAGAAGTACATTCACATGTTTGCAATGCGCATGGTGGTGTGTTGTAGACTTTATAAAAATGGTTGCACAGAAGGAATTAGCACTGCACAGAGAGCTTGTGCATTTCTCCAGTGTGGTCAGAGTTGACTTTGGTTTTTACATTTTGTACATTGTAGCCAGCCCAGTGTCTTTCTGCTTGTCCACAACTTTCTTGTTGCTGTTTTTCATGCCCATTTCCTTCTAAAATAACTGCATGCGCAGTATATATTATGTTCCTATGGAGAGATGGAGAGTGCCCTCAAGTCACAGCTGACTTATGGCGACTCCTGGTGGGGTTTTCTTGGCAAGAGACTAACAGAGCTGGTTTGCCATTGCCTCTGCAACCCTGGTCTTCATTGGAGGCCTCCCCTCCCATTACTAACCAAGGTCAACTCTGCTTAGCTTCTGAGATCTGACGAAATCAGGTTCTCCTGGGCTATCCAGGTCAGGGCTATGTTCCTATGTAGGAAAGTGTTTTTTAAAATGCTGGGCAAAATTAGCAAAGAGGCTTGAGTATGCTGAGTCGGAGTGGAACTTTCCCACTGCAGTCTGCTATGCCTCCCCCCCCCTTCCCCCCTCCCACGCCAGTTCTACTCCTGGACTAGTAAAAGTGCCACCACCATGAGTAATTAAAAGTATTGGATTCAACCCTTGGTATTCAGGGCACTGTGGAACAAGCCACTGCTACAGATAGTGAATGCTCTGTATAGCCAGTTGAGTACCCTGATGCAAGAGAAGCCAGTGTTGCAGAAGGCAGAATTTGTGGCAGTGGCAACTTGTCATGTTGGGGGAGAGAAATCCACTAAAACACCCTTCTTTGTTGAACCATGGTTCGTGAGCTCTGTTATTTGCATCTAGTTTCCCTCAGAATCAGTGAACTTAGCAGTCTTCCTCGGATCACTTAAGACAACCTCATGCTCTGCAAAGCTTCACTCAGGCACACACATTTGTTTAGTTTTATACGTAGCGATCCCGTGTTTGCCATGTTCACATCCTGAGATGAGTTAGAGGCAAGTCAGTTGAGCATAACAATCCAAGGGATCTTTTTTCCTTTTGTAGACTTTGATAATTCATTGTTATGAAAACGGTATTGGAGATTTCAGTTAACTTACAGACTATGCAGGTTGAGTTTTACAAGGGGGTTGGAGGATTCATGCTGTCAGTCCTTGGCAAGTAAATCCCCAAGTTCTCCACATCACTCACACAGGTGATTTGGTTGAAGTAAACTTTATTAGAGATCCATCAGGTTCAAGGTGCTCAGACAGTGAAATTGGCAGAAGTGACGTGTAGAGGGAAAGCATGGTTAGTTATAGAATAAAGTCCCACCCCCAGGTTAGCAGCCTGTTAAAATTCTGTCGTGAACGCCAGAGACAAAAAGTTTCAAAGTTTAGACTACGATAGGAAACAATAGCAAGTGAGGAATGAAATCATCCTTGTTCTCATGGCAGATACGATTCAGTCTAGCTGCACCTGGCTGCAAGGCTGTCGGCTACAGAAGTGAAAGTGTTTAGCTTCAAAGGAGAGAGGACACAGTGAACCTCTAAACAACACACATTGAAAGGCACTCGGAACTCTTTACAGTGTCAGGAGACTACTGGGCATCACACAACACACCCATGGCATGTATTGCAGGCTGGCATACATGACACATGCCTTATTTTATTTTATATTTGCAGTGAATTTCTTTAATGACTAGCTGTGTTTGAACCAAAGTGCCATTTATGTGAATTTTCTTGTCTCAGAAAGTGGCAGCACCGCCACCTGAGCTTGCCAGGTGAGCACTTGATGAGCTCTCCTAACCTCCTCTTACAGGTGATGCTGTGATGGGAGAGGTTAGCGCCCTCTCGATTTGAAGTGCATAAGAAGGGGAGGGGGTATTATTGGGCCTGGAGACTATATTGGGGGCTAGAATGGGAAGTCCCTGAGATCTCACCACAGTGAGATTCCAGCTGCTTATTCTTGCACTTAGAGCTGCAGAACATTAAATAGAAGAATGTAGGTTGGCTGCATCTGAGCATGTAAAGAGAAAAAAATGTGCTTCCGTTTTGAAAAGTTCACATCATTCTGCCTCAAATTAAAACAAGGGCATCCTTAGAAATGCAGGATTTGTTTTTATCATTGCATCAATAGGATTGCAATATTGCAGTAATATAACAAGACTTCTAGATGTGTTCAGCATTGCAGAAATCATGAATAGGGCCAAGTCTTCATAGCCTTTTGATCTTTTTCTCAGTGGGCACTCACCTCTGTTACATCTCCTTCAGAATTAATTTCTGTTACTAATTTCTGCTATGATCTTAACAGCTCTTCCTCTTGTGCAGTAATCGGAATTCAGATTAAAATCCAGGCAGATAATAACTAGACTTTTTCTCTTAAAAAAAAAAAAACTTCCCTGAAGGAGGCAGCTAGTGTTTTGTTGGGTTGTAAGTGTCCACTAACAACGACCAATGTCTGATGCTTTACAAACTGCAAAAAGCATAGCAATGTTTGCAGTAATCTCACAGTCACTCTTTTTGTTTTAAGGGCGTCACATCTGAGTTTCCCTTGCTCAGTGTGAACTGCCCAGTTTGATGCAGCTCAACAGCCATGATGTGTGTTGGCCTGGCAGATGTTCTTGGTTGGATCCAGAAATGTCCTTCCACTGGAGTAACACACTAAGAGCAAAGCTACAAGTGACTTTCTTCACATGGAGAACACTTGATTTTTCTCGCAAGGTTACCTGGGAAGTGAAGTCCGAGTGGTCCTTCCCCTCTCTGTTAGAATCGCTGTCTGAAGAGCCACAAGAGGGCTTTGTTTGGGGGCAGGCAGCTGCTACTTTCTCCCAGGGCGTCCTGCAGGCTACCTGCTCCTGGGGACCTGCTCTGGAAGCAGCAGCGTCAGTGAAGCTTCAGCCGCAGCGACAGCAGAATAATCTGCAGCAGATCCTTCCACTGTCACTGCAGCTGAAGCTTCACCGATGCGGCCACTTTCTCCAGAGCAGCTCCCCAGGAGCAGGCAGCCCGCAGGACACCCTGGGAGAAAGTAGCAGCTGCCCGCCCCCAAACAAAGACCCCTTGTGGCTCTTCAGGCAGCGATTCTAACAGAGAGGGGAAGGACATTTGGACTTCACTTCCCAGGTAACCTTGCGAGAAAAATCTAGTGTTCTCCACGTGAAGAAAGTCACTTGTAGCTTTGCTCTAAGTGAAATGGCACTTCTGTAGGCGGAGAGGAGGAGTGATTTTTTCCAATACTGTCCCCCCCAGCAAGAATTTAGCCAGAGGGGGGAAGGCCAGGTAGTCCCATTCCACAAACTTTGTTCTACTTACAGTTCTGTGGGAATGCAGGAATTGATCGCCTTGTCACAGTCCCTGTAGGTATAGTAACTGATAGAGCTACATTCAGCTTGGCGGTCGAAAAGGCCTGCACATTTTGGTCTGAAGCATTCCCAGTGGCACTTACATTCTGTATAAAGAATGAAGTCCATATTAAAAGGCAAATTCACAGCTCTATGTCTTACCTTGCTGGCACATTGGTTAATTAACTGCTGTACCATAGTGTCGGATGATAATACTATATCTGAGAAGGTTTTAAAAAAATCAGCCTTTCCAGATTAACCTGCTAGGAAGTCTATAAATCCAAGCAACAGCACGAGAGGTGGTTTGATTCCCTTTTGACTGACTTACGTTGAATAAAAACTTGCAGTGCTTGGCATGCTGCATGCGTTGCTGAATAGCTGCAGGCTTAAATTTAGCCTGCACAAAGAGGGGTCGGTCCTTCCCTGTAAGTTCAGGTAAAACTTGACCAGATCGTCTTACTTACTTTTTACTCCTTGCTAGAGTTCCTTCCTGCCACTCGCTTGGTGTTGGACGGTAGTCAGTGTGCAGGTGCATGAGACACGCGTCCATTTTTTACCCCCTGTGGCATGATGCTTCCATTCATTCGTGTTCATTTGGTGGCTTTTTTTTCCTTTGCTTCATTCTAACGCTCTTGTTTTACTATCTTTCAGCATTTCCCTGGCCCCAAGAGATAACATTGCAGAAGATATAGATATGTCTTTTTAAAATGGTCTGTCCTTCCACTACCCTGTCCCAGTTCCCCCTGCTCTTCTAGCGTCTGCCTTGTCTTTCCCACAATTTCACTGCTTCCGGTGCCATCGCTGCCTACTCTTCTCCGCCTTCTGGGACTGCGTTCCTGGGCCTCTTCTTTTCTCACGGACTCGTCGCTTTTGTTTTCACCATACCATTTAAAAATCTTTCTCATACAGTGTTGCTTTTCAAATGTCTTGTTGTGTTACCCGCCAGGCGGCTTGCATCTCTAATTTGGATGCTTCGTATCTTGAGAAGCCAATTCATACTTGTCTTTTTTTAATGATGTTTTCCAGGAAGTTATCTTACAATTTTATTGTGTGTTGAGTAATTGGGGGGACGGTGCTTTTGCAAGATCACTTTGTGTTGGGAAGATCTAAGGTTGCCGCATTGGTCAGTTGATCACCCATGAATCGAGGGATACCATGGATCAGGGGGCAAAATTTCTTGATTTTGTGTAGTTGTCATTTGTTAGCAAGAACAGGAGTGAGGGGCTGTGTACTCTTTAGCCCTGCAGTAGTCAGAGACAATCCAGGTGACATAGCAAAGCTGCCCCTGTCAGCCTCATGCTAGAATATATGTCGGAAGGCGGGGCCTGCTTCCTACTTGGCACAGTTTTCTTTAAAAAAAACCCAAACAATATTTTTTAAAAAACAGCTGCTATTACCTTGCCTTGTTTCTGTAGTAGTTTCATTTTAAAAAATCCAAAATGTAGGCTAGCCCTGATATTCCAGGTAGGTAGCCACAGAGATGTTTAGTGCAGTCAGAGGTCATTTCGTAGAAAAAGAGCTTGAGGAACTTATTAGCATAACTCATTGGCATAACTCATCAGCATATGCCACACCCCTTGCCATCACCAGAAGTGTGTCAGTAGCATAAACTATTTGCATATGCCACACCCTCTGACATCACCTATCCTGGCTGTTTTGGACCCAATCCTAGCCACTCAGGGCCAAAATTGGGCCCAAAATGGCAAAAAGGAGCTGAAAATGGCCGAAAAGGGGCCCAAAATGGTCAGGATCAGGCCACTGCTGAGTGGGAGAGTGATCGACCACCCGTCAGAGGCCCGATCTGGGCCGTTTTGGCCCCACTCCAGGCTGAAACAGGCCCAAAATGGCTGACAGTCAGGTGGGCGGGGCCGCCTGACATGTGACCTCTTTGGGGAACTGCCGGAACTGCGTTCCTTTGCGTTCCCCCTCAAAATGAGCCCTGAGTGCAGTGATAGTCAAAACTTTTTTTGAAATCAGACCCACTTGTACACTTTCTGTCTTCGGAGGCCCACTTGTCAAGTAACTCTGCACTACTTTTTCACCTCCCCCTGCATAAAATCCAGGAATCTTGCATAATCTGAATGCAAACTGCATTTTATATGTTTACGTGCACCCTTTAAAAAAGTTATGCATGCACCGTCTTGGTTGAAACAAGATCCTTCATGAAAAGAAAAAAAGGGGGGGTGGCATTTCTACTGAGCAGGAAGCCAAGATAAGGCAGAAACCTCCATTTACCAGAATTGGAAAGCGTGAAGGATAGGCGGGCCAGTTGTCTTATGGAAGACGTGTCCAGGACAGACCGTTCCACCCTACTTCAATCCCCCTTTTTCTCCAAGCATTCAAGGTGGTGTATGTCGTTCCCTCTTCATTTTGTCTCACCACATTAATCCTGTGTAGATGGTTGGAATGAGAAAGGGAGGGAGGGACCAGAAGCGCTCTTGGCTGTGAAATTTAAACCAGTAGATATGATGAGGCAAGATAATAAAATTAGAGGCTTCTTCCTCTCAGCTGACGTATTGTAGTAACGGTTAGGTCTTAATCCCAAGAAGAAACTCAAGAAGGGCAGGCCCATTATCGAAAGAACCTCAGTGACACGGGCTCTGTGTGTCCTTTGAATGCTACCATCTTCCGGGGCCATTTTTCATTCTGAGACAGGAAACCTGCTCTGTAGCTGAATGGCAACACGCCCTAAAAGGGGTAGAACTGGGTGAAAGGACTACTTTGCCTACCTTGGCGGCGACCTGCTCTAGCTCAGCTGGAGGTCACTTCTACCTGTAGTCAGAAGGCTGCGAGTCATTCGCCCCCCAAAATATGTGATCTGAACAGAGGGAAACGAATCACGTGGAGCTTCTGTATTAAGTGCCAGATTAATGAGGAATTGCCTTGCTGCTTTTTTAGCCATGCATATCAGTTGCTTGGTTGGTAAGGAAGAGAGCACACCATCCGTTCCGACTGTGCTGACAAAATACCAAAATACCAATGTCAGAATGTTTAATTTTTCAGGTAATTCACATGGGCCAGTTGACCATTTCCCCCTTCTGAATGGTATAGATGTAAAAGAAAATTTTGGATTGGTTGGTCTACCTCTGCTAACCTCGTAATTGTTTAATTTTTGGATGTAATTCTGCTTAATCCAAACTGGAGCACTTTGCTTTGAAACACAAGTGAAGAATAAATGTTTCACTCCTTTGTTCTGGTTTAATTTTGTGTTTTTATAACCTAATTAATCAAATCTTAACGTTTGAAAATTTTTACCCAATATTGTGGTGACGTGAGACTTTAATTCCATTTTGGTCTGTACACTTTAGAAAGTTCCTGTCTGCATGCCACTGTATAGTAATCCGTGTTCTGCAGGGTTAACCTAGTCCTTATTTGGAGACGGGGAAGATTGGGAGTCACTTCTTTACAAACTGGTGAATATCAGATATTGAACTTCAGAGGTTGTCAAGCTTCCTGCTACTTTGTTACCAGATAATACAGAAAAATGTCTTCTTAAATGCATAGTTGACCTGTGAAATTAATGTCCCCAGTATGCCTGTTGGGTAGGTACCATTCTGTTACCTGTAAAGAGAAGGTAGCTTGAGGGTTACTGTGCTGTGTTTCTTCTGAAAACAAAAGTGGTGGTAGAACTGGACTCTTCTCCTTGCCTTATTCTGTTGAAGCCGTTCATAGCAGGCAAAAATAGCACTTACTAGGTGTTAGTACAGCAAGCAAGTATATACAAATATAAGTTACAGGTTTCTACATAAACTGAGACTTGAAATCTTCATCCCTAATTTGAAAATTAGATGGTTTATGACTGATGTATTCACACCTTGCTCCTAAGTACCTAAATTTCAATGCTGTGAAACCTTCTCTACCTTCCAACCGACTCCCAATAAATACGTATTCAGAAATAAGCCCCATTGGCTGCAGTAGGGTTCACAGCAAAAAAATGATATGATTAAGAAAGAGGGGACTGATTCTGTCACTGTCTGACCAGTTTCAGTCTTCTCTCTCAGGCTTCCATGAGGAATCAGTCAGTCGTCATACTGAGTCCTTGGAGTGGCTGTCTGTTTTTATGGCGCTTTAAGTTCTTGTAAGCCATCTTGGACTACGGAGAGATGGAATAACATTCTTGCCAGTGACAATACCTAGACGCCGCAGATCTGAGCTAACCGTTTCAGAGCCTCCGCTGGTTGAATCATATTTTTCAGTCTTTGCACTGGAAGCCAAAACAGCCATCTTGGATTGTATTGTGAAGATGCGTCAAAGTATCAGAACTTGCTTATAATCAATACAGCTGCCTGTTCCTGCCAGAGGTCTGGTGAAGTTGTTGGTCACTTTCCATTGAGAGGTTCTGGTGGAATTTCAGCTTGACAATCTAGAACTTCATGAGGTCACTGGGGAAGCCCACGACCATAATTTAGTGTTCAGTACCTCACAACCCGTTTGCTTGGGCTTTACCCCAGAGCAGGACATGGAGTGATGCCTATATCGGAATCGACATCAGAATGTAGACACAAAAAGCTAGGCCCGTGAATTGGGGGAGGGAGTTGTATTCAGCTCAACTCTGGCATGTTCTCATAACTCAAAACGAGTATGTGATGACTTGATTTGTTGGCTGGATAAGGTTTAATTTTCCTGCTCTATCCTTTATTGTTTTGCTGTGGGCCAAATTAGGTTTATAAGCTCTTTTACCCCATCCCTGCCCTCTCATGAATGCATGTAGAAGAGAGAAACGCTCCCAGCAGTCTCTAGCGTCTGTAATTGTGTGGGCGTGAGTCCGTTTGTCTGTCAGTTCCCCCCAGGTAACTTGACCTTTCTCTTTCCATAGGTGGTAGGCAAGAAAGGAGAGAGCCACTAGGTTACAAAGAAAACACTTGGAAGGCCTTAACTGCAATCAACACAAGATCATCCTATTATCTCTGACTCCTGGGCAACCGATTGATCTGACACAAGAGAGAGACTCTCCGTCTATTCCATTTTAATACCATTACAAATCGCTGCATTTTGTTAGTACGGGATATCACTCAAGTGTTTACTGTTGTAATCTTGGGACGTGAATTTGTAAATAAAATTCATTAATTTTGCCAAGTTGCACAGTGGAAGATGTGGCTTTTGCATTGAAGATCACTAAAAAGGTTGAAGCTGGACTCATAGCTTGTTCTTGTGTGTATCATTTTTTTTCTTTCATTGAAGATATTTAAACATCTATAATATTCTAAAAATCTCTGATTTACAGGTGTTTTTTACTAAGTGATAACTGATATCAAGGTATTTTAAAGCAGTTCATCTTCTGAAAACTCGGTTTCCTCTTGTAAATCAAAAAGCTTTGATCAGGAACTAATTTTTCCAGGGCTCCACTTTTACTAAGGGAGTAGATATCTGGCTTCTCAAGACCGTCATGCTCTGGCTCACTGTCAAGACGCCCATCACACTTCGTTTGCCTCTGAGAATGACAGCTGGAGGGAGGGTGCAAAGGCAGTACTTGGGCAGCTCAGGTAGGCTTAAGGGCCACCAGTTGCTGACTCCCCGTTGTGCAAACTCTAAATGTTGGTGGCACTCAAGTGCTTCTACTGAACCATTCACCGCAAAAGGGACTGCTGGTTCTTCAGCATACAGACTGTTGAAATGATCTTGCTATTTCTGCTGCAATGACATCTTAAGCCTGCCAGTATAGGACAGAATTGACTGGCTCTGTCCTCTGTGTCTCAGATATCTACTCTCCTCCACCTTATTAATACACAGGATTGCATCCACTTTCCTACCCTGACAGTTAAAACTGTGGTGGGGGCCTCTCCACTGTCCCTTTCCACTGTTGCTATTCAATCTTCCTTGAATCTGCCTTTTACTGAATGAGACGGTTCATCTGTCGGGGTCCATATTGTCTACTCTGACTGGCAGCTGCTCTCTGGGGTCTCGAGCAGAGGTTTTTTCACATCAGCTATTGCCCGATCCCTTTACCTGAAGATTTATTTATTTTATTTATTTTCTTAAATTTATAGTCCGCCCTCCCCAAACAGGTGGGCTCAGGGCAGATCACAACAACTTAAAACACACTACACAATTTATCAGCAGTAACCATTAAAATATAAATCATGTATATAATTCATTTAAAAACATATATTACCACTATATAAATACAGCTATAACAATAGAGAACATGGCAGCACGTTATACATTCACCTGTCACCGTCCATAGAGCAGTTTACAGCAACCATATAAAAGATGGGAGGTGTCATTGGGCAGGAGGGCACAAAATATCACCCCCCCCACACACACACACACTCGGGGTGGGGGGGGCACCGCCCAGCACCACCCGTATGCCTGGCGGAACAGCTCCGTCTTGCAGGCCCAGTGAAATGCTAACAAGTCCTGCTGGGCCCTGGTCTCGCAAGACAGAGTGTTCCACCAGGTTGGGGCCAGGGCCGAAAACACCCTGGCCCTGGTCGATGCTAGGTGGGATTGAGCCTGTGCTCTTCTGCATGCTGGGGGATTGAGCCTGTGCTCTTCTGCATGCAAAGCAGCAGGTGCTATACCACTGAGTCATGGTCTTTCCCATAATACTACTGCGAGGATGGAAGGCAAGAAGACTAACTCACTTCTTGTATGCCAAGTAGAGATCCTTACGTGTTGCACCAGAATATAACGTTTGAATAATTGTCTTCAGAACTTCTCTGATAACGATACTTCGTTACGGGCAGCTCTTGGCCAACGAAAGCTTTCTTCAGTTTGAATTTCTTGCTATCCTTTATTCAAACATGCCACAAATACATATCCAAATGCCAAAATGATACAGGCAACGGGACTAAGTTTTGCAGAACATTTCTTCATACTCATCTTCTACATTGTCTCACGGTAAAGATAAAACAGGACGAGATGGAAGAAGTGACCACGTTGCGGTTTCGTGTTGTCCTAAAGTAACTTTGCAGAGGCAGTCTAATCTTTTACTCTTCCATTTCTTTTCCCAGATTTAAACTCAGTGGGAGAGGAAAAACTGTCATTGGCAAAAAATTCTGATATCTGTGTATTTGGAGTCTTTTTAAAAACATTTATTGCTAAACTTTTAATGGCATTACAGGAGCTCTGTGGGAGGTTTAATACTGAAATATTTAAGGCAGATAGTTATCTTTATCAAAGGACGAGTGTCTAAGCTTGATTGCTTTAAGCCTCTTCTGCAAATCTCCTTGGCAGAACGCCCTCTCAAGAATTTTTCCTAAGTCGTACGCTGACCAGCGCCATGTCCGTATGTGGCTGCTTTCTAATTCACAGTAAATTTTAACAAAGACGTTTTAATTGGAATAATTACTTTGTTGACTTAAATTTGTTGCTTTTCTAAGTACAATAAATCCCAACAAAAATTTAAATCCTAGCCTCATTAGCATTTGGAGGGAGAGGGGGTGTTAAACGCTGTAGGCATTTTTCTTGCGTCTTGGCAGATTTAGGCATTAATGCCAAACTAAACTCTTGTGCGCAAAGAGTTGGACACAGTCCACTAGAAATATCTCCTGTGGAAGCCACCTTGGAAAATTGAACCGAACTAGCAAAGGAACCCAGCTGGTTTTTCAGCCAAGCCGCGGCTTGGGGCAGCGCAGTGAGGAGAAAGCACATGTGTTGCTGTTACTCAACTCACTGCTAACTATCAACAGCATGCAAGACAAAAGGTATTGGATCTTGGACCTGTGCTACCTGGCAGCTCTAAGGAGAGCTCTGTGGTATTGCACAGGGGTTCAATTGGGAACTTAGCAGTCTTAATCAGAGGCAAGCAGGGTGCCTTAGTTGGGTATGACAATACGCTTTGAACCAGCCTTACCAAGGAGAGAGGAGGAACAACTGAGCTCTAACTTGGTTCTAGGTAACTTCAAGAGGTGCTCTGATTAGGATGGCCTGGGCTAGCCACCCCCCCCCCCATCTCATCTGATCTCAAAAGCTAAGTAAGGTTGGTACTCCCATCCGAGACTTCCAAGGAAGCCCAGGGTCGCCTCAGCTTATCTCTTTTCTTGAAAGCCTTGCGGGGTCTCCATAAGTTGGCCGCAACTTGGCAGCTTTTCTCACACACACACCTTCAATGGTGCGTGTCCATGAGAGTCGTCCAGTGGACTGATCCCTCCACCCTTTTGTGATGTGCTTCCATTAATCTGAATTTGCAAATCCTTGACTAGCTCAGAGGAAAACCACCAGGGATCAGGAAAAAAAAAGGTATTGGGTTGTCCCCCAAAGGGGGCAAAAATGTAGAGGGTGGATAAAGGAAGTAGGTTTGGATGGAAGGAGCTTCTATCCTGGGATTGGAGGGTTAAGGAAAGCTGTGAGGATCCAGTGGATCCACCTAGCAAAGAAATAGGGTTGGTAATCAAGAAGCAGGAAGAGAGGAAGAATTGGGAGTACTGTCCCAATACAGACTCACACTGGCAGCAGGCAAGGGACAACTCCCAAGTTGTCCGAGCAGGGCAGCACCCAGTTCCAAGGTTCAGGCACCAACTGGGCACACTCACAGCTTCAAGTCCAAAGGGGGATTCCAAAAACACATCCACAGGAACAGGCCAAGGTCAGGGACAAGAAAAGCAGCAAGGTCAGTAGTGAGCGGACTCATTGCTTCCACACAGCCATTCCCTCTTCGGCTGCTTTTAAGCCTCACTGTGCTCAGCTGCTTGTGCTATAGCATGCACCTGCCGGCTGTCTCAGTCCTGCTCCTGCGAGCACTTATCATCACTAATGATGCTGGGCCGGTGCTGTGCTGCTAGCCTGGTACTGCGCCTTCTGGCTTGGAGGGCTCTTCTAGCCCTCTGGCAGCGCTCCCGAGGCTCTGGTGATGAAGGGGGAGAGCTGGCCTGCACCCGGCTTTCTGTTGCCAGCCCAGGGCTGGGAAGCTGAGGAACCGATGTGCTGGGACCTGGCTGTGGATCAGTATCTGAGCCTTCAGAGCCTGCCTCCTCCTGCAGTGTCTCTGCCACTGGCTGTGGATCTGGGTCAGGTTCACCAGCTGCCTCTTCCTCAGAAGAGTCCTCTGAGTCACTCTGCTCCACTGGGCCAGGTTGGTCCATGACAAGTAGGTTCACAGAGGGAAAGTGAAAAGGGAGAGATTAGGTTGAACTCTTTTCTGCCCTGTAGCAAGATCTGGTTCCAATTTCACCTTAAGCTAGATTTCTGAGGTATGACCTTTCGAGACCCAACGCTTCGACTCGCAAAAGCTCATACCTCTGAAACTGTCTTCCTGTCCTGTAGAAGTGGTCCTCATTGCATGTCAGCAGGTAAAAGTCCAGAGATGGAAACTCACTTGGGAGGGGGCACAGTGGCAGCTTTGGGAGCCCTTTTGATACCCCTTTCCCTGCTTAGTGGAAATAATTGGGTTTAGTAGATGTCAGCACCAGCCAGTGGCATTAAGAGCCCCGATGGGGGATGCCTCATGTAACAGACAATGGAACGCTCTGGGGCTTTGGTAAGGTAATCGGGGTGACTGAGGCCCGCCTTGGGGTTGCAGATAGGGCAGGAGGCCATGCCGTCCTCCTTGAGTGGACATTAGATTAGGTTACCAGTTACAAGCTGGCATTGTCCAGGATAGGCCTGAGAGGTCTGGAGTTTTCATTTATTGTCCTGCAAACATTGGTCATTAATCAGAGAGTCTCAGAAGTCCGGATTCGATTGTGTCGGAGTCCTTGTGGGAATTGGGCTGCTGCCTCATGCATTGGCTCCTGCTTGTGCGTGTGATTGCGGGTCTCCGGTTTGATGTCCAGGATGAAGCCCCTCTGTGCTTTGGCCAACACAAGGCCTTTGGGGAGGGGGTGCTTTTTGTACAGGTGGCAAAAAGACAGCTCAGATGCAATCAATAACATGAAAGTGGTGAGCGTGTGTATGTGACATGCTTGAGATCGAGTGTAATGAAATGACTGGAGGATCAGATTATTTATTTATTACAATATATGCCTTTCTTCTTTGTTTAAGGTGGCTTACGAGTAGCTATTAAAACCCCAAACTCCAAGCTGAACTAGGCCCAGTTGCAAGGTGGGAAGCTTGCAAGGATTGTGGGGGGTACTTCACTTTCCTCTTCCCCACGCTATTGCCTCTTTCCCTCCTCCTGGAAACTTCCATATGCTCACCTTTCCCTATATCCTTCAAATAGGGTTGCCAGGTCTCCCTATCCCCGGGTGGGAGACGGGAGGCCTGGGACTTACCTCACACATTTGCGCACCCAGCCTGCACGATGATGTCAATTCCAGGAAGTGATGTCATCACACAGCACATGCTGCCCTTGGAGCGCTCCCACGCTCCGCAGTGTGCCAATCCAGGCCAATTTGGGCCTGATCTGGGCCTGGATTGGGCTGCTGTGGAGCTCAAGAGTACTGCTGCACTCTGCAGTGGCCTGATTTGGGCTGATTTGGCCCCAATTCGGGCCAATCCTGCCAACCACTGGTGAGTCAGCAAGCAAGGTGGCAAACCCCCAGGAGTTTACCCACCACCAGCAGGCACCTTGGAACCCCACCTTCAAACCTACTAAACAACTTACTTTTTATCTGCCCTTCATCTTCATCTATATTTATTAAGCAGCTTACATCATTCTCATCTCCATATTATCCCCACAACAACTCTGAGAGTTAAGTTTGGCTGAAAATGTGTGACTGGCTCAAAGTCTCCCAGAGCTTCCACAACAGAGTGGTGATTCAAACCCAGCTCTCCTAGATCCTACTCTGAAATTCTAACCACTACACTACACTACACTGGCTTGAGAGGGGCGCTGTGGAATAGTAGCAAGCAGCCAGGCCTGGATGAGTCACGCAAGTCATGTGATACCAAGTTGTTCAGTGGTTGCGTCTGGGCCTGGTCCCAATGAGTTCTCAAAGGCCAAAACAGGTAAGTACCCTGCCCCTGCCCCCTGCCTTTTACTCACAGAAACCAAGCTTGGAATGTAGGCAAAACTGTTATGGGTGCTAACCAACAACCACTGAGGGCATCTGGTTTAAGCTATAGGTGTTCCTTTTATCATTTTGGCAGTTTTTACCCCACCCACTCCTTTTTTTTTAGATTTCAGATTTTTCTGCAAACTTTAAGCATTTTTCAGGTGTGTAAGAAGATCTGTCTTGTCTGTTCACGGCTCCAGTCTCCAGATTTAAGTATCCACGGATCAGGGGCACTTGGCTATTAAGATAACAAATAAGGCTGGCAAAATAAGGGTACTATCTCTCTTATTACAAGTACCAGAGCACCATGGGCAACGGACAAGGGATACAAAATTCTGGACATGATAGCAGCCCACAGAGCTGGGTAAGTCCTGCAAGATTTTTCATGCCGTCTTTGGGTAGGTGAGCGGTGGACCCAGAGGGAATCTTCTCTAGGGGGCTCTTGGTGGCCCTGGTTCTAGACAAGCCAAAAAGTGACAAGATCAGGAGACTATGGAGGAAGCACAATCCAGGGCAGGGCAGTTTCTTTTTGATGATATTTATACCCTGTTTTTCTGCTGAGCAGTTTCTAAACCATCTTGCAACAATTAGAATTGTACCAGAAAGGTACATGGCAAGGTATTATGCACAGCCCTTCTGTTGTGCTGCAATTACAGACACTGAAGTTCGTTTTTGGGGTTTGCATGTGTGTGAACCAAACGAGGTGGTGGTTAGAGTTGTGCTGTCGGATATTGCCAACCCTAAAAGTCATCCAATTTACCTGGCATTGGACTGGGTAGTCTATATTTGAGGCAGTCAAAGTCTTCCTGGAACGATTCCTATACCTGTTAATATTGTGAATTTAAAGGTAAAGGTGCAAGCACTGAGTCATTACTGACCCATGGGGGGACGTTGCATCACAACGTTTTCTTGGCAGACTTTTTATGGGGTGGTTTGCCATTGCCTTCCCCAGACATCTACACTTTACCCCCAGGAAACTGGGTACTCATTTTACCAACCTCGTAAGGATGGAAGGCTGAGGGCCAAGCTACAAGTGACGAATGACACTTGAATAGCAAGTGAACAGACACACATGTATTCCTCCCTGTTCACTATGTGATCAAGTGGAGTGCAAGTGAACAGGGAGGAATACACGTGAGCCTGTTCACTTGCCGTTCAAGTGTCATTCGTCACTTGTAGCTTGGCCCTCAGTCAACCTTGAGCCGGCTACTTGAACCCGGCTTCCACCAGGATCGAACTCAGGCCATGAGCAGAGCTTGGGCTGCAGCACTGCAGCTTACCGCTCTGTGCCATGGGGCTCCATATTTTGAATTTATTGTAGGGAATTTAATGGAGCCTGCCTGCATGGTTTTTAAAAAGTGTTTCTCCCTGTTTCCTGGGAAACAATATTCATCCCAGCCAATCTTAACCCTGGAACCATTCAGGCAAGTTGCTTTGGCCAATCACGCAGCCCCTTGAAGCCCTTTGAAGCCCACAGCCATTCTGTCTGCACAGTGGGAAATGGTAGTGATATAAGAAGCTTTGCATGTCTTCTGCAACTCCATGCGTCACCTGGCCTCTGCCATATAATTTTGGATTTCCCAGCAATTTCCTTTTCCCCTTTGAACTGAGTTTTTAAACCCTGATTTAGCTGCCTCTGCCTCTTCCAAAATACACAAATGTTAGATTATGAAGACACAATATTCTCTCTTGTGGGCTTGCCATAATGTTCCCGATCCAACATGCCTGCTATTTCCCAGTTGCTCCTGCTACCTTATTACTACTTCCTGAATGTTGCACATTAGTCAGCATTAGGTATTTGAGGGAACGATCACTTTTTGCTCACTTGGGTCATGTGATCTGTGTGCCGCTGTTCCACCCCCTTCCAGAGGCAATGAAAATCACTGCTGTTAAAGTTACACGCACACAAACACACCCGCACCCTTCCTCTGCACCATTAATTCCTGATGTATTCCTGTTCCAACTCTATCATACTCACTTAGCAAAAGGTAACTTACTCCCATTAGTAATTGCATTCTTTCCCTACAGGGTGTTATGCCAGAAGCAATCTCCCAGAATACCTGTGTGTGGCCTTCTGCCATTCTTCAGTGCCCACTTCCAAGCTCATGTTTTAACATCCAAATTCACAGAAAGATTGTAAATAGGGCTAAACCTAGTGTAAGCGCTCCTTATGCACATGTGGCTTGTTAAAGCAGAAATATCCCAGTCTGCAATTCATGCCACGATTCAGGCTTAACTTTTGTGACATGCTGATCTTCTGTTAACGAAAATGAAAGCTGGTGCACTTAGACTACAGCCTTTTAACATCTGTACGGTAACTGATATTTCCTCGGCTTTTTTTCTGGGAAACGAGGTGGTGGAAGTCAGTGGGTTGCCAGCACAGGGGGCAACTCTTGGTGGGAAGTGGTGCCCGTGGTACCACATGTGCGCACGCAAAGTGCACGTATGCTCCCAGGGCCAATGATTTCACTTTGGGTCAGCTGGAACAAGGGGGGAGATTTTAAAAGTTTAAATCGCCCTTGGCAAAAATGGTCACATGGCTGGTGGAGTTCCGGAACCTCTTGAAAATGGTCACATGGCTGGTGGCCCCGCCCCCTGATCTCCAAACAGAGGGGAGTTTAGATTGCCCTCCACGCCTCTGTGGCGCGGAGGGCAATCTCAACTCCCCTCTGTCTGGAGATCAGGGGGCGGGGCCACCAGCCATGTGACCATTTTCAAGAGGTTCCGGAACTCTGTTCCACCACGTTCCAGCTGAAAAAAAGCCCTGGATGTTTCCACAGCTGTATTCACTTTTTTATACTGGGAGCTTTGCTAGTTGTTGATTACACTTGTGGTCTTGGATATCTCTTCTCCACAAGGACTGGACAGACTGAAATCTACTAAGGTTAGCAAAGTTGCTGTGTTTGGGGCCTCTTGGACTGTGTCTCAGCCGCAGCCCATAGAGGCTACGCTAGTATGTAGCAAACTAATCACAGTTTGTTTGGTGTGTGCCTTGGAAGTCCTTGAAAGGGCAGGCGCTGGATGGTTCATTTTCTTTCTTAAAAAACAGAATGAAATAATAGTTTGGGATCTTGATTTGTAATCAGGAGAAGAAGGCACAGTTCTGTCACTTCGTCTGATTTATTGTGTTGTGATTAATTGCAGTTTGTAGGGATCCAGGAAATCTTCATGCAGGGACGGGTGGGTGAATGATACAAAGCCCTAACCTCCCAAGGCCTATAACTGAAAAATTATGGCTTCTGGCATGTGCTGGCAAAATGTGGCATGTCTTATTTAGCATTTTTGTATAGCCTTACTCTCAAATACATACCACCTGATGTCTTTTATAAAAGTTGGTTGCATGTTAGTTCCAATGAATGTTGTAGAATGCGCTGTTGGTATAGTTACCCCTCCCCCAATTTTGCTTTCTTTCATACTGATCAGAAATGGAACATTTGTATAACAGCTTTGCTCAGGGCACTGAGTATTTATACATCCCTAGGCCTTGTAACTAGGATTACCAGCTCCAGATTAGGAGAGCCAGTTTGGTGTAGTGGTTAAGAGCGTGGGACTGTAATCGCCGGGTTTGATTCCCCATTCCTCCACTTGAAGCCAGCTGGGTGACCTTGGGCCAGTCACAGCTCTCTCAGAGCTCTCTCAGTCCCACCCATCTCACAGGGTGATGGTTGTTGCAGGGATAATAACAACATACTTTGTAAACTGCTCTGAGTGGGTATTAAGTTGTCCTGAAGGGTGGTATATAAATTGAATGTTATTATTATTGTTAAATTCCTGGTGATTTTGGTGTGGAGCCTAGGTTGAGTGGGTTTTTGGAGGGAGGGACCTCAGCATGGTATAATACCATAGAGCCCACCCTCCAAAGCTACCATTTTCTCCAGTGGTACTGATCGCTGTAGCCTAGAGACCAGTTGTAATTCCGGGAGATTTCCAGCCAGCACCTGGAGGTTGGCAGTCTTACATACCCCCATGTCTCATTATTTATTTCATTTATACCCTGCTTTTCTCACTGGTGGGAATCTGATATGGCTTACATTATTCTCCTCTCTTCCCCTTTTTTCACAACAACCCTACCAAGTAAGTTAGGTTGAATATCTGTGACTGATTGGCCTAAGGTCACCCAGCGAGTTTCCCTAGTAGAGTAGGGATTTGAACCGGTAGTAGGCTCTTCAAAGATGGTTTTGCATAAATCCCCTCCCAGCTGTGTCTTCTGCTAGATACTATGCTCAAGGTCTATGGAGGATGAAGCTGGCCTTGATCAATTAAGCCAAAATGTTGGATGCATCCATTGTTGTATGTCCCTTGGAGTCGTTCAGAGGTTTCCCCTCTTTGTCCATACATGGGCAATGACATCATTATGTAGAGGAAGTAAGAATGCACCTCTTTAAATGCTGTTGACAGATGGTGGGGAATCCCAGAAACGTTGTTATCCAGAAAACAGGGTCTCATCAGTGTCTGTGTTAAATGGACTATTTGTGCAACTGACCAAGAAAACACATATAAGGTAGAAAAAATGAAGCACGCGTCTGATCTAGAAAAAGAGCCTAGAACTGACACCTATCTACGGTTTTAGTATCTATTACTTAGAATCACAAATAAGGTTCTGTATTGTGACAAGAAGAGAGCAAATTGTCCTCTTACTATGGAAGAAAGGTAGCATAGAAAATAAAATGTTCAGATATGTCTTTTAATCAGCTTTCTTGATTTCCATAAACTGAGAACATGATGTCTGCAAATATTCCCTCTCTCTAACATATTTTTCCCAGTCCCACAAAAGAAACAATTTTAGTCAAATTGTTGGAATTGGTCATTCTTGCTAACCTGCTAACCATAATCTCCCTTGAGTCATTTATATACATCACAACAGATGAAATAATAAAAAAAGATTCTCAGCATCATGGGTTTTTTGTTATTTTTATGAAGGTGAACCCCAGTTTCTCTTTGCTGTTGTTAATTTGAATATGCCTAGGCAAGGTACATTTCTTAGCATTGTTGGTATATCGATAATCAGTATTACGTTTCTAATAGATGTAAATTAGGAACATTGTACAGATAAATCACATATAAAAACGATACAACATCCATACCAAAAACCAAATCTATGTAGCTAGCAACAAAAAGCCAGCAACTGTAATGTCTGAAAAAATATGAACCAATACGAACATCCATACATCCCTAAATCAGAAATCTTTATTGAGAGCCAGTGTGGTTTAGGGATTAGAGTGTTAAACTAGGACACTAAGATACCAAGCATATATATGATATCCTTATCTCTCATATATATATATAAGGATATATATAAGATAAGGATATCATATATATGCTTGGTGTCATATATATATATATATATATATATATATATATATATAATATGCATTTCAAACATATTTCAAAACATAGCCCGCTTTGATCAAAAAGAGTTATGGAGAAAACAAGGAAGTCCGAATACATCCCACTCTCACCTCGTGTTTCGAAAGGTGTGAAATGCCGCTCAGTATGAATGGCAGTACTGTGGGCCAAGTTATACAAGGTGAGAGAATTGTATGCTATCTTTATGGAAAATAGCTTGTCACACTTAACTGATGCCACAGGCGAGGAAGTTATTAGAGGTGTAAGAAAAATGGAGGTGCAAAATGAAATGGTGTCAGATGCGAGTTTTGGTGACAAGCTCGTCCAAAACTAGACCCGGGAGAGCACGTTCCACTTCTACCCAGAGCACATGCAGTCAAATGAAAGGAGGCTTTGGAGAATTTAGAGGCCCGTGTTTTGGCTTGTGAAAAGCAGCATTTGTTCAGATATCACACCTGGGAAGAACTACACCTGTTTTGATGATAGGTGTAAGAGAAGCACAAGGGAGCGTACCATTAAGAGAGATTCTTCCAATCAGGTATCTCCCTGCCCCCACACACAATATGGAGAGCTTCAGGTTTAATGGGGGGGCATCCCCAGGGGTTCCCCCTCCCATCCCAAGCACTGGCTTCAGGAAAAACCTTCCCAGAAGTCATTTTGCAACACAAGGAGAGCCACCATAGCTTTCTGACCTTCCTTATCCTGTCAGAGGCCGTTCAGGCAGAGCAGAGAAATCTCAATCAAGCCAGAGGTTAAGGGAATTGAAAATCGGAAGAAGAGAAATCCATAGGGATTTAGGTATGGAAGGGTATGGAAGAGGCTAGGTTGGGCTGGAAGTCAGTCTCCATATGGAGGCAGTCTAGGGTTAAGCAGAAGCCCGGCCAAGTTCAGTAAGGCAGTCCACGTAGAAGACGGGACATGAGATCAGACAGGGGCAGAAATCTGATCATCTGTGAACCCATAAAGCCTCCTTCCACTGAGTCGGGCCTTTCATCTACTCTGACTGGCGATGGCTCTCTAAGGGTTTCAGGCAGAAGTCTTTCATGCCACCTGTTACCTGGTCTTTGTAACTGGAGATGCCAGGAATTGAACCTGAGACCTTCTGCATGCAAAACAGATGCTCTGCCACTCATCCATGGTCCTTGAAACTTCATCAACTTACAGTTGTATGCTTACTAGCTCACTCACTCAAGTGCAGAGCCTTGTTCAAACAGAAGGATCCAGTCTGGAGTTGCCAAATTTGTGTGTCCAGGCTAGATCTTATTGGACACATGGGTCAGCTGTTCCCTGTTGATCATTCTGGACAGGAAGCTGTTCCTCTGCTGGCAATCTTGAGAGGGCAGCTGTGGTGCAGAGGTAATTTGGCAAGCATCCTCTCTCTCTAAAGCCACTTTGAAGCTTGAGTTCCCAGACAGCGGGGGGTATTTTACATGCGGCAACAGTCAAACAGGAGATTTCACCCAGTTCTGTTCTGAAGTTGTCCCCAGGTGTGTGTTTTTCCTCTTGATTATCAGACCTGGCTTAAGAATGCTACAGTATGAAGTTCACTTAGCGTGGTGGTGGCAAGCCATTGCCATCACAGGGAGAAGAGTAAGATTTTGGAGAGGTGTGTCTTCGCCATATGTTCCGCGGAGGGCTGTACGTTCAGCTGATAAACATCTGCTGGTGATCTCTGGTCTCAAGGATGGTCGCCTGGCCTCAACCAAGACCAGAGCCTTCAGACACCAGTCTGGTGGAATGCTCTCTTTGTGGAGACCTGGCACCTGTGGAACTTGCTGCAGTTCCACTGGGCCTACAGTTGTGGTCGAAGCTCTGGCGAATTGTCCAGCTGGCTTCCCCGCTGTGCTTGTTTTGATTTGTTTCACCCTGCTGGTTTCGATCTCAGCGATTTGCTATGTCTATCCCCACAGCAATTAAATGTACTTGACTGATTTATAAGCCAAATGCTGCATCTTGGAGTACCTCTGTTTAATTGTAGTTGTATTGTATTTTTAGAGCCCCGTAGCACAGAGTGGTTAGGTGCAGTACTGCAGCCCAAGCTCTGCTCACGACCTGAGTTTGATCCCGGCAGAAGCCGGGTTCAAATAGCCGGTTCAAAGTTGACTCAGCCTTCCATCCTTCCGAGGTCGGTAAAATGAGTACCCAGTCTCCTGGGGGTAAAGTGTAGATGACTGGGGAAGGCAATGGCAAACCATCGCGTAACAAAAAGTCTGCCAAGAAAACATTGTGATGTGACATCCCTGGCCATGGGTCAGTAAAGACTCGGTGCTTGCACAGGGGACTACCTTTACTTTTTTACCTTTACCTATATTGTATTTTACTCTGTATTTATTGTCTTGTTTTTAAATGTTTATGTACTGTATATGATTATAATATTGTGACCCACCCCGAGCCTGCTTGTGGGGAAGGCGAGCTAGAAATTAAATAAATCAAATCAATCCGAATTAAAGCCTTGGATGAGATGTGCAATCGTTTTCTTCGATCACAAATATATATTGTTCCATGCTTCTCCCATGTCTATGATGTCCTCACAAAAACCTTGACAGGTTAGGCTAAGAGAGAAAGTAACAGATTCAAAGGCCGCAGTCTTCTTCACAGTTTAATACAGTGGGATTTACTTCTGAGTAGACCCATTTAGGATTGATCTCATAGTTGCCCAGTGAGCTTCATGCACGAGTGGGGGCTTGACTTCAGGTCTCCATAATCCTTTGCTGTGACCTTACTACATCACCTTGGCTTCTTCTCTTCAAATATGAAAGATAATCTTACGGTAGTAGTTCTTACATGGTGCCCAAAGTGCATGTTTATATGTGTCTGAACTTTGTAGACCACTTTTCTATTTAAAAGAAGTACACAAGGCAGCATACAAAAATAATACAGAAAGCGTGTGTTATTTTTGACAGGCTTCCAAGCAACAAAAGAATTGGTGTGTGTGTGGAGGGGGCAGTGTTTATATTTTGACATTGAACTTTTTGTGGCACTGTTAACAATATTCAGGTTAACTGAAAGAGCAATTGTGGTTCCCCGATGCTGAAAATTTAATCCCATTAATGATATTGTTTAAGTAGCCTATTATGAAAAATGCAGGTTGCTAAACTTCTAGAAGCTATCCCTGTTGGAATATTTATTCTCCAAAACAAATGCTATAAAGAAAATGACATACTTTCTGGTAATTACAAATCTGAACTTGGGAACTCTTTTTAAAGCTTAGCTGAAAATTTTTAAAAGTGGTTACTAACACCTGTTATTAGACAACTGTCTAATAAGAAAAGTGTCTATTAAGAAAGAAAACCGGCAAACCACTCCGCCCTTTAGACTCTTTATTTCATAGTATCACCAGCAGTTCTCGTACGTTACCACTAGATGTCACTAACCGCATAGGTCATTGGGGATGCTCGTCTTTCCTTTGCGGTGGTTTTTACACACGCGCATCCCTTGGAGAAACACATTTTTCTACCTAAAATCTGTTTGATAGTGGTTTGAGATGATGATGATAATGATTATTCACAAGCCAATAGAAAAAATATCGTTCTGTGATTTGGGGGCAAGTTTTCTTGATTGCCCCAGAACTCCATTTCTGTAATTTGTTTTTTCTAAACACTTAGTTGTTGGATGTTATACAGACATCAAAAGTGACACCGTTGCTGCAAATGCAACGAGTTTAGACCAAAACGAAGACTGCATCATAAAGACTTGTGCTGTGCAGCCTGAACATCATAAAACATCTTCTAGAATCAAAACGGCTTCAGTCCACTCTGACGTCGGTCTCACCCATAACTTGGGGTCTCCACTAGTATAGAATGCCGCTGCTCTCTGTGTCCCATTCTCTCGGCATTTCTATAGAGAAAACCCTAAAGAATTTGCACAGGGAAGTTAGAATTGAAAACAAGTCCAACTGTAGACTCAAACAGTGCAATCCTAAGAAGTAGGGTTGCCAGGTCCAGGTTGGGAAATTCCTGGAGCCTTTGGGGTGGTGCCTGGAGAGGGTGGACTTTGGGGAGGGGAGGGGCCTCAGAATGGCATAATGCCACAGAGTGCACCCTCTAAAGCCACCATTTTCTCCAGGGGAACTGATCTCTGTCACCTAGAGATCAGTTGTAATTCCGGGAGATCTCCAGCTACCACCTGGAGGCTGGCAACCCTACTAAGAAGAGTTGCTCCAGTCTAAGCCTATTGAAATCAATGGATTTAGACCGGAGTAACTTTTAGGATTGCACTGAAAGTGTTGGGGAAAGGGGAAGGGCCACGGTTCAGGGTTAGGGCTGCCGATCCCTGGATATTCCTTGAGATTTGGGGGTGGTGCCTGAAGAGGACAGACTACAGGAAAGACAGGGAGCTCATCCAGGATGTGATACCAAAGACTCTGCTGCCCCAAACTCCCACTTCTTCCAGGGAAACAGGGCCTGAAGTCTGGAGATAATTGTAATTCCTGGAGAACTTCAGGCCCTACCTTGAGGCAGGCACCCCAACTCAGAGTCAGAGCACCCGCCTTGCCTTCCAAACATCTCAAGTTCTGCTTCTGCCACCCGCCTCCAGTTATCAGGGCCTGGGAAGGACTCTCCTCCAGAGCTACTACCAATCAGTCTGGATGATACTGAGCAAGGTGCACCAAAAGTTTGACTCGGCACCAAGTAACTTCATGTATGTCTGTAAAAACTGGATGTGGTTGCCCCTGGCAACATTGGGGAGGGACTGTGGCTTAGTGAGCGGCAGTGGCCTGCTTTGTAAACAGAAGGCCCCCAGTTTCAGTCTCCAGTGGAAGGATATCTGGTCAAGGATATTGGGAACAGGCTTTTTGTCTGCTGGAATGCTGCTGAAAACAGCCAGCGCAGATGACTCAGGGCTCGGTGGACCAATAGTTCGAGTCAGTATAAGGGAGCTTTCTACTTTCTGTCTCTGTGCCTTACTTATTAGAGACAGTTTGGTGTAGTGGTTAAGAATTCTGGGACTCTAATCACATTTAACTCCCTACTCCTCTGCTTGAAGCCAGCTGGGTGACCTTGGGCCTATCACAGCTCTCTCAGAGCTCTCTCAGCCCTACCCACTTCACAGGGTAATTGTGGGGATAATAATAACATACTTTGTAAACCTCTCTCAGTGGGTTTTAAATTAATAACAACAATAGCATTCAGTTTATATACCTTCGATTTATATACCTTCAAGACAACTTAATGCCCACTCAGAGTGGTTTACAAAGTATGTCATTATTATCCCCACAACAAAATACCCTGTGAGGCGGGTGCGGTTGAGAGAGCTCCAGAGAGCCGTGACCAGTAATTAAACTTAATGTTGTTATTATGATGATGATGCAGGTGTATAAGGACACACAGGTTAGTTAGAGTATGACAAGGTAAGATTTTAATTTATTTACATCATTCATATATAGTCTTTTATAGATAAGCATAGTTAAATCCTTAGGGTGAGTGAGCTTTAAAAAGCTGTCAAGCTCTAGGGCCATAATAAAGACTTTTAAAAGCTGGGGCCTTAGCCCTGTGGTTTTGTCTGGGAACTTAAAAGTACCTATGCTATGGACTTCGATGGGTTGAGCCGTCAAACCCTGCTCCCTTTGAGTTCTGTGCGGGAGGTCGAGGAATGGAGGCAGAAGATTTGAGGGCCTTTCCAAACAACCGTTCCAAGGGTTCTCTGAGGAGAATCGTGACAGTTCAAAACAAAATATAAGTAGAGAGAACAGTGGCGTTCTTCGGGGAATGCTCAGACTCCACAGATGAATTGGAGCTCATGGAGGACACGGAAGAGATTGGTGTTGACATTTCTTGAATGCAAAGAAATGTCATACTTAAGAGAAGTCACCTCACACAGACCTAACAGCTATAAATTTGGCAATTTGGAAAGTCCGTATTACAGTGAATGGAGATGGGGGTGGGACAAGAAGACAACATTCTGTATGGGGGGGGGGGTTGGCTACTCTTGGACTTTTGGAGATGGGCAATAAATTTTCACCACATGTTTGGATTGGGCCTGAAGGCCTAAAGGGAGATCCTGAGGAAGTTACCGTCTGTGGATTCTCAATAACTCTCAGCAGCCCTGCCAAGCTAGCATTGACAAAAGATTGTGCCTTTTACAGGATTTCATTGTATCTGAGGAAAGGATCTTTGACTCTCAAAAGCTCATACTGTTGGTCCTTGGCAGCTAGAACCCCCAAGTTCTCCACAGCAAACACACAGGTGTATTGGTTGAAGTAACTTTATTAGAGATCCATCAAGTTCAAGGTGCTCAGACAACTGAATTGGCAGAAGTGACAAAAATGGGGTTGGTGATGTTAGTTATAGGGAAAGTTCGAGCTGGCCTCAGCCAACCTTCAAGGACACTTGCTGGAGACAGCGGGGAAAGAGAAAGTAAATACTTGTGAGATAACCTACTGCCGTAACATCAATAAGAAACTTCTCATGCCCTCAGAGGACCAGTACATAACACATAACACTGGTCAGAGGACCAGTACATAACACAGAATACATTCATGGCAGATATGCAGACAGGCGTATATCTTGTTGGTCTCTAAAGTGCCACTGGACTCAAATCCAGGGCTTCACTGGTTGATCTTAAATCCCTAGACTTTTAACAGCAGCAACAGCAACAACAACATTTGATTTATATATTATCCCCACAACAACAATCACCCTGTGAGGTGGATGGGGCTGAGAGGACTCTGAAAGAGCTGTGACTGACTCAAAGTCACCCAGCTGGCTTCAAGTGGAGGAGTGGGGAATCAAACCCGGTTCTCCAGTTTAGAGTCCCACCACTCTTAACCAGTACGCTAAACTGGCTCTTGAAAGGGGCTTGAAAGACTCAAAACAGAATCTTGAATTGGGCATGGACACAAACGAATAGCTAATTAAGCCAAATAGGTGTAATATGACCGTTTGGGCTAAAACCAATAAGATGACTATATTTCGAACTGGATGCATTTTCTGAAATGGCAGAAAAAACAAAATAAAAACTTAATCTAGAAATTAATTTATAAGTCATTAAGGCAGGAATGACAGTTGCCAGGTTTCTTTATCTTCCAACTGTGATTGAAATGGGTAAAATTGTTGAAAAAAGTGCCTTAGGTGACATAGGCCCTTTGCTAACCAGGAACATTGACTGGGTCTAAAAGTCGTCTCCTGGGCCAGCTGCACTAAACTCTTGGGAGCAAGGCTGGGATAGACCTTTGGCCACTGATCGACCCTTCTGAGCCTATCGGAGTCAATGGTCTTAGAAAGGTGTAACTTTGCTTAGCATAGTGCTGTGAATTCAGTGAGGGACTGAATAAACAATAAAAGACGAGGAGACATCAAACATAACAACAGGCAGCTGCGAAAGAGGCATTATACTACAGGATTTCTTAACTTCTTTGAACAAAGTCCGACATCAGGGGGAACAGAGGTGATTGTATTGAAAGTTCTGCAGCTGTTTGCACTGAATATGAATGAACCCTGGTCCTTGGAGATGGGGAAATCGCAGGCGCTGCCTCCCGCTGTTGTAATATCCATGTTCGTTCCATTAATCATAGATGTCTCCTAGTTCTAACTCTGCGTGATCTCTCTCTCGGTGTCTCTCTCTGGGTATGTCCCCTACATAAATGAAAGTATCAACGTAAAACACAGTCAGAATGGTCTTCTTTGCACAGTGTAGCCTGAGAACGGCAGAGGACCATCGGCGACAGAGCCTCTCTGGCTGTATGGTTTGAAAACCAACCCCTTTGGTATCTACAAAACAGCCTCCCCTTTGTTTGGGGGTGGGGTTATAGTGAGCTTTGACTGTATGTTGCAGGATCAACAGATGTTTTCCAAGTATCCTGAATCTCCTCCAAGGCTGCTCAGGGGTAGCGATGGTCATGAACAGCAATATGAACTAAAAAAAGCCACGAACAGCCCAATCTGCTGTTTGCGAACAAGCTGTTCGTGAGGCCCCAATCTAAACAAACAGGTGGTCCTTTGCAAGCCTTGTTTAGCTTGAGAGGCGGGTCTTCCTTCCAAGTGTGGATTAGAACTCCAAATTTGTTACAAGAGGAAAAGACCAGGGGAGGGGGGGGGTTCCCAGCTCTGGCTTTCATGGAGAGACAGCTGCTGTTAGACAGACAGGGTGAGTGCATAGGAGCTTGAACTTTCTTTGTGCGTGGTGGGATAGGGATCTACCCCTTCAAGTTCCAGGGCTGCTGCCAGGCTCTGGGCCAAGCTATTATTTATTATTGGTACCTTTCCTGCTGCCTACTCAGGTAGGATTTCTTGGAGTGGTGCGGTAGGGATCTTGATGGCTGGAGGAGAGCCTGCTGGTCCCCACGAACAACGAACATGTTCATGACAGGATCATGTTCGTCAGTGTTTGTTGTTCATTGTTTGTGGATAAGTCCGTTAACACCACCTTCTTCTCAAGCCCTCAGAGAATGAGTTTGGTTCTTGCAATTTTCTTGTATCCAGTCTGAATTTTTGTATGCCCAAGATGAAGTGAGTTCTCTCACGAAATGGGTTAATGACAATTGCCTGCACATCCCCGTCGGCGTTGTTGGATAAATCTTGAATTTTGGGACTGGGAATGTGATTACATCTTCCACGATTCTCTCCATGGGCTTCCATTCAAAAATTTTTTTTGCATGTTGCACTTTAAATGAAAGCAAGGAACTGTACGGACTGTAAAGACTTGTTTGAACAACATATGTGCTGTATATGATTATACTGTGTATTTCTGTATTGTATATATTTGAACACATCGCACTTTGCACTTTGCACTTTTACATGTGGACAGGAATATATGTACATTCGTTATAGTGGTGTCCTGGTATTGTGTGGTTTCTTCGCAACCATTGTTTGTGGATGGCAACGAATAACGAATGCCATGTTTGGGGTTTTTTTTTCCTGTTCGTGCCCATGTCTACTTAGGGGTTCTCAAGAGAGAAGACTGGTAAGTGCAGACAAAAGAAAATTTGGGTTGGATCTTGCAGTTCCAGTCTTTTAATGGTGGCACTTGATGCAAGAATGCCACCCCTCTTACATCAGGGGAAATATCCTTGCGCTGCGGGAAGGCACCACTCCTAGCAGAATGAATCCATACAATCCAGCCTATACACCCAGCCTATACACCCAAATCAGGTGAAACCACATGAATGACTTTTAGGGCTCATTTGGAGTTTGCATGCCCTGCCCAACCATAGGAGAGGGGGAGAAGTGATTACATACTTTACCATGGCATGGGGCTATGGAACGGCCTGTCTTGCAATCCCATTAACATGATGCAGTGTATTTATGATATTTCAGAGGTGACACAACTCATGACTGTAGGGATGGGATGGCAGCCCATCGTACACATTTGTACCAAGCCCCAGAGAAATGGTGCTTGATTCCAGTTTCCAGGAGAGCATTTCCACCACCACCAGTGGAGAAGGGGAGCATGCAGTTTTTGCCCATTTCTTCTATAGTTTCCCATGACACATGCAGCATTGTGCCTTGGAGTCCCCAAACTCTGGGGCAGCATTGGAGGAGGGGGACTCAGTGGGCTGCGGCATGAGGAGAGAAGGGGGCAAGGGCTACTTCATAAGCAGAGCTGTGCTCATGGTTTGTGGTTTCCACCCCAAGGTGTTATTTCCTCCCTGGATATGAATCTTCCTGTTGAGGATTGAAATACAAACATTTTTAAATAAATGAATGAATACCTAATCTTTGGGCACACCCAACCAGCAATTTTAAAGGGGAACTAGTACATGTCCTCCATATTCTATATATGAGAATATTCCTCCTATATTTTGGACCTTCCCATACCGTAAGGCAGCATGGGATAGCCCAATCTCTTCAGATCTCAGAAGCTAAGCAGGGTCAGTACTTGGATGGGAGACCACCAAGGAAGACTCTGCCGAGAAAGGCGCCGGCAAAACACCTCTGCTTCTCATTTACCTTGCAAGCCCCTTGCTGGCAAGCTTTAAATGTATTGCTTGTTTAACTCCCCAAAACTATTCTATATGTACTGTTTACATACCTATTGTTTATATATGATTGTATAAGCCTCAATTTAATTTCCAATTTAGAATCTGTATAATCTTTTTATTATGCACTTACTTTACTATTTTTTCTTTTAAATAAAATTCCTTATTTTTTTAAAAAAGCCCCTTGGTAGGGTTGCCGTAAGTCAGTTGTGACTTGATGGCACTTTACACACACAGATTACAGTATAGGCTGTGTTGTTGGTGGGATTAGCAAACAGGAAGTGCCTGCTAAAGAGAGGGAACTAAAGAGAGACACGTTGGCCAGGATTATTATAGGAGAGGATGGGTGTGTAGCCTGCAGTAGAAGAGCAAGATTTGAGTTCAGAAGCATCTTAAAGCACCTGGAAATCTTCTTGGCGTTTAAGGTGCTACTGGATTCAAGTCTTGCCATATGGCATGTTTAGCTGATGGAATTCAGCAAGAGTTCCCTGCTGTTTCTTGCTCTTGGTGGGTGACCTTGGGAGACTGGATTTCAGAGCAAGAAGAACAGAGATCTAGCCTAAAACTGGTTGGCAGGTTTAGTTATTAGACACTCCCCCGCCCCCAGGATAAATATATGACCGTGTGCTTTATGAGAGCAAATATACCTCACAAGGAAAATATGTAAACATGGCTAAAGGCCCAGGTGGCTCGCTCTCCATTGCCACCTGTGTTGCACACACACAAGATTGTTAGCAAACAGGACTGAGCTGGGCCGGTTAGAAAAGTGGTTTGGGTGGAACTGTCTTCGAGGGCCAACTGCCATCACTCAGCGGATGGCTTATGACATCAGACTCGGTTGTAAACAGGCAAATGGTTTTTCCTTTCAGCCTTTGGTTCCGAGCCATTAAGGTGAGGGAAGCTTGCCAGGTACCATATCTGTACTTTAAACAGTTATGCAGAGTTTTCTACTGAGGAATCCTCTTGCGGTATATATCAGTCTTCTTTGGAGAAAAGTTGGGCTGTTCTTTCTCAGTACTCATTCCTTCTGGATGGGAGAGTGGGTGAATTTATCCTGCTCACCGTCTCCTGCAACTCCCTGGCCTCATCCATCCACACAGGTCCTATGACCCTGAGAGTAGGGGGGTGGAAGCAACTGAATGGGGGGAAGAGGCAGTGGGGGGGGACATCTGCATGCTTTCCATTGATGTATGGATGTATGGTTATTGTGGGTGCATTGAATGTGTTCATGGAATGTGGGGGTGTCTATATATCTCCCCCTTCTTCCCTATGTGTCCACCATTCCCACCTTATGCGGGAGGGTTCCCTATTTTTCTGGGATACAACTGGGGTAGCCACCCCAATTAACTAAATCTATTAAATAACTAAAAATAAAGTTCACTCCCTTCCCAAGCAGAGAACTACTACTAGAAGTTGTACCGGTGTGCCATAGGGAAGCTGTGGTTCCATTTGCCCCAGACTGACAACAGAAGAAAACCATTTCAAGAGCAAGATTCAGGTTCAGACAAAGGGAGCTTGGACTCTCAAAAGCTCATACATTGGAAATCTACTTGGTCTTTAAGGTGCTTCTGGACCCAGACCTTGCTCTTTATTTACCACTTGCAAACCTTGCTGTGGTGCCAACATAACCAACAGCCCTGTTGGATGCTCCTCTTGGCAACAAATTAGTGAAGTGGCAGCTACTAAAAGTGGTGGCAGCTACTGAAGGGAAAAGGCCCCCAACAGTCTTAAAAGAGTTGAGGAGCACTCTACTGGGAAGGGTGGGTTTCCCTTGGCAAAACTGATCCCTCCCATGGCTTTTGGGCAAGGTGCTTTCTGCTTGGTTGCCTGATGGTAGGTTGAACAAATCGTAAGTTAGAGTGGCCTGACAGACACTGAGATGGGAAACATTACACCATTCTGCATTGGTGCATTCTGTGAAGCTCACACGGCTCAGTTGGGCAATGGCGAATGACAGACATGAATCTGACCTGTGTTTTACAAACACAACCCTTGAGACAGCTGCATTCTTTGCTGATGTGTAGAAAAGTTTTTTTAAAAAATATGCTACAATATCATACATATGAGGAAAGCTTGCCTGCCCAAAAGGATACTAGATGCAGGCAGGAAGTTCTGTAACCAACAGGAGTGCCGGACACTTAGCTAACTGAAGAAGCAATGACTTTGAATGTCTCATACTCCCTCTTTCAGACTGAAATTCCCATTTTGATTTTGTTTCTCCTTTGTGCAGATTGAATCAAAGGGTTGGACTACACAATAAATTTCCATTAATGAAAGGGAATGATTTCTACCAATTCTCACCCCCCCCCACCCGACAGCAAACCTCATGTTCAACCCTTATACAGCTCCTGGAGGTTATATACCAGGAGCAGTATTTCTGAGAGCATAGTCGTTTTCACACTACTAACCTGCTTCCGTAATGTTGCGAAACGTCGCACAAAAAACATGGAAGATAGCGTCTTCTCGCGAGAGTTTTGCGCGACATCGCGCAAAACTCTTGCGAGAAGACACTATCTTCCCCATTTTTTGCACAACGTTTCGCAACGTTACGGAAGCAGGTTAGTAGTGTGAAAACGGCCCATTTTATACTTCAGGAGGTGGGAGTGGTGAAGAGAGAAGGAAGTCCACCTTGCTGTAGAAATAATAATCCAGCAGTGGAATCGGCTGCCTCGGGATGTGGTGGGTTCTCCTTCATTGGCAGTCTTCAAGGAGTGATTGGACGAATACTCGTCAAGAATGCCTTAGGCTGTTCCTGCATTGGGCAGGGGGTTGGACTAGATGGTCTGTAAGGCCCCTTCCAACTCTATTATTCTCTGAGTCCTCCTGTTTGCAATGATTTGTTGTGGGATCCAAGCCCAGGAATCCTTCTTTTCATGCCATGTTCTGTAGCTTCGCACCAAACTGTTCCTGTGAAACAAACAACTAATTCCAATCTTTTTTTCATGCGCCAATAAATCAATGTTATATATAGCTTATATGCATAAAGGACCGGATAGTATAAATACTGTGTAAACTTCATGATAAAAAGTGCCTGTCTAACTGACAGGGGAAAGCAGAGAAACAAAACGGTTGAATTAAAATACAAATGACCACGAGAACGGCACAAAACGGAGAACATTTACTCATCCCTAAACTGGTGCACCAACAATTTGATATGGTCGAGAGGAATCACAGACTGTTAACTGGACTAGCTATTTCCTATCTGTAAAGTGGCAAGTGCCATACCCTCTAAGTGCCGGATGAAGAATTAGGAGGAACTTAAACACTGCTTCTTGTGGGCTTTGTCTCTGCTAGCAGAGGTTCAGGCTACCGCAGTTATTTCTTTGAGTTTATAGTATTATTTTTCTGCTCTCTTTCCCTCCCTCCCATTTCCCTCTGCAGCTGTTCTTGCTGCTAGGGTTTCTTGGAGAGAGGGAGGGGAAAAGAGGCAAACTTGCACCTGGCAAGAAACCCTCTCCAGACTGGAGCGGCTTTTATCTCTGCAGGTTGAGTATTTCTTGAGCGATCACCCTATGAAAATACAGTGGCAACATTTATGGAAATGGTATATATCCCATGGAAATGGTATATATCCCATGGGCTGAGGAATATGTTCAGGACATATACTTGCAGAGCAGCTTCTTTCACAGCTGACCTCAAGCGATAGAAAGGGGGAGTTGTAAAAGCTTCATCCCATGAAAATCTCTTTGGGGCAGCTTTCCATGGGGAGGGCTGACATTGCCCTCACCTAGAATGAACTTCATGATGTCATCACAGAAGCCAATCTGATTGGCTGCATGGCATTGTTACATAGTTGTAATCATGACGTGATTCCGAACTGGTTGGGAACATATTAGCATGATAGAGGCCCCATTATTTTAAAAAGGTGGGTGGAGACTGCTGCCATCCAGAGCACCGAATGCAGAGCACCGAATGTGCAACCTGGGCTCCTGAGGGGACTGCAGAAAGTCTCCATTTGTAGTGAAAGTGCTCACCTCTGAACATACAGCCAGATTACAAAACATACAGATTACAAAAATCTACTCGACCCATTCAAAGAAGTGCTGAAACAATCTATGATAGACAATAGTGGTTGCAGTGTATCAACTGGGCCTTAAAATGCTTGGGTGAATGGCCCATTGCAGTTATAACATGCCAGCTCACATCTCTTCAACTTTGGGTTGCCAGGTCCCTCTGTCCTCCCAAAGGGAGGTAGGGGACCTGACACCTACCTTATGTGCTTTTTCTTGCGCATGCATGTGCACACGCTCCCAGGCCCATGCAATGATGTCACTTCTGAGAAGTGATATCATCACGCAGGGGGCCCGAATCAGGCCGATTCAGCCCGGATTGGACTGCTGCGAAGTGCAGGAGTGCTCCTGCACTCCTCAGTAGCCCAAATTGGCCTGGATTGGGCCCATTCCAAGCCAATTCAGGCCTGATCTGGGCCAGATCGGGCCTTTAGGAGCATACCGCACAGCCTGGGAGCGCACCCCCGGAAGGCCCGTACCTCCCCTGCTGGGTAGGTAAGCAAGGGCTGGGGGTGGAAGGTGGGAGCGGGGAATCCCCCTGACCCCAGGGGGAACTGGCAACCCTACTTCAACTGCAAGGCTGTTCTATGAAGTAAATACACACGTTCAACAGCCAGCTATCTTTCAAGTAGAGAACAAACTCAAGTGGTGCGTCTGCACCTGTGAACTGACTCTTCGTGGGACTTCCGTCTTATTTTCAGATTCAGTTTTCAAAAGGGAATTTTTAGCTGAAGAGCTTTCTCCAACTCGCTCACGTGGGCCCTAAACCAATTTGGCATAATTTATCTAGGAGGTAGAATTAGGAGAACCTTGTTTAAGCCTTTGTTTGAAAATCTAGCATTAATCCCTTCTTTTTTTTCCATTCTCCTTTCTCATCGTCGAACTGGCTTGGTGCACTGTAAGCTTCCCGTTTGCAGGCATGCTGATTTCCAGAGGAGATTGGTCGCCAGAGAGAGGGCCAACACTTGCACTTCTGGAAGTTAACTTCATTAATTTAATCTAACACATCTTGAAGAAAACGAATGCATGCAAATGCCATCATTTATCACCATTCTTTTAAAAGCCCGGCTCCTGCTCTTCTGAGCATTTTCCTCAGCGCTTCTCATGTCAAGTGCCGCATGCAAATGTGTTAGCACATGGATACGTGACATCCTTTTAAGCGCGCAGGCTTTGACAAGCCACAAACTGTAGGAAGCGATGGAGAAAGGTGAGGTTACGCTGGTTTGTTAAATCAGCAGACACATTGCTCTTTGGTGCTGACATGTATGCATCGATGTAGAGGTGGGAGACTTACATTTCACCTTCTCCTGGAATATTCTGGCAGGCTGGACCCGGACATCCGCCAAAGTGGTGCTCTTGCCACTCACCTACCCCCGAAGCAGATGAAAGACAGAGCTGGCATCGCCAAGCAGAAAAGAAACAAAAGGATACATGGTGCTTAGCCATGTGTTGTGGGCCTTGGTTCTAGTTAAAATCACTCCTTTCCTTTAACCCCACAGTAGAAAAAAATCAAACACCTGCATCTTTTTCCCTTGCAGGAGCTTGTAGCAAATCTGAGCAGAAACATAGGGGAAGGTTTGGTCTTCTTCTTCAGTTTGCAGCCGTTGCGGTTGCATTTTATCAACATGCACACAAGTAAGTATCACTGGTAGTTTCGCTGTAGCTTAGTGGCAGAGCACCTTCTTTGCACGCATAAGATCTCAGATGAAACCCCCAGCATCTCTTGTTAAAGGGCTCAAGTAGTAAATGATACCCGGAACTGGATGCGCCCAGGCTAGTTTAATCTCATTCTATCTTGAAAGCCAAGCTGGGTCAGACCTGGCTAGTACTTTGACGGGAAACCACCGAGGAAGGCCAGGGTTCTTATGCAGGGGCAAGCAATGACAAACCACCTCTGAATGTCTCTTGCTTTGAAAACGGTATGAGGGTCACCTCAAGTTGGCTGTAACTTGATTGCACTTTCCACAAAGTAGGAGTTAAGACAGGGGTGTACCTATGCGCTGACCTGGGACCCAGGCTAGCCTGATCTCGCTGGATCCCAGAAGCTTAGCAGGGTTGGCTATGTGTAGTACTTGGATGGAAGACCACCAAGAAAGCCCAGGGTTCCTACACAGAGGCAGGGAAACCAGCTCCAAATGTCTCTTGCCTTGAAAACCCTGGGGTTTTCATAAGTTGGCTGCAACTTGATGGCATTTTACACACAGTAGATGTTGTGAAAATTCTGCACAGAAGTCTCTGGAGAGCTGCTGCCAGCCAGCATAGACTATATTAACCTTAATAGACCAAGGGACTGAGACAGTAGAAGGCATTGCCATGAGTTCAATTTGTCACATTTTTATCCTGCCCTTCCTCCAAGGAGCATGGGGGGTATATAGAGTTCTGCCCTCCTGCATTTTACCTTCTCAGCAACCTTGTAAAGTAGGTTAAGCTGAGAAAGAATAACCCTCTGAAGGTCACCCAATGGCTGACCAAGGATTGTCCACCCTGAGCCCACTGATGTGGGGAGGGTGGAGTATAAATCGAATAAATTAAATTAATTAAATTGTAAACCCAGGTCTCTCAGGGTCAAGCTACACATGACGAATGACACTTGAATGGCAAGTGTATTTCTCCCTGTTCACTTGCCCTCCACTCAATCCACTTGCCGTTCAAGTGTCATTCGTCATGTGTAGCTTGGCCCTCAGATTCTAGTCCAACTTTCCAAGTGCTACAGCATATGGCTGGATTTGAATCCAGTGGCACCTTAGAGACCCACAAGATTTTCAGAGTGAAAGCTTTTAAGAGAGCTCCCTTCTCCAGATACTAGGAGGAGTGGAGGTCCCTGAGCCCTAAGAAAATTTACCTCAGGGATCTCCACTCCAGCCCCCAGCCTAAACCCTCAAGCTATTACACTGATCTGAGTCCAGGGGCACTTTAGAGACCAACAAGATTTTCAGAGTGAAAGCTTTTGAGACTCAGAGCTCCCTTCTTCAGACTGTTGTTTTAAGTTGTCTTCAGTTATCTGAAGAAGGGAGCTCTGACTCTTGAAAACTTTCACTCTGAAAATCTTGTGGGTCTCTAAGGTGCCACTGGACTCCAGTCCTGCTGCTCCTGCTGTTCTACGGCAGACCAACATGGTCACCCCTCTGAAACAGTACACGGCCATAAGAGACGAAACTTTGAAGTCCCCATTCTCCTCCCTCAGTAGCATAAACATCTCTGTTCCCTCAGCCACAGTCTGAAATTCAGAGATAATAGTATCCATCTCCTTTACAGGGTGCTGTAATGATAAAATAGTATATGTGAAGCATTGTGAACTCTCGAACAGGCACTCTGCAAATGCAAAATATTATTACACGAGAGATCTGTTTCTCACCTTGCTGTTTTCATATCCCCCAAAAGAGCCATCTCTGCTGTAGACGAGCATCTGTCTGCTGTAACTGCTAAAGGAGAACAAGCTGAAAACTGAGCCCAGACAAGACAAAAGTGAAGCTGGTTGTCAGGGCTGATATTTTTTACAGTGTTATGCTGCCTACCTATGATGGGGTAAGTGTATCTCTTAAAAGTGTTGGGGTTTTGTTGCACGAAACATGCTCTTTGGGCAGAAAGGCAAGGTGATGTGGTGGCAGAGTGCTTTGTTCCAACTTCATTTAGCACAGAAATCAGTTTCTTCCCTAAGTAGCTTTGCTGATCCATGGCTATAGAAGCCTTGAAACTGGTCTTTTGCCTGGGGCTGCCCTCAAAGGCAGAAACGTCAGTTAATGCAAAATGGAGCAGCACAGATATTACTTAGAGAAAAGGGCTTATACATGTGCCCCCCCCCCTAAAATTATTACATTGGCTACCTGTTTGCTTCTGAGATCAGGTCAAGGTGATGCATCTTGCTGGAAACCCTTGCTTGAGATCAGCATATGTGGAAGGATTACCTCTTCTGCCATGAACCAATGCAGCAACCTTATCAATCACATTTGGTATAGTGGTTAAGAGTGGCAGGACTCTAATCTGGAGAATCAGGTTTGATTCCCCGCTCCTCCACTTGAAGCCAGCTGGGTGACCTTGGGTCAGCCACAGCTTCTTGGAGCTCTCTCAGCCCCATCCACCCCACAGGGTGATTGTGGTGAGGGTAATAATGACATACTGTGTAAACCGTTCTGAGTGGGCATTAAGTTGTCCTGAATGGTGGTGTATAAATCAAATGTTATTATTATTATTTTATCAGCTCCTTCTTCCCAGGAGGGAGGGTTCTCCTGACCTATCTCTCTTGCCTGCAGTCAAATAGCAGTGTGGCGAACTTATTTGCCCAAGCATGCCAGGGTCCATTGAGGATCAGGAGTCGGACCATGGCGCAAGGAAAGAAAGGGCTCCAGCCTTTCCTATCCTGTTTCCAGGTCAGGACAGCTCTGGTGGCAGGGGGCATTATCTGCAGTATTCAGGTTAGGTTAGGGTTGTCAGCCATTGGCTGACAACTGTCGGAAGAGGGAGGAGGGCTGGGATGAGGAAATGATGTCATGCCAACTGTGTAACATCACTTCTGGCAAAACCCTGGAAGTGATGTCATTGTGTTGGCATGATGCTCTAGGATCCCAGAGTCATGTCAACATGGTGACATCATTTATGGGTTTTTGCCAGAAGTGATGTTACGCTGTTGGTGTGTTGTCTGTTCGCCCCACCCCACCTCCACCGTCCCTGTTGCCCTGCCAAGTGGTGGCATGACAGCAGGTAGATGGCAGGAATGCCCCCACCACAGCAAGAGACATGGTAACTAGCCTTGTTCCCATACAGCCCTGCCAGGCCATTTTGGCTCAGGAAAATGTCACAGGGGATTTTGTAGCCCTTCTCCCATGCTGTAGTCCAAATTCAAACTGGGCTCTAGCATGTTTGGGTAAATAAGTTCCCTGCAGCAGCCATCTGGCTGTGGGGAAGATGAGTCAAGTCAGAAGAAGTCCAAACTGACTTGTGGTCCAACATTTTGTCTAGTTCTGGCCCAAATGGAGATTTGAACTTAGGTCACTTCAATCTTAGACCTGTACTCTGGCCACTACACCACACTCAATTCCATTCTTCCAGCCACTACAAGTTTGTTAAAAGGGTCTCAGGTGTTTTCTGAAATGGCTTCCAGTTCAATTTCATTTTTTAAAAAAATTCTGTTAAGCAGAATTGTTTAGAAGACAATTTGCACATAGAGGGTCAAATTCAGGGGGGTTTCCTCTGCAGTTCATAATTGTTTATGAAGATTTATTCTGTGGTTGTTGGAGGTCATTGTGTGGCACTAGAAGGAGGGAGGGAGGGGGAGAGAGAGAGAAAGAAAGAAAGAAAGAAAGAAAGAAAGAAAGAAAGAAAGAAAGAAAGAAAGAAAGAAAGAAAGACTCCTTCTCCAAATTACAAAGCAGCTGTAAAACCTCAGAGTCCTTGACAGGACGGGGTCATGAAGATTTGTGATATTTTTCTCATTCTTTATTTCTCTGTAGATATATGAGTAGGAAGCAAACTGGGACACTGATTGCCAAATGTTACTCTCAAAACAACATCAGTACAACATCCTAAAACAACCAGATTGAAATTCTTCGCATTTCCCAGCAGCTCCCGCAACAGTTTCTGTTTCTCAGACCAAATGAAAAAAAAGCTGAGATAACTCTCATCTAAATTTGGCTTGTGGTTCTCGCATGGAACGGTAACTTCCCCAACAGATCTTTCGATGCAATGGGCCGGTTTGACAGCCTCTGGGGATGTGAACCAGGCCTTAGAGAAAGGGCCGCTGTGCAGAATCAAAGAACACATTGAGAACGATACACCTCTCCATCTTGCGGGAAGCAAACTGGACGTAGATACAGACAATTATTTTCACATTTTAATCCTACCCTACATTTAAGGATTTCAGGGCAGTCTGCACAGTTCTCCGTTTTATACTCACATCATCTCTGATGAGGTTGAGAGAAAATGGTCTGTTCCACACGGCAACAGCTTTCTGGGAGCCAGTTTGGTGTAGTGGTTAAGAGCTCAGGACTCTAATCTGGAGAACCAGGTTTGATTCCTCATTCCTCCACTTGTAGCCAACAGGGTGCCCTTGGGTCAATCACAGATCTCTTAGAGCTCTCTCAGCCCCACCCACCTCACAGGGTGTTTTTTTGTGGGGATAATAATAACATACTTTGTAAACCGCTCTGAGTGGGTGTTAAGTCATCCTGAAGGGCGGTATATAAATGGATTATTATTATTATTATTATTATTATTAAGGCAGTGAAGATGGACTTCCTGTATGGTGGATTCCCCCACATTTTCCCCGCTTCAGTCCCCCAGTAGCCCTTTCATCCCTGTGCGACTGGGGGGCGGTTTCAAAACCAAGTTATCGATATGCCATTATATCAGTACATCGATATGTTTGTCACCAGTTTTTAAAACCCTGCCGAGAGTGGTGGGGCAAGGAAAATGGTGCCAACGAGGGAAAATTGCACCAATCGGAAAGTAGAGGGATGGTGCCTGAGAGAAGGGATAAAAGGCCTCACCACAGTGGGAGGTGTTCAGTCCTAGGGAGCAGAGCTGAGGAGAGGCTGCTGCAGACGGAGGGATCCCTCATCCGGAAGGGGTGAGACAGTTAAGAACAGTCTAGTTAGATGTGTCAGTGTGTGTTAGTTTGTTTATTCACCAACCTTCACGAATCTCAAGTTTGAACACCAGTTATTAATAAACCTTTTAAGTAAAGTTCTTTATTATTCTGCCTGGGTCCTCACGCCTCATTCGGTCTCATAATAAATCAAACCTACTGGGAAAGAGTAAACAGAAGGGTTTGGATGGGTGCTCTGGGCCCTTCTGGGGAATTCTGTACCAGAGTGGTGGCAGCCTATAGAGAGCCTCTCTGGGCCTCAGCCAACCTGCTGTGACACAGAGCCAAGCTACAAGTGATGCCTGACACAGGTTGGACACTTGTCAGCTTCCCTCAGTTTTGATGGGAAATGCAGGCAACCTGGTCTTACAGTTTGGCTCTCCATTTAATTGAAGTTTACAGAACCCCCCCACGCATACGCAGCGGAGGGGAAGGGGGGCACCTGGCGAGAGCCTGATGCCTGCACTCCCCTCCCAACCACATGATCTCCCTCCCATAGACTGCTGCTCTGTAAACTTCAATTAAATGGAGAGCCAAGCTGCAAGATCGGACGCCTACATTTCCCATCAAAACTTGAGGGAAGCTGACAAGTGTCCAACTTGTGTCAGGCGTCACTTGTAGCTTGGCTCACAGTGGCACAAAGAGACACAGTTTCACCCCTCCCACCCCTTGACCCCCACCCCCACCTTATAGAGCAGCAAGATGGGACAAAGATAAATGGCAGGAGGTTGCCCACTAAAGCAGGCACCCTGGCTAGCCTAGGCACACACAGGCTCTGCTTATTCGGTTTGCTTTCGGCAGCCGAATGAAAGCACAAGACAGAAAAAGAAAGGCCAGCAGTGCAGAAACACCCAAAGAAGGTGCAAGTGACAATGACAACCCATGTACATTTGGCTTCCCCTTTGGAGAAAGCTTTTTGGTGGGATTCTGTCTCTCTCTCTCTGTGTATGTGTGCAGTTGAAGAAGGAAATTAGTAATTAGTAATGTCAGGTTTGTGGAGAGGAGCTCTTTGTTTAAAGAGGGATGTTTGGAAAAATAAATAATTCCGTGCAGATGGAAGGAATGCATTTTAATGAATAATTATAAACGGGAAGCAAAGCTTCTGGGTGGTTAGCTTTCATCTTGGCTTTAAAGAGGATGCATCATAATCTATACAATATTGGAATGAGAAAGGAGGTGCATGAGGGGTATATGAGATACCGATGTTATTATAACAGGAATCAGATTTTGAAAAGAGCCTGCAATTGTTTTATTTGGATTAGCAAGATTATGAGGATCTGGATTATTAGGATTGCATTATTAAGATTACTCAAAGGCGATAGGATGGAGGGTGCATTATAAACTTCTTAGCAACAGAGAAAACTCTTTCACCATGTCAACGGCTTGGAGAAATAACGCTAGCTAGGAAAGAATAAATGTATACACTTCTGCATATACTAAATATGGGAAAATATACTAGCACTACATCCATCAGAAAAAGATACAGAGATATTTATAATTTAAAAATGGAAGAAAAGTGACACAGTTATGAACCCATACATATATACACTCGTACAGTTACCAACTTTTCTTTTAATTACGGGATGGAAAGAATGCTTGTGATGTTTTGTACTTCTCAATGACCCTTTACTTCATTGGCGAATTACGCGTTGCCCATTTTTACCTAGTACGTTTGTATTCCTCCTTTCTACCAAAAAACTTGGGTTCTCCCTTCCCCACTGTTATCTTCACAACAACCCTTTGAGGTAGGTTTAGCTGAGAGTGTGTGACTGGCCTACCCAGCTGAGTAGGGATTTGAATATGGACCACTCAGATCCTAGTATGGTACTCTAACCATTACGACGATGATGATGACGACTACGACGACTACTTAATTTCCTCACCACCAAGCCAAATAAATCCTAAAGCAACAGCTTTATTAAGACTAATAACCAAAATATGACAAAGTAGTAAGCAAACTTTCAAGTTCACCATAATTCTTCATCAGGCTGAATGCTGGTGAAAAAAAGGGGGGGAGAGAAAAAAAAAAGATGCTGTTTAGCGTGGTGGAAAGCCCAAGAGTATGGACTGTTGCATTCTCAAAGTGGAGTGGTGGAGGTGATATACAGAATTAGGAGAGACTGTGCCAGGTGCAAAAAAAATCTCGGTGTGTACATAAGGTTACTGGAATAAAGATTGTATTGCTACTTTCTCTTTAAAAATATAAACGTCAGCTGAAATTTGGAACTGAATGCCTACAAGCTAAATAATTACTGCTTCTCAAGACTTAACTTTCAGTCAAAATGCTGGCCATTTTGAAGATCTAGTGCTGTAGTTTCACACTCCTTCTGGAATGAATACGCCTTTGATGTTAACCTACTTCTCCCTTTCTGTAGCATATGAGATGGCTGGAGTGGGTCACTGTCATTGAAATGAGAGCATTCTCTTGAATTTGATTGCAAGGCTATGGTAGTCCAAAGGATGATATCTTTGTTCATGAACCTGTGTTTACTGGACAGAGCACTGGTTCACACATTCACATGGTGACTTGCATGTGTGAATGAGCCAATCGCATTAAAAATAAACCGCGAGGCAGAATTTTTCACTGCGTAACACTTTGCTTTGGAGTCAGTTGATTTGAGCAGATGCAAGAGAGCCCTGAGAAGTGATCAAAAGACTGGAAAGCAAATGACATCTATCCAAATGTGAACCAGTCCTTTGATTTAGGGATGCTTCTCGTCATTTGGACCAACACAAAGTTTCATCTTGATGACAAAAAGATTTTGCCTTGGAGGATGTTTGAACAGTGGCTTATTATTCTTGCCCCCCCCCAAAAAAAACAATTTTAGAAGCAGAGGTCACTGTGGCAATCAAGAAACACAAAGAACCATCCTCTGTCCATCTCAAGGTGCAAACACTAGAGTAAGCCTGTCCCCAGCCATTACAATGAACTGGTGTCCCTTGGCCTGCCAACAAAGCAAGGCGGCTCAGAGGTGGGTTAGCATGTTAAAACAGCCACGGAGCACAGACATCCAATGTGGAGTAGTGGAAAGAGTGCTGGGCTAGGATCTGGGAGGCCCAGGTTCAAATCCCCACTTGGCCACAGAAGCTTCCTGGGAGACCTTGGCCAGCCACACATGCTCAGCCTAACCTACCTCACAGGGTTGTTGTGAATATAAAATGGAGGAGGGAAGAAGGGCAGGGTACAATTATCAAGATGAACTAATGAAGAGCCCAGCAGCCCCCCCCCCACACCCTTTGGTGCTGAGAGCACAACTGAGGTCTGTTGTCGCCATCACTGCAGGCAGACCTGCGCTGAAAGGCCCCAGTGGCATTGTTGGCACTGCAGAGGCTACTTGGTTCTATCAGCTCCTGTTCACCAGTGGCCCTCCATGACAATGGCCCACTGGAAACTTTCCCCAAAAGTTTTGTAGCCATAGCTAGTCCACCCCAGGCTCGTTGAGGCAGGAGGCACGATCCTTCGGCTCTTCCAAACACAGCTGACATCTCATGTGACTGGGTTCCCCTTTCCTTATTTACTCAATATTCCAACCAGTAAAAGGACTCTTTCTTTATCTTTTTGTAAATTCACAGGTATAAACACCTGTGCACTAGCTGTTAAAAACCCCTTCGAGCAGCAGTTTATGCCTTCTCTTCCAACCACAAACACTTCCCTAAAACAATGCCAGGTAACTTCTGTCCGAAGTTCCTTAGAGTTAAAGGAGCACTGAAGTGTACCTCTGTATATTGTCATTTTAGCCATCAAGAGAAAGAGCTATTACAGGGGTTTCATCTGGTAAAAGGGATGATCTGGTTAAATGGATGCCAACTTTGGTCAAGAGAACCCATAAATAGAGGTACGAGCGGCCAGTCCTCCAGAGCTGTTTGAGCAGAAATCAGATGTGTGAAAAAAATGAACCACTTGTAAATCTCCACTGGAATCAACCAGAAGCTACAGTCTGATGATATCATTTCCCCCCCTTCATTTAGGTTGGTAAGATTTACATAACCTGTGATGATTTGTGGAAGGCAAATAGATGTGTTCCATCTTTCATCTCAGGCCACTATTAAGTCCATCAGTATGTCAACTCTCTCTGTTTTCGGTTTCAAATATGTTGTCCTTTGAGCAAAGACATCTGGTACTGTTCTAAGGTCATGACCCAAAAGCCTGTTTCTCATAGCCAGGAGTTTGACACCCACAGATTATAACACTGGAAAATAAAAACATAGCCACTTGAAATCTCATGTTTTTGATAATGTACTCCATAAAGCTTCTTGCTTCCCTCTCAACAAGATAATGAAAAACAAGCCACGTTCCAGCTCATCCAACTTGGCCTGGAGCTCCTAAAATCTTGCGTCAACCCATCAGCACACAGTCCTTGTCACCCATTCCAGCTATTTTGAAAGTTAATCCAGTCTGCCATAATGGCAAAACTCTGTCTTCTACCAATAAGCAATTGTCTAGTGGATAATTAATTTGTTCCCCTGATGGTTATAAACATGTCAGGTTACAATAATCCTCTGTTCCTTGGGAGTGAAATGTGGATGTGATTTCAAGTGTCATACTTTTTGATGCATCATCGTCGAGTCTCTCTGCGCCATCAGACACAATTAATTGTGTGATGATCTATGGCAATGAAGTCCTGCTTCTGGTGGTGTTGGTCAAGCAGGGAAGCATAGCTTCTGAAACAATATATGCAAGGAAATTTCCTAGTGCCTAAAATGTAAACACGTTAACAGAGTTGTCTACAATGTGGGTTAAGAAAGAATCTAGATTTTGAGCTTGGAGTTGGAGCTGAACAGATTTTTCACTGGTGCAAAGGGGAGAAGGGAAACCCACTGACCACCAAAAATGCTGGAAATCATGGGACCTGTTTGGACAAAAACCATGTGGGATGGGAGTAAGGAAGGCAGCTAGGGAAAACAGAGAGAAAAAGCTAGTGAGATCCAGCACATGAAAACAAAATACTAACACACATATTGAGGCCTAAAAGAAAATAAAAGACAATAGACCAACTTACTGAAAACTTTGATTTAGATGGAGATGCCAATTATTGGGCAGTAGGGCAAGATACGAAAGATCCTTTAGAAAGTTACCCATTCATTTGCAAGTTGTCTGATCACGGGGCAAGAAGGATTGTGAACAGGTAACCGTTCCGTTGCTATCTCTCTGTTCCTGCCTCTTAAGAAAAAAATATCTACCTTTTTCATAAGCAGGAACCTCCAAGATTGGAGTTGAAGTGATCATCTCTGAGCATTCACTGAAAAAACTTGGCACCGCAGGCATGTTCAGGAAGAAGAAAATTGGGAGCAGGGCTCTTTTTCAGGGGGAACGTGGGGGAACGGAGTTCCGGAACCTCTTGAAAATGGTCACATGGCCGGTGGCCCCGCCCCCTGATCTCCAGACAGAGAGCAATCTCAACTCCCCTCTGTCTGGAGATCAGGGGGCGGGGCCACCGGCCATGTGACCATTTTCTCTGAGGGCAACCCACTGAGTTCCACCACCTCTTTTCCCAGCAAAAAAGCCCTGATTGGGAGAGAGAAGTGCTTAAAGCCCTACTATGTGCTTTAATTGTTCCTTGCCTTTGACCCCCCCCCTCCATTCAGACTCATTTCCAGTAATGAAGAACACAAAAAGGAGGGCCCCTCCCGTGAAAAAGGCAAACAAAGCAAGTGGCCAAGCCACAACTGGAGGCACGGGGGTGTCAATATCCTGAGAAGAAATCAAAGATAGATCAGGGTATAATCAACCACAAGAATATCCAAATTTATAAATAGGCAATATAGCTCTGTTCAGTGTATAAAGTGACAAAGTGCATATATAAATAACAATATACTTAATAATCTAAAATTGATACAAGATCTGATAAACAGCCAATAAATACAATCAATACAGTCGGGAGTTCTAACATTCAAGTCGAATATATCACAGACAAATTGAATATATCACATACACTAAACAGAGCTATATTGCCTATTTATAAATTTGGATATTTTTGTGGTTGATTATACCTTGATCTAGCTTTGATTTCCTGTCAGGATATTGACACCCCCGTGCCTCTAGTTGTGGCTTGGCCACTTTCTTTGTCATTTCCAGTAATGGCAGACAGGCACAAGGAAAATTGTGCTCATGGGCACCATGTTGGGGATCCCTGGTATACATAGATCTTCCTTCCCTATTTTTCTTTCATATGAACATAAGAGGAGCTCTGCTGGATCAAACCAGTGGATTCACACAGTTGCTAATCAGGGCCATTTCCACATGGCTTACCTTGTTCCAGAAAACAGCGAAATCTCGTGCAAAAACGCTGTTATCATGCAAGAAGACGCGATAACAGCATCTTCTCGTGCAATTTCGTGCGGGATTGTGCTGGTTTCTAGAACAAGGTAAGCCATGTGGAAAAGGCCCAGGTGTCCCAGAAGGTCCATAAACTCCACATAATTTTGCCTCCTATTACCGGTGTTCAGAGTTTTACTGCCTTTGAACATGGAAGCTGTCTTTAGTTGTCATGGGAATGGCCTGACGGACCTCCTCCAAGAAGCCATCTTATCCCATTTTCAAGCCAGCTATACTAGTGGCCATCACTATGTCCAGTGGTACCCTGACCTACCACACAACAAACCTGTGAGGTCGGTTAAGATGTGAATGTGTGGCCCAAACGCCATCCAGCAAGTTTTATGGCAGAAAGAGGGTTTTTAAGCCGGACTGATGCCACTTGGATTTTGGTCCATTTTTCTTCCCAACTTTCCAAAGCATGGAAGAACATAATAATTTTATACTCATTTCCTAAAAGCTCCAAAAGACCAGTCTTGGAATACCGCCCTCTTAAAGCTTTAGGTGGGTAGCCTTGTTGATCTGCAGTAGAAACAGCAGGCTTTGAGTCCAGTGGCACCTTAGAAACCAACAAGATTTTCAGGGTACAAGGTTTTGAGAGTCAAAGCTCCCTTTTTCAGATATCTGACTCTCTGACTCTCAAAATCTTATATCCTGAAAATCTTGTTGGTCTGTAAGGTGCCACTGGACTCAAATCCTGCCACCCTCTGAAAGGTTCCATTTAGAGGATGCCACCATATCCTGATGAAGCTTATCCACTCAATGCAAGCCCCATTGAGTTCAATGGGAGGGATTTAAGCATATGATTTACTCAGCCATCTAAAAGTGGCTAACATTGGCTGGATGACAATGGTTTGATCCTGTAGCTTGTGGACTGTCATACATTTCTGGGGCATCGATATCTTACGGCATGGCTCAGGCATTTTGTTTTCAAAAGAAGACTGTCTTATGATGAGGTTCTAATATATGGAAACTGCCCTTTTTAAAGAAGTGCTATATTCTTTATGAGTTTTTAAAAATATATATATAACTGCAATACTCCTATGGCGATTTTGTCAAATGTGCAGAACAACACTTGATCCACATCAAAACTCCTATTGCTAAGCACTGACCTATATTGAGAATTAGGAAGGCTTTTGTATGCTTAAATAGCTGCCCGCTAGAGAAATTTAGGACTGAGTGAGCAGGAGTCATGTTGGTTTAGTTCCAATAAGGCAGTCATGTGTAACTAATACTGTATTATTAACACTGGGTGAAATTTTCAACTTTCAGTATCTTGATGAAAAACAGACAATAAAAATTGCTTAGTGACTTTTTCTAACCTTTGTAACATGTATTTTACTCACCAAGCCCACTGCTACTCAACTCCACATTCCCAGACATTAAAACAGGGAGATTATACGTGTGCCATTCATCGGGAAGATGACTTTTTTGTCGCTAAATGAAACTTTCATGGAATATTAATTGGCTCATTTTTAATTCTAGCTATTTCCTTTCCTGGCTGCACATTAGGGTTCGAGGTGGGGGTATGTATGCAGCACCAGCACGATCTCCTGCTCAAGTCCAGAGTCCCTTGTATTCTGCGTGGGAGTTGTGTATATAATTCCCTGCCTGTGTGAGATTCCATATTCACTTAAATGGTAGGGGCAATTTCACGACTTAATTAATTAATTGAAATATTTCTATCTCACCTTCTGGTACAAAGAGCCCCTGAGGCGGCTTAGGAAGCAGTTCAAGCTGTCGGGACAACATACAAGAAAACACACAAGTTAAATAGCAGACAAACCGCACAGAAGTCAGAGAACAGCAGCACAAAGCAAGCGAAGTTAGAAAGACAGCCTTGGGCCAGGTCCAAAGCTCAGTGAAACACTGCCGCAGTCCTAAAAGCAACAAAGGAGGGTGCCAGGCATGCTTCATAGCATAAAGCACTCTCAGGGCCACCACCAAAAAGGCCCCATCACAGGTTGCCATCCATTGACTTCTGGCACTGGCAGCAAACGGAGTTCACGAGGCAGTCTCAGAGTGCAAGTACATTTGCATTGGAAGCAGGGATTTTTTGAGCAAAGGTAAAGGTAGTCCCCTGTGCAAGCATCGTGTCATTTCTGACCCATGGGGGGACGTCACATCATGTTTTCTTAGCAGACTTTTTACGGGGTGGTTTGCGATTGCCTTCCCCAGTCATCTACACTTTACCTCCAAGAAACTGGGGACTCATTTTACCGACCTTGGAAGGATGGAAGGCTGAGCCAACCTTGAGCGGGCTACTTGAATCCAGCTTCTGCCAGAATCAAACTCAGGTCGTGAGCAGAGGTGGGGCTGCAATACTGCAGCTTACCCCTCTGCATCACAGGGCTCTTATACATTTGCATTGGAAGCAGGGATTTTGGGGGTATCTGGTCCCAAAGGGCCATATGCAGGGCTTTTTTTTCAGCAGGAACGCAGTGGAACGGAGTTCCGGCACCTCTTGAAAATACTCGGCAATAGTGTGTGAAAATAATATTATTTCAAAGAATCCCGTGTGTTTCTTCCTCATTTCCCTCTTGAGAGTTCCGCCACCATTTTTCCCAGAAAAAAAACCCTGGTCATGTGCAATGATAATTTTCCACTGGTGGAGGGGGAGGCAGTGATTTTTGCAAATTCCCTTCTCCCCCAGCACGCCTCCACATCTTTTGCCCCATGCTTCCCCGAGGTGTCCCCAGCACTGCAGGCGGGAGCGAAGTGGGATGCAGTGAGAAGAAGAAAGTGTGAAAGTTTGTTGAATACAACCCAAACTGTAGATGTCTTTAATGGTCAAAAATAGCATCTTACATTCTCTCTCGAGATAAATTGGAAGCTAATGCAACTGGATCAAGAATGGTGCCATATGATCATAGAGAGTCACAAAATTGGGCATTTGGATTCACTGAAGTTTCAGAGATTTTTTCAAAGGTAGCCCCAGACAGAAAGCATTACAGTTGTCTTAACTAGGAACTTTTTGAGTCCTGACTACCGCCCCCCCCTTATTGAAATGGAGAAGATATGACAAAATCCTCGTGTAAATTTCATGTGTAGCATTCCTGCAAATGTGGGCTTCTCTTTTTGTTGTAATGGCAACAGCATTTACCCTATGAATCATGCCTTTAATGAAATCAAGGGAGATTTTATTGGGGGGAGCTGGAGAAAAACTATTCACAGTGCAAGGGATTGATTAATTGGACACATGACTGGTAACATTATGCTGGTATTCTGAGTAGACACATTTTGACTCTGTACACAGTGGATTAATTCAGCACTCCAATTCCAGTAACTGGAACTCTTGCCTAATATAATTTAATATTGAGGCGGTATGCGAGTACAGAATTCGGAACGCTTCAGTCCTTACTCCCCACACCCTGACGGCTTGTTTATTGTTTATTAGTTAAACCATACAACAAACCACAATTGGTAGGAACTGTGATTAACAAATCAGCTATAAAAGAACTTCAAACCCTAGTTTGAAATCCTGGCTTAGTAGGAACCAGTGGGTTGGATCCAGACGAAATCGACATTTCCCACTGATTTCCCAATTTCTTCCTGTTGCAGAGTATGACGCCCCCCCTCATGTCATTCCTCAGGATCGCCAGTCCCCCACAAAGCACCAGTTTTTGGATATCAGTGGGTTGCAGTGGGAGGGGGGAGGCAGGTAAGTTCCATTCTGCCATTGAAAAATTTAATTTTGATCCATCCCAATTGAATATCTGGTTGTCGATGTCCCAGTGGGGGCTGGAGGTCTCCTAGAGTTACAACTGATCTCCAGACTACAGAGATCAGTTCCCTTGGAGGAAATGCCAACTTTGGAAATTGGACGGTAGACTTGATATCATGGCCAAGCTCACCTATAATAATTGCATACTGCTAGACCTAATACAAGGTTGCCATGTCCCCTCACCCTCAGGGTGGGTGGTTGGAGGACTGGCATTCACTGTTTTAGATGTCTTTGCATGTATGCGCTCCCGGACTGTGTGATTGTCACTTCTGGGAAATGACATCATTGTGCAGGGCCTCGCGCTGCCCCTGGGAGCCATCCTGCGCTCCGCGGCAGGCAGAATCAGGCCCATTTGGGGCCTAAATAGGCCTGCTGTGAAGTGCAGGAGCACTTCAGGGCTGTCCCGGCAGTGCTCCCATGCTCCGCAGAGGGCCGAATTGGGTCCGTTTGTGATCCCTCACCCCCAATAGGGAACTGGCAACCCTACTGCTTGTCGCTGTTTGACCAAACTTTTGACCCCTCCCATTGAATGGCCTGTTCGCCATCAAGTGCCAAAATGGCATCACCCCCTATTTTGGCACTTTAGAACACACAAGGAAGGGGACAGCAGTACCTCAGTCCACTGTGTCATGGGCCCAATCAGGATCAGGCTCTTGTGGCATTTTAAAATGGTGTTGTCCACAGGTCAGAACTGTGGACCTTGTCACATACAGTTCGGCCCTAATCCTTCAATGTGTCAACAGGGCAAAATGACTAAGACGTTAAGGGAACTTAATGTGTTCTCAGTACAATCTCTGGTATCTGATCCCTTTCTTTTCATTATTTTAATTATTAAACTCCTAATTGGAAAAACAGTCTTAATGGGAATAACAATCGTTTATTACTCCATGCTGGAAATGGAGTTTTCAGTGGGTGTGTCGAACAAACGGCATTAAATGTCTGCCAAATAGTTTATTCTTATTAAGCTGGAGTGGGAGGTTTGAAACTTGAAAGCATATTTGCTGTTTTCTTTCCTGTCTCCTGAAATACACATTTCCTTCCTTGAAGACATATTTGTGAAATGAAAGACAGGACTGAAGGAAAGTTGGTCCAGGCATTCCATTCTGTGTTCCCATAAAAAAGGGACAAACTCTGTCCAGAAAATGTTTTTTCCCCCTTGTTGTGGGTAAAATCCTGAACTATGATCAGCCTGAAAATATTACGAAGAGGTTAAAGTCTTCATTTTCTGCTGTAGGACTGTATACAAATAGCTAGATAGAATGGCCTAAGGGTAGAAGGCAGTGAAGGTTGGTAAGCAGTGAGTGAGGCCTCTTCCGCAGGCTTGACTTTACAGCTGGTTTTCTACATATTTGGCCCATGCAGATTAGATCAGCAGTTCAGGATCAGATTGGATCGTCGGTTCTGGCCCCCATAAAGCTGTGATTTTTAAATTCTGCACACGAAGGAGTAGGATAGAAGTGGTGCCTGGTTTTGATTTCTGCGCTGGAAAAATGGCCCATATCTGCTGAGTGCTTTCTGGGGGAAGATGACATGTCAGCAGCAGTTCTGTCAGTGTGGGTTTTAGTTTGATTGTTTGCACGTGCGTTGCAACGTTGCAGTGTTTGGACATTAGAGGGGGTTGCATGATTGGCTGTAGGGTTGCCAGGTCCCCCAGCCCCCTAAATGGGAGGTTGAAGGACCAGCACTTACCTGTGTCCCTCTCGTGTGTGCGCTCCTGCACAATGATGTCACTTCTAGGAAGTGATGTCATTGCGCAGTTCATGTGCCGACCTGGGAAGACTGTCGCACTGTGCAGGGGGGCCAAATCGGGCCCAATTTGGCCTGAATCGGGGCATTGTGGAGCATGGGAGCACTGCTGCGCTCTGTGGTGACCTGATGCCAGCCAAATTGGGCCATCGCAGCATGTAGGAGCGTGCTATGTTGCCTGGGAGGGTGCCCAAGAAGGCATGTTCCCCCCCTGCCAGCCAGGTAAGCAGGGGCAAGGGGTGTAGGGGTGATGGGGCGATCCCTTGCCCTCAGTGGGGGACTGGCAGCCCTACTTGGCTGAGGTGCTCTGTAGGGAAACTTTAAAACATTAAGCTGGATTCAGTAGCCTTTGAAGCGTTTTCCCCCCAGTGTCACAAGACTAATTTTTTGTTGTTGTTAAAACATCAATGTTGTAACGATTTAAAAAACAACAACCAGGAAAACCAGCGTGTCACCCTGATAGCTTCTTGTGTTGTGAGAAGATAATTTACTGCCGAAGTTAGCATACACATACACACAAACAATGACATTTTTTAAAAAAAAGATTACAAATGAGAGTGGAGAGGGAAGAAAAGGGTATAGTTAGACATTGGTGTTTAACCATTTAGGATGCAGAGGGATAAAGGAGAAGGAGGAGGGCCAGGCCAGGGCTTACATCAAAGAAAACATTCTGCACTGCAAAATAGCTGTCTTTACTTTGATATAGCCCTGACCTGGATAGACCAGGTGAGCCTGATCTCATCTGATCTCAGAAGCTAAGCAGGGGAGGGAGGAGTAGATGCAAACAGTAGCTTCTGATCTCCATATCAGAAGCTACTGTTTGCATCTACTCCTCCCTCCCCTCTCCACCTATATATCTGACCAGTTTCTTCTTGCCCTCCATGCGTCTGACGAAGAGAACTGTGATTCTCAAAAGCTTATGCTACAATAAAGTTGGTTATTCTTAAAGGTGCTACTGAACTCTTTTTGATTTTACAAGTCAGAAGGGAGTTCTGACTCTCAAAAGCTTACACTCTGGAAATCTTGTTGGTCTCTAGGGGGCCACCGGACTCAAATCCTGCTATTTCACTGGGATGTTGCGATGATAAAATGGAGAAAGGGATAACAACGTTGTCAGTTGCTTTGGGTCCCCAATGGGGAGAAAAGTGGGCTACATTGTCTCTGTACCAAAGAACGGTTGCCATTCCACAAAGATGAAATACAGAACAACTGAAGTCGAATTGCTAAGCAAAATCAAACGTGTATGTTTTGGTTATTTAACTCCTTTTTATATTATGGACATGGCCTCTGAGCCCTCATTTCTGTTTTTCTTTAACATGTGTGTGTCTAACAGTGCAATCCTATGGAGAGTTACTCCAGTCTAAGCCCATTGACATCAATGGCCTTAGACTGGAGTAACTCTCCATAGGATTGCACTGAAAGAAACATTTTCAGATTGGCTAAATACTTTCTGCATATATCTGCCCATATGTGTGTTGCAAGGTCTGACAGTCATTATGGGGTTCATGTGTTTACCTACCATGCTATTGTTTAGATTGACCTGGAAAGGGAACCTGGCACAGAGCCAATAATCTGCAAGCCCGGGAAACTGAAGTGTGTTTGTAAACTGTTATTGGTCAACAGGTCAGGTGACTTTCTTTCTAGGGTCAAGAAGGAGGAGGAAGAAGAAGATTCTCCATTCAGTTATCCCAGCTCTTTGTTTGTAACAAGTAGTAAGAAAATGTAGCTCTAGGTGTTTGTTATTTTGTAGGCAACCTGTGACCCTTTTCCTTTAGAAGTAAATGATTTTTAAAAGCTAAACTCGTGTGCTGACTCTCTATTGATTCGAGATCCATTGCACTTCTGATTTAAAGCTATTTTTAACCCTTTCCCCCAACACTTTCAGCCTTGAAAAATGCATCTGATCGTTCTTCAAAACCGTTAATTCTTCTTCTGACACTTCTCCTGGCTGTGAGGTAAAAGCCAACTCCACACCCCAGGGAGTGAGAAGAGTTATCTAGCATATTCCACAATGAAATGAAGCTGGGCTATCATTTCGAGGCCATTGCCTAGAAAATAAGATGGCATACCTGTTTTTAAAAAAGTGAGAGAAGAAAGCATTAAGTAATTGCTTCCCGACCCCATGGGAGTTTGCAGGTTCCTTGCATCGTGGTAAGGGAAAGTGTTTTTTTTTTTAAATGAGATGCACCAATGTCTGCAGGATCTCTATGCTTTTGGCGTGGACCACAAGCGATAACAATAATCGACGTCTCCTTTCTTCTCCCCAAAACACCACGTTACCTAGAACACACATATATCTGGCAGAGGACTCTGTTCTTCCTGCATATCCCTTTTGCACCATCTGCCGGAGTGTACTTATATCCACTGGAATGTCTTTAAAGGTGTCAAAAAATCCCACAAACTCTGCTCTGTTTGGCAGCTGAATGGGGAAACAGAAAGGTATCTGGGGAGCCCTACAGCGAAGATAGTTCTGGGGCTCGTTTTTCCAAGTGACAAACGAGACAATGGTTTGCTTTTCACAATATATGCAAAATGGATGCTAAACATCACAAGATGTAAGAAATAGGCTAGTTTTACGATGGAGGCAGGTGAGGGGGAATGAAGAATAGTTGGTGCATTCACAGTGCAATCCTAAACAGAGTTACATCAGTCTAAACCCATTGACTTCACTGGATTTAGAGGGTTGTAACTCATTTTAGGATTGCACTGTAAATCTCTGCATTTTATTTCTACTTAAGTCCTCTGTGGGGTTCATTCTTCCTGTCAAGTATTCTCATCAGTTCTCTCTATCCGAATCTAAAGCACTTAGCCAGTGGTCGTTTAAGAGAGAACTGTAGCAAAAACATGTTTCAAGATGCTATACTTCCTCAAATATTTTACAGGGTAATAGACAACCCCAGAACAGAATATCATGGGTTAGATTCCTTGTTAAATTTTATATGCGTGCATGCATTATTTGTCTAGTCATTTATGACAGACAGACAGATGATGGGGTAATAGATTGGCTCCTACCAGCTTTCCCATTGGCACAAGAGGAAATTGGGCACTTTCACCTCCTCCTTCTTGACAGACTCCTGTGACATGTAGGTCCTTCTGCACTCTTAACCCAGCAAAAAAAACTGGTAGAACCTAACCCGATAATAACAGCATCAAAATCTAAAGACCCACATGTAATCTTCTACTTGTGCACAGTGGCTTTTTGATGTGTGGCTAGAAGTTGAAGGATGGGAGACTAGGCTGGGTGCTGAAGCCAACAACACTATACTATGGATGTTGTTCCAGCAAAGACCTTAACTATAATCTTGTAAGAAGGTGGACATAAAGGCTCCTCCCGTCCAGGAAGAAGCTACCAGTATTGTGCTGCACCTGGTTATGGGGATGAGTACTGTGAGGGGGTGAGGTGGTTTAGGACACGGAGAGGCTTGAAAGTTGGGTTGGGGACAGATCTTTGGTGCAGCAGCAGGGTCTGGGGCAAAGACTTCACGGTCCAAGAGAGCTAGTTTGGTGTAGTGGTTAAGAGCGGCAGGACTGTAATCTGGAGAGCCAGGTTTGATTCCCCACTCCTCCGCTTGAAGCCCGCTGAGTGACCTTGGGTCAGTCACAGCTTCTCGGAGCTCTCTCAGCCCCACCCACCTCACAGGGTGATTATCACAAGGATAATAAGAACACACTTTGTAAATTGCTATGAGTGGGTGTTAATGTTATGTATTGGGACTGTTGGAGCCACTGTAGTTTTGGGGGGCGGAGCCACTAGTTCTCGTCAGAGCTGAGAGAGCCTGTGAAGAGACAATTACAGCCAGTTAGAGATGGCTGCAGTCATTGTTCCCTGTTAATTGTTAAATGTAATAAATTAAATTAAATTACTGGTTATTGTTCAATAAATATTGATTGTTTGAAGCACTGCAGTTTCCTTCCAGTCTCAATACATATTAGTTAAGTTGTCCTGAAAGGCGGTATATAAATCCAAGGTCATTCGAATGGTATTTAAGTCAGAAGGCAGGGCTGCAACCCACAGTGAGCAAGCTGACCAGCGTTTTGGGCTCCTCCTGCATGTCAAAGGGAGCTACTGGAGATATTCTCAACTGCCTCCATCTGTGGTGGTGTCAGCTGTGCACCTTGTCCGGCAAAATCCCTGCTCAATGGCATTTGGCCAGCTCTTTCCACCACAGCCTCCTTTCTTCTACCTTGTTCTCTGTGTGCAAAGTGCCATATCAAGTCACAGGTGACTTATCCCAACCCCTGCTGGGATTTTCAAGGCAAGAACCATAACAGAGGTGGTTTGCCATTGATTGCCTCTGCATACTGCCCTCAATCTTCTTTCATGGTCTCCCATCCAAGCACTAACCTGTGACCATCCTGCTTAGCTTCTGAGATCAAACAAGACCTTGCTCGAGCTGTCCCCCAAGTCCAATGTCCTCTTCCTCAACACTCTTCCTCAATGCTTGCTTACTTGAATGTAAACAAAAACCAGAGAGTTTCAAAGCACAAATCTGTCCTTGTAAAAGCTCTCTAGCCTGCTTGACAGTCTTGCATGCATTGTAGGGGCATCCACAAAGCTATACTGGTGGAACTGTTGCTGTCTCTAACTGGCAAGGGTTTATGTGTATGAAAGGTGGCACCTGCTAAGTTGTCCTTAGCCTGGGTTATATCACAAAACCTATTTCATTTGCATCTGGCCCTCCTTCTAAGGAGCTTTGAGCAATGCTCCTGCCCTCTCAACAGCTCTGGAGTTTAGAGAGGTTTGGCTGAGAGAATCCTGCCCCCGAGCCTTCCAGCTGTACCTTTGTAGCCAAACAGGGATTTGACCCACTCTCCCTCATCAAAAGACAGCCACTGGAGCCTCTGCACCTCACCAGAGGAAGCTGGAATAAGCTGAGATAGCTATTAGCAAAGATGGCAGCCGCTTCCAAAAACGTTTTGGAGGCATTCCAGGCTAACGAGGCCTGCAATGGAAAATCACAAGGGAAGGAGAGGACTGGGAAAGAAATCTGCCGGCCAGGAGTGAAATGATGATCACTTTGTCTAAGGGTAGATGAGACAAGACTTGCTACGGGAGGGACCGGGGAATGCTTTAAGCTGTTTTTCTGATGGGAACGAGGACTACAGAACATACGAAGCTGCTTTACACGGAGTCAGGCCATTGGACCATCTAGCCAAGCACTCTGACTGGCAGTCAGGCAGAGAAAGATCTTTCCCCAAAACTGCTGTCTGAGATCCTCAACCGGACCTACCATGGATTGAATCCAGGTCCTTCTGTACACCAAGCTTGTGGTCTTCTGCAGATTAATGGCTCCTATCCTTTATGTGTTTGCAGATGGTGGCAGATCTAAGTGCCATGGAGTACAGGAAAGGACTGGCAGGACAGGTGGGTGAGTGGTCAAGGGAAAGGATTTGGAAGATGACATACTTTTCAGTTGTGTGCAAAGTGCCATCAAGTCAAAGCCAACTATTGGTGACCCATAAGGTTTTCAAGGCAAGAGACTTCCTTGGTGGTCTCCCATTCATGTATGAACCACGACTGACCCTGCTTAGCTTCCAAGAGGTGACAAGATCAGGCTAGCCTGGGCCACTCAGGTCAAGGCTCAACCTTTTCAAATTGGGCTGTGCAAACACCCCCCCCCCCAATATTGTTAGCATTCTTGAACCTATTTTGATCTCCATTGAAATTCTCTCCTCTGACAAAGGAACGTTCAAACTCACCTTGAATTTTATGGACAGAACTTGACTTTTTCCGTGCTATGGGTAAATGGTGTTTTTGGATGATCTTACAGTGTTTTGTCAGCTGTTCGCTCACCTTTTGAAGGTTACAAAATCAAATGAGAAGTTGCATGCATGAAATAGCTATTCTGGTCAAGCATCAGAGACAATCCCTTTCCTCTCACTTCAGATAATCTCTAACACAATACTTTTCAGTGTCGGGAGTTCATACTCACTCAAATATCAGCCACTGAGTTATGAGGGGTTAGTTAGCAAATACTCAGGCTGAATCTAGACAATACACTCACCACATTCCTGGCTGATGACTGATTTGCTACAAGTGTAGATCATTGCAAGTATTAATTCCATGGCATGGCGTTTCATCTTTAGATCAGATCCAATTTAGGATTACTTTCTTGCTGACTCAACTGGAAAGCTTTGGTTGCAAAAAGCAAGGAAGGGAGTCTATCGCTGATTATATGGAGTCTGTGCATTAAACTGCTCGTGGTCATCATATTTTAACATAGTGATTTTGTTCAGTAACACGATGTTCCATATCTTACATGCTAGAATTACTGATGTCATATGACTTATTTATTTTTTGTGTAGAAAAAAACCGCGCTAAAATGGGAAAAATTTTTAAAAAGGTATTTTCTTTTGTTCCCTAGACCTCTGGAGAGCTTTTCCCATAGCCCCTAGCAAGATTCCTAAATAAAGTACAGATGTCAGTAATTACCAAAGAAGAGCTCTAGACACAGAAGGCTAGATAGAGTCCCTTCCCCCCCCCCAGGCAGCTTGAAATCAGAACTCTATGGCCAGCTAATACTGAAAGCTTTGTTTCCCAGAAGCATAATGTGAATATTCTAATTGCCACTGGATATAAAGATCATCACGAGCAACCCAAATAGCCAAGTTTGGCCTGAGCTTGTCAGGTTTTGTCAGCTAACCAGCATCAGCCACATGTCAGTAACTTAATAGGAGACCACCAAGGAAGACTAGGGTTGCTATGTGGAGAAATAGTAAAGAGTAGAGATGGGCATGAACAGCAATAGGAACAAAAAAAAGCCACGAACAGCCCAATCAGCTGTTCGCGAACAAGCTTTTTGTGAGGCCCCATTCTAAATGAACAGGTGGTCGTTGCAAGCCTCGTTCATTGCTGTTTGTCAAGCCAGACAATCTGGCACCTGCAATTAATACTCTTGGCAAATGGAGGCAGGGACTGCCTGAACTCTGTCTGAACTCCTGCTGTTGCCCTGGAAACCCCAATCTAAGCCCAATTTAGCTTGATAGGCAGGTCTTCCTTTCAAGTGTGGAGCTCCAAATTTGTTACAAGGAAGCAAAGAGCAGGGGGGAGGGGGGCTCCCAGCTCTGGTTTTGCAGACAGTGAGGGAGAGACAGTTGCTGTTGGCATTTTGAGAGAGAGACAGGGAGAGCGCATTGGAGCTTGAATTTTCTTTGTGTGTAGTGGGATCAGGATCTACCTTTTCAAGTTCCAGGGCTGCTTCCAGGCTTTGGGCCAAGCTATTATTTATTACTGGTAACTTTCCTGCTGCTTGCTTAGGTAAGGTTTCTGGGAGTGGTGTGGTAGGGATCTTGATGGCTGGAGGAGAGCCTGCTGGCCCCCGCAAACAATGAACAATGAACATGTTCGTGTACAGGTCATATTCGTCAATGTTCATTGTTCATGGATGGCAACGACCAACGAACACCATGTTCGGATTTTTTTCTCTTCATGCCCATGTCTAGTAAAGAGTCCAGTAGCACCTTTAAGACTAACCAACTTTATTATAGCATAAGCTTTCGAGAACCACAGGTCTCTTCATCAGATGCATCTGACAAGGAGAGCTGTAGTTCTCGAAAGCTTATGCTACAATAAAGTTGGTTAATCTTAAAGGGTGCTACTGGACTCTTACTATTTTGCAACTACAGACTAACACGGCTGAATCCTCTGGATCTATGTGGAGAAAGGCAATGACAAACCACCCCTGCTTATCCCTTGCTTTGAATACCCTATTGTTGGGATCACCATGAGTTATTTGTCACTCGATGGCACGTTCTTCTTCAAAAAGATCACGGGAAACCGTCTCAGAATTGTTGAGGCCAGTTTCTGTGCTGGCAAATGGCAATGAACATGGTAAGAGTTCTAAATGAACTAATATGTCACATGAAAAGTGACACTTTTTAGTAGAAAGTACCACGAGTAGAGGGGATTCCCCCCTCCATTTTATTGTCACAGCAACCCTCCATGGTAACAATTCCAGAAGAGTAGCCATGCAGTGACTGTTCCCAGGTCAGCTAGTGAGGATCGTGGGTAACCAAGGCCTCTCCTGTCCAAGTCCAACCCTCTGTCCACTGCATCCTTTACACTGGCCCTTGACTTGGGTTGGTGGGCTGCATTCAAACCTGGCATAGTTGCAAGGAAAATGGGAGTGGGGAGAGGTTTTGGCTTTATCCCAGCTGTATGTCTACCACTAGAAATCTCTCCTTGTGTGCCGAAACTGAAACAGCAGGATGTGGTTGGGCTGTTAATATGATACCTTACTTAGCTGTCAACTCACCTTGGATTCTCGAGCGTAGTGCTAACTGTGTAAGAATGTCATTTCTCTCCCTCTCTCTCTCCCATTGCTGGGGCAATTGTATATAACAGGATACAAGAATGTTTCACAGGCAAACTGCCCAATCAGGCTAGGAGGCAGGGCACCAGGCTGTCATTTGCATCATGAGAAAATTGGTCTTTTGGTGTAATTTCCTTCCTGTAATTAGTCTCTCTGTGCTTTTTAGATTCTATGTCATGCTGTCAATGCAACATGTTCGACAGCATACCTGCCGGGGAAAATATTTGCTAAGGTGGTGAGAAAAATCTCATTTTTCATTAAAGTCATCAGGAAGGTGGGGGGGGGAGAAACTATTGTAGGAACCTTTTGAGAAAAAAATCAGGGCAAGAGAACAATGAATTCTGTATTAAACATCATGGCAAGGATCGGTAGAATCTGTTGATGGGGATATTTTTCTCCTCTCTGGGAAATTCTGACCATGCAAGCCTAACTGCCTGCATCCATTTGGATGTGGAGGTGTCAGAAATCCCACGAAAAAGTCACCAGCGTTTGGTGATTGGGGTGTTTTTTTTAGGATGTGTGGAAACAGCAGAATTACACTTTTTTAAGCCCCACTGTCTTCAATGGACTTAGAAGAGTGTAACTCTTGCCTCAAGTTTTCATGGGAAATGTAGGCATCCTGGTTTTACAGCTTGGCTCTCCATTACAGCTGCAAGACCAGGATGCCTACATTTCTCATCAAACCTGTGTCAGGCGTCACTTGTAGCTTGGCTCTGAGAGGTTCAGGACTGGTGTGTGTTGGGAGGCACCACAAAAAGCCAAAGCCCCTGCCCCAATGAAAGTGGCCTGAGTGGGGGAGGCTTCCCCATGGCATGGGAAGAGGGGCAAAGTTATTTACGAAGGGCAACAAAAACCCTTGGGCTGGCCCTGCCTATTGGTGTACATGCAGCCTCACTCATGCCATTTCTGGTCAGGAAAACAGTGTGTGTGTGTGTGTAGGGGGGGGACATTTATACCCCCTCTCCCAAATCAGGCCTTGCATTCCCAGCGGAGATCTCTCAAAACAAGTTCTGACTGAAAATCCTCATGGCCGACCCAGCGGCCACCATAGCGTGCAGGCTGACCCTTCGTTCTCTCTACTATTAGGACGTTTGTTGACTACATATGTTTTTATGGATTATATTTAATTTATAGATTTTAGCTTAGAAAGTCATCTTGAATGCATTTTGACATGGCAGGATACAAATGATCTAAATAAATAAGTCAATGCAAACAGAGAAGCCACGGAAAATAAAAGCGGTGAGAATCAAATCAACGTTAACAAGGGAGAGAAATACAGGCAGGGGACAGGCCTCCGCCTTCTGCTTTACCCGGTGTCTTGAATTGACTGGTACATGATTCCTTTTAGAGTACTACAGCATCCATCAAAGGCAAATTGTTCAGCAACTTCCACGACAGCATGATCCGTACTGAGCATCTGTTCTCTCCTGTCGGGATGCCACAATGATAAACTAGTCGGGACGGAGCCATCTTTCAGCATTCGTGCGGCACCTTCGGATCGAGGTGGGTTCTGATCAGTTTCAAGCAAACCCAGGTGGCCATGGGAGGAAGGCGCCACAAGAAGGCCTCTTCAGCTGCAATAACAGCTTTCAGAGAGGGAACGTCAGCATGCGGTCGTGAAACTCTCACTCACGTGCACCACAGAACACACATGGCATATCTGCCTGCACATGCTATAGATTGGTGAACAACCAAAAATTAACTGGGGGGGGGAAAGGATGTGCTTTTTCACCTACGGAGCATTCCCCGGTTCCGTGATTGCCCCCCGCAGCTTTATTTATTTCCTCTACATTTGTTTGCAAAGTGAGTCTTTTCTCGTTCATGTATTTGCTTTGTTTAAACCCACAATCATGACACAGGCACCGTGTGAAATCCTGGCTTAAGTAAAATAACTATGGGCGTTTCACTAATGATACTTGGTCAGGATCCATCAGACATGTGGAGTGGGTTTATTGAGCACAGTCACTCACAACTATAGTTTTGCTTGATGCTTGAATGCAGACATCTTAGGGTTGCCAGGTTCCCTTAACCTCCTGGCGGGAATTCACCTTGAGTAGATCTTTGCGCTCACACTTCCAGGAGTACTTCTGCATTTTGCACTGGGCCTATTTGGGCCCCAGACAGTCTGATTCTTTAAGAATCATCCTGGAGCTAAGCCTGTGCGTGCACTCCCGACTACAATGTGATGTCACTTCCTAGAGTGACATCATCACACAGGCCATGTGAACACTCTCACTCTTCTCGCAGGGCTGATTCTTAAAGAATTGGCCTCATTTGGGGCCCAAATCAGCCTGGCATGAAGCATGGATGCACTCCCGTGGCCTACGGATGACATCACTCCTAGAAGTCACGTTGTTGTGCTGTGCCAGAAGCATGCCCTGGGAGGCCTGTTTCCCTGTCTTTCCCCCTTGCTAGCCAGGTGAGTGGTGGCGGGGGGTGGAGGGTGGAAGTGGGGAATCCCGCGCCCCCACCAGGGGACAGGCATCCTAAGATATCCTGGCTTAATCCTGGTCCAATCTTGGCCCATTCTCTGGTGACGCCTTACCAGACTACAGAGAGAATAAAAAGAACCCTGCTATGGAAGACCCCTCCCCAGCCTTTCACACACCCTGCCACTCACTCTAAACCTCCCTTCACAGGTTTGGGGCTTCCCAGGGAGGTAAGATCGCCACACATCATCTATCTAACCCCCCACTACAGTGAGCAGAGACCCTTGACCCCGCTCTTCTTTTCCAGAGGCTCCACCAGACAGGCTGCCCATTCCCAGTATTTGCTTCCCTTCACCCAGCTACTTCTCAGGGCTATCGTGGAAAGGGAACTTAGAGCCACTCTACAAGTGACACCTGACACAGGTTGGACACTTGTCAGCTTCCCTCAAGTTTTGATGGGAAATGTAGGCATCCTGGTCTTGCAGCTGTAATGAAGAGCCAAGCTGTAAGACCAGGATGCCTACATTTCCCATCAAAACTTGAGGGAAGCTGACAAGTGTCCAACTGTGTAAGGCATCACTTGTAGCTTGGCTCTTAGAGGTTATTTTCCTTATGTATGCTTCCACCATTTACTTCACTAGGCCCATTTAATGTGACTAGAGCATTTGAGGTCTCTGTGTGAGGTATTTTCCCTCAGCCAACAACTTCAAGCCAGCCAGGGTTAAACAAAACAAAAGGAAACTTTATTTATAAGATGGAACATAGGAGTGAATGGTTTTAAGTTCATAACCTGGAGTCAAACAGGGAAGGTTTTAGTGTAACAGAACAGGTTTTATAGCCAGCTATCTTCCTGTCTCCGTTTGGTATAGTGGTTAAGAGCGCAGGACTCTAATCTGGAGAACTGGGTTTGATTCCTCACTCCTCCGTTTGAAGTCAGCTGGGTGACCTTGGGTCAGTCACAGCTCCTAGCTCTCTCAGCTCCACCCACCTCACAGGGTGTTTTGTTGTGGGGATAATAATGGCATACTTTGTAAACTGCTCTGAGTGGGTGTTAAGTCATCCTGAAGGGAGGTATATAAATTGAATGTTATTATTATTGTCTCCTCCCTTAGCAGCATCCAAATCCCTTTCCCCCCTCAGCAGCTCCAAAAGCCTTACCCTCCACCTCTCACTCTTGCCAATGGACTCCAGTTCTCCCTGCCTCAGCAGTCCGTTCCTCTCACTAGTTGGTTTCTCAGGAGAGCCAATCCTGTTCATCACACCTGCATTCATCAAAGCAAACCAGAGTTTGAATGATTGTCAGCTAAATCCTGTTTCATAAACTACATCAAGTCACAACTGATGTATGGTGACCACAGCAAGGGGCTTTCAAGGCAAGTAAAATGCTGAGGTGGTTTGCCATTGCCTTGCTCTGCAGCAGAGTCATCTTTGGTGATCTGCCATTCAAGTACCAACCCTGTTTAGCTTCTGAAATCTTACCGGAAATAGCACTAAATTGTACAGTATGTAAAGCAAAAAATTAAGCAAGCTTTAACAAATGTTTGACATTTTATAAGAAAGTACAAATTGCAAAAAGTGCTGAATATCAATTAATACAATGAACGCAAATATTAACAAGAGTACAAAATAGTATCCTAAAGTCCTAAATGCAATAAATACACATCAAAGTCTTTATAACAGTCCAACTGATGAGGGAAGACTAATTCAAACAGGTAGGTCACAGGTAAGTATCACCGTGTTCAGCCTTAACAGTAATTTGCTCTTTCTTATTCATTAGTAGGTGTCTTCAAAGAAGGGAATCATCAATGTTACAATCAATAACTGGAACAATTATATCCAGGGCTTTTCTTCAGCGGGAATGCAGTGGAACGGAGTTCCGGCACCTCTTGAAAATACTCGGCAATAGTGCGTGAAAATAATATTATTTCAAAGAATCCTGTGTGTTTCTTCCTCATTTTCCTCTCGTGAGTTCTGCCACCTCTTTTCCAAGAAAAAAATACCCTGATTATATCCAACAAATGGATGCTGTAATGAGCCTAACGGGAATTGCCAGCCTGTTGTTCTCCATTTTGTGCTCGACCTTATCAAAGGCTCATGAAACACAATTTTAAATCCAAAACATCATGAAAACATTTTCTTATCACCAAGTTGGTGCTGTGACTGCTATTACGGTTGAACAAGGTGATACTTACCTGTGACCTGCCTGTTTGAATTATTCTCTATATATTAAACAAAGGAGCAGCAATCTCGGTTATTGGCTTGGATTTCCACCAATTTCCACTAATGGAAGGGGCAGGTGATTTTTTCAACTTCTCTTCTCCCTCTACAGATCTACCATTTATTCTCAAGCTGTTCTTGAAGATCTCTTGTCTCCATGAAGCTGCATTTTGGGGACAATTTTGGGCTGCGGAAGAAGAGGAGAATGGAAATTCCATTCTGCTGATGTAACTTGTATTGTATTTACCCAAAAGGAAGATGACCCTGAAAGTAAACAATCCCCTCCGCAAAGTTACATACAAAAGTCGTTTTTATTACTGTACATACCTGTAACTTGTGTATGAATTTAAGAGAGTCTTGATGGCACAAGTGGAAAAAAACCTAGTCTTTTTTTCAGGTGAATAGGGTATGTTTGGTTAGCAGACTTCTACTGGAGGTTCAAAGCTATCAGTCTCCAGGTGGCAGAATTTTCCCTGTTGGCTGCTGGTTGGGCTGACTATGCTGATAACCACAGCAGCCCTCTGAAAACCCGTGCTGGGAGGGGGGGCGGCCACTAGGGTTACCAGCTCCAAGTAGGGAAATTCCTGGAGATTTGCAGGGGGGGGGGCGCCTGGGGAGGGTGTCAGAACCGTGGCTAGATAATATTCTTACTCCAATCTGCCTTCTGCAATTAGACAATAGTCCATTGTTTCCAAAAAGCATTCAATGAAGAAAAAGATAATTATAGTCCACTGGCCTGAATGCAATATTCAGGTTGGTACATATGCATTGTTACCAATGACTAGCAAAGCATGAGGTACAAAGTAACAGATCACAGAAGGCCCAACCTCCCCCATAGTTCTCAAAACATTCCCTTTGAAGTCAGGATAGCGAAAGTTCCCAAGGCCGGTTCTTGGTGGAACGTCGGTAGCCAAAACAATCCTCTTCTGTGAGATAGCTGCCTGGGAACCTTGGCACCTGTGGAGAAAGCACTTAAACACTGAAAGGATTAAATATGGAGTCGGTTAAGCAAAGCAGCACAACACAGCATTCTGAACCTGACATTCAGCCCCCTCTAAGATGCTTCCCCCCCCAGGCTTATGTGGATAACGAGAATGAAAGGATTTAACTAGTCTAGGAGCGTGGACATGTACAGAATTCACCCACTCATCGAACCCAGAGTCAAAGTCCTTCCATCTAATGAGATAAAACAACTGATTACGTTTTACTTTAGAGTCTAATATTTGTTGAACTTCATAGTGGGTTTGATCATCGATTAATGTAGGGATGGGAGGAGCACGGGTGTGCCACTGGTTTGCAGGAGGGGCTTTCTTCAATAAACTGACATGGAAGGTATCATGTACGTGGCGTAGATTCTTTGGTAAATCCAAGGCAACAGTCACTTTGTTAATTACTTTGCGAACAGGAAAAGGTCCCAGGTACTTTAATGCGAGCTTGCGGCTGGTTTGGGTTACTTTTAGATTCTTCGTAGAAAGATAAACGAGGTCGCCTGGTTGTAAATCCCATTCCGCCGCACGGTGGCGGTCGGCGTACTTTTTGTAATCCTGTTTGGCTTTGTCGAGGTGTTTTTTGATTTGAGTCCATTGTTGAGCTGCTTCCCCCCACCATTCGGTGACGTCTTTGGAAGCTGTAGTAGGAGGGGGGAGCGCTTCAAACGGAAATGGTTTGAAGTGGAAGCCATAGACGACTTTGAAGGGAGTTTCTCCCGTGGAAGCATGGATGCTGTTATTATATGAGAATTCTGCCAAGGGTAGCAATTCAAACCAATTATCTTGTTGGAAATTAATGTAACAACGTAGAAATTGCTCGAATATCTGATTAGTTTTTTCTGATTGTCCGTCTGTTTCTGGGTGATGGCTTGAACTGAGACCTTGTTCAATGCCCAGCAGTTGTAAAAGCTCCCGCCAGAAGTTGGCAACGAATTGTCCGCCGCGATCCGAGATCACCTTGGATGGAAAAGAATGTATTTTTACAATGTTTTTGATAAAAATGTCAGCCAGTTTTCTAGCGGAAGGAATCGTGGTGCACGGTATGAAATGAGCTTGCTTGGAAAACAAATCAACCACAACTAAAATACAGTTATGCCCCTTTGAGGGGGGTAAGTCAGTGATAAAGTCCATAGAGATTATTTCCCATGGTCGATTGGGCGTCTCTAATGGTTGCAAGAGTCCTGGGGGTTTGCCCTTTCGGGATTTGGCGCTGAGACAGATGGGGCAAGACGCAACATATTGGGAAATGTCCTTGCGCATGCCCGGCCACCAAAATTGGCATTGCACTAAGTGAAGCGTTTTTAAGTACCCGTAGTGCCCCGCCGTGGGGGCATCATGACAACGGTGTAAAACTTCTTTCCGCAAACTTTTGGGTACATAGAAGCGATCTCCCCAAAGCCATTCCCCTTGGGCGGACTGTTGCAGCTTGTCTTTGGGTGCCTCCCCCCCTCCTTTTCCACTTCAGCTTTCAGCTTTTCTCTCCATCCCTGGTCGGGTTGACGGGAGGGGTTTGTGCGGCTGCGAGTGGTCACCACGCCCCCTAATTGCGTAGGTGAAAAGACTGTGTCAATTGTCTCCTCCCTTTTGCTTTTGTGTTGGGGCATGCGTGATAGAGCGTCGGCCAAGAAGTTAGTTTTGCCCGGGAGAAAGTTTAATGTGAAGTCGAATTTGGAGAAAAATTCCGCCCATCTCAGTTGTTTGGCGTTTAACCTGCGAGGGCTGCGAAGGGCCTCTAGATTCTTATGGTCCGTCCAGACTTCGAACGGATGGCGGGCTCCTTCTAACCAATGTCTCCAGTTAGTGAGAGCTGCTTTTACAGCAAAAGCCTCTTTTTCCCATACATTCCAATTCCTTTCCGCCTCTGAAAACTTTCTGGAAAGGAAGGCGCAGGGTTTGAGCTGTCCGTCCGCCCCCCGCTGTAGGAGCACGCCCCCAATCGCCATGTCGCTGGCGTTGACCTGTACTATGAAGGGGCGGTTTTCATCGGGGTGTTGCAGAACGGGCTCTGAGACAAACTGCGTTTTGAGGTGACTGAACGCTGTTTGGCATTCTGGTGTCCATGACAGTTTTGCGCTCGGCTTTTTGGCTTGGTCCCCCTTGTCTTTGGTTTTTAACAGTTCAGTTAGGGGGAGTGTGATCTGAGCGAAATTTGCAATGAATTCTCTATAGAAGTTGGCAAAGCCCAAAAAAGATTGCAGTTCCTTGCGGGTTGCAGGGGTTTGCCAATTTAATACGGCTTGTATTTTGCCTGGATCCATTTTTAGGCCCTCTTGAGAAATACAATAGCCTAAATAAGTGAGTTCTGTTTTGTGGAACTCACATTTGGAGAGCTTAATGGGCAGTTTGTTATTCATGAGAGTGGTTAAGACCCTTTTTACAAGGTCCATGTGTTCCTCTTCGGTCTCCGAATAGATTAACACATCATCTAGGTACACTACAACGCCTTTATACAGAAATTCGTGCAGTACTTCATTGATCATGGACATGAAAACCGATGGGGCCCTGGCCAGGCCAAAAGGCATAACTAAATATTCATATTGGCCGAGGGGTGTGTTAAACGCGGTTTTCCATTCATCCCCTTTGCGAATACGAACATGGAAGTAAGCGTCTTTTAAATCTAATTTCGTAAAGACCTTACCTTGAGCCACGACGTTGAGTAGATCTCTGATGAGCGGGATGGGGTAGGCGTTGCTGGAGGAGACGGCGTTAAGTCCCCGAAAGTCGGTGCACAGTCTTAAGCCCCCATCCTTCTTTTTGACGAAGAGCACCGGCACGGCATGGGGACTGTTAGCAGGGCGAATGAATCCCCTTTGAAGATTGAGATCGATGAATTTGCGGAGCTCTTCTCTTTCGTTGGGATTCATGGGATAAAGACGGCCCTTGGGCAGCGAGGCGCGCGGTATGATTTCTACGGCACAGTCCGTCCTCCTGTGAGGAGGTAAAGCATTGGCTTCTTCCTCGGTGAAGGCTTGGGTGTATGCTCTGTATTGCTTGGGTATTTGGTTGATTTCTTCTTGGGTGAGGAGAGCAGATTCACTTATAGTTGGGTCATTGCCCCAGTTTTGATCCCAACGGTGATTTTTACATGATTCATGGGTAAATGTAATGCTCCCCTCTGCCCAGTTGATATAGGGGTTATGATCGCATAACCATCGGCTTCCCAGGATCAGGGGGTATTTCGCTGTGGCACTAATGACGAATGATGTTACCTCCCAATGGTGTCCCATGCCGGTTATGATTGGTGTGGTTTCAGTAGTGACTGGATTCATGTTGGTGCCATCCATTTGCTTGAAAATTACCAGTATTTCCAAATCTTTTACTGGAAGCACTAGTCCATTAACTAAAGCTGGTGCGATAATGTCTCTGGAGCAGCCCGAATCAATTAGAGCTTGTACACGGATATGCATTTTCCTGTCCGGATTCACCAACGTTACTGGTATGAAGAGTATGGACCCATGGGGTCGGTTCAGAAGCGGGACCCCCGAAGGTTTGATCTGCCGTTTGGGCCCCTTTACGACAGATCCATTTCGTTTCCCAATGCGGGGCTCTCTGGATTCTCTCCCCCCATTAGGGCAGTTGGATCGTCCTCCATAACTTCCTCCAATTCTAACCCTCTCTCGGGAAGATTTCTCCTCAACGCTCCCCTACCTCTTGGAGCGGTTCTTGGAGCTGGAGTTGGGCGCGATGGTGCCGGGTAGGCTGCGGGGGCTGGGCGTCTTAGTTGGAGCAGAGGTCTTTGCACAGGCCGATATGGGCATTGTGCCGCAAAATGACCACTTTGGCCACATTGCAAACATAGCCCCTGTTGCCATCTAGCATCTCTTGCTCCACGAGTAGCATATCCAGCCCCCCGGCTTCCCCTGAGGGGAGTAGAGGACCGTCTTTGGCCCGGAGGTTGTTGATGTTGTTCCACTAAACGAACTTCTAGGAGCCGGTTTTCAACTTCGCAAGTCAATTGTATCCACCCCAACAGCGTAGAAGGGTTATCTTGCATGAGAGCCCGGTCCAGCAATTTCGGATTCAACCCTTGTTTGAACAAAATAATCTTGGTAGACTCTTTGCACCTTGGGCATTTAGCAGCGAGCTGTCGGAATTTTGTGGCGTAGTCTCTAGCCGACATGCTGCCTTGCCTAATTGCCTGCAATTCCGTTCTAGCCCTAATTTCTTCTAGGGGGTCTTCATATTGGGCTCGGATCGCATCCACTAGCCCTTGGAGCGTATCTAATTCAGGGGCCCCCACGTTATAAAGTCCCACATACCAGTCGGCAGCTTTACCTTGGAGACGTGATCCCAGGTGCTCTATTTGACTGGCCTCACTCCCGAAAAGATGCCCCCATCGGTTGAAAAATTGCACCACTTGTACCAGGAAAAATCCCAATTTGGAAGGGTCTCCATCAAACGTAGCGTCCAGTTTGACCCATCCCATGGGAAGATCTTGTCTAGGAGCTGGTGCCGGCATTGGGTAGGCATCAAGCGGAGCGAGTTGTAAAGGAGGCTGTCGCGGCGTTGGCGGTAGCTGTGGCGGAGGATACTGAGGGTAGGGTTGAGGTTGGTGCAGCAAAGGCGCTCCCGGAATCGGCTGGGGAATCCCCGGCGTTGGCTGGGGGATCCCCGGCGCCCCCGGAATCGGCTGGGGGATTGGCTGGGGTCCTCTTGGAGCCGGATGTACTGATGTTGGCCGAAAAGGTGTCGGACGCTCCCTCGGTGGGGCCCTGGGTGCTGGTTGAAGGGGAGTGGGGGCTGGCCGCAACGGAGGTGGGTGAGGAGAGATGGGTTGAAGAGGAATCATATCCCCTCGCGGCCCCGGTGTCAGAAGAGGCCTGTCCGCTCCTGGGATGACTGGTGGTGTGGTTCCTCTCGGAAGGCTTGGGGGCTGGCTCGCTTGCGTTGTGGGTGGTGGGACGACCGGGGAAGCTGGCTCTAGCAGTCGTCCTGGTTCTTCCCCTCCTCCTCCAGTCCCACTAACCACCGGAGTTATAGGGTGATCGGGACGAGGGTCTTCTGGGCATGGCTCTCCACCTCCCCCGCCGGTGCCGACATCTCCTGGTACAATCGGTTGATCGGGGCAAGGATCATCTGGGCAGGGTCCTTCCCCGGTGACCGAGTCCTCGTCTCCCGTCTCTGGTGGCTGTTGCGGCCACAGTTGATTTTGCAGGTTAGCCAAACTTTGGCTGATGTCCAGTAGACCAGTTGGCGGAACACGACCTCTGTCTCCCGCCACTAGCACCGACAGCAGGTGGACGGCATTCGCCAAACTTTCTTCCATGTTTAAGAGTCTGTTCTCCAACAGCTGTACTCTATCCGTAGTTTCCTCCTCCCGTAATTCTGTGGACCCCACATCTCCCATCGTCTGTGAAGTCGGTATAGTTTCGGGCGGCGGTCCCGTGGTTAACGTCTGCTGCCATGGCAAGGGTGTTTCTAACCCTTGTTCCTCTTGAGATCTCGCCGCTAACACTCCTTTCGTCAGACCAGTGATTGCCGAGATCCCTGAGTCAATGGCAATCGTCCGGCTCTGGAGCTGCACCCATTGGTGCTCGCTTACATCTTGTTGCCCCGACCACGGGGTGACTTCCGCATAATCCCAACTCAGGGCGCCACGGCGGGACGTTTCCCATTCCGTTTGTTCGGTCGTCCTGTTCCAAAACAGCCACGGTCGGCCACCGGTTTGCTCGGGTATGGATTCCAAACTGCGCCGGCTATCCAACTGTAGCTGTGTAAACATTGTGCTGGCCCTCCGCTCTCTCGTTTCCCTTGGCCTTGCACCCCACTGCGTCGGGGTGGGCAAGTTGAAGAGTGGTGCGGCTGTGGCTCTAGGTCGCGTATCTGCGTTGCTGAGAGCGAGGGTATAAATCGTTGTAACCGAGGAGCTGTCTCCCCGCGGTACAGGTTCAAGGGATTCCAAACCTTGAGAGCCGGGAGAGGCATACGGGTCAAACAAAGGATCCCTGACTGGGACAGCTTTGGAGTCCATCTGATCCGGCTTAGGCATTGGAAAAGTTGATTGGTAACAAAATGTCAGAACCGTGGCTAGATAATATTCTTACTCCAGTCTGCCTTCTGCAATTAGACAATAGTCCATTGTTTCCAAAAAGCATTTAATGAAGAAAAAGATAATTATAGTCCACTGGCCTGAATGCAATATTCAGGTTGGTACATATGCATTGTTACCAATGACTAGCAAAGCATGAGGTACAAAGTAACAGATCACAGAAGGCCCAACCTCCCCCCATAGTTCTCAAAACATTCCCTTTGAAGTCAGGATAGCGAAAGTTCCCAAGGCCGGTTCTTGGTGGAACGTCGGTAGCCAAAACAATCCTCTTCTGTGGGATAGCTGCCTGGGAACCTTGGCACCTGTGGAGAAAGCACTTAAACACTGAAAGGATTAAATATGGAGTCGGTTAAGCGAAGCAGCACAACACAGCATTCTGAACCTGACAGAGGGTGGGGTTTGGGAGGTGAGGGGCCTCAGCAGGGTATAATGCCATAGAGTCCACTCTCCAAAGCAGCCGTTTTCTCCAAGGGAACTGATCTCTGTCGGTTGGAGATCAGTTGTAATTCCCGGAGATCTCCAGCTACCACCAGGAGGCTGGCAACCCTGGCGACTACAGGGGGAGGTTTTAGCCTTTGTTCCCTGTTTGTAGGCCTTCTTCTGAGGCATCTGATTGGCCACAGCATGAAACAGAAAGCTGTACTTGATGGACTCATCCGATCCAGCATGGCTGCACTTACGTTCTTATGACTAAGGATAAGATAATAAGAAGTTGAGAATTGGTGTCTGTGCTGTACGTGCTTCATAAGAGTGTGGCTTTGGCTCTATGGCAGAGCATCTGCTTGGCATGAAGAAGGTTCCAGGTTCAATCCCCGGCATCTCCAGTTAAAAAGATCAGACAGCCGGTGATATGAAAGACCTCTAGCAGAGACCTCAGAGGGCTGCTTCCAGTCAGAACAGGCAATACCGGCAGGGATGGACCAAGATCTGATTTAGTGTACGGCATCTTCATATGCATGCAGACTGCTCAGTTCCTTTGTGCTGAGTGATCTGATTTCTCCAAACCCAAACTCCTTTTAAAATAAAAATTGTGTGTGTGTGTGTGTGTGTGTGAGAGAGAGAGAGAGAGAATGTGAGTTTCAAGAGCAATAGGGGAATAAGTGGCAGGAAGGCAAAGTATATTGTGTTCAAGGGACACAGAGACTGGAAATTTATAATAGGATCATGCATGAAATTTTCATTCAGAAATGACTACCTGCAAGGTGCACTGGTACAGGGTACCTGTAAGCAGGGTTTTTTTTCTGGGGAAAGAGGTGGCGGAACTCCGTGGGTTGCCCTTGGAGAAAATGGTCACATGGCTGGTGGCCCCGCCCCCTGATCTCCAGACAGAGGGGAGTTTAGATTGCCCTCCACACCACTCACCGGCGCGGAGGGCAAGCTAAACTCCCCTCTGTCTGGAGATCAGGGGCCGGGGCCACCAGCCATGTGACCATTTTCTAGAGGTTCCGGAACTCCGTTCCACCGCATTCCTGTTGAAAAAAGCCCTGCCTGTAAGGAAGAAACAAGGAATAAAGATAATTTCCCCTGGATTCCTCCCCAGAGCAACCAGTTCCTATCCAAAGTAACTGATACCAGTTCCTTGGCACATATTTCCTGAATGATACAGGGCCAGGCTAGACATTCAGGTTTTTAAAGAGTTGGGTCAGGTTTCCGCAGCTATACAGCAGTTAAAAAGTAAATGGCTCAAGCCATTTTCCCGTGTCACAATAGCATGGGAGGAGTGTTTTCTCCCTGTTTTTACTGCTCCACATGCACAAAATACTCCATGTGGAACAGAAAAAATGGGGGGGGGGGGAAACTCCCTCTCCTCCTATTTTGAGAGGGAGAAACAGCTTAAGGGGGGAGGGAGGAGCCCCTTCTCTCCCCCCCCCCATGGAGTTATTCTGAGGCCCTTCATTTTTAACAGATACTCCCCAAAGCTTCTGGGGAACTCAGACCCAACTCTCTAAAAACCTGCACATCTATATTGGCCCATATATGTCTGCAAATGCAATTACTCTTTACATTTTTAGGTGCACACTGAAGGACATAAAGTCCAAAGTGACCCCCAAGTGGAAGCCACTGCACAATAGGGTTCACAAGTGCTAACAACCTGAAGAAAAAACAAACCCAATGGCCTGCCTCTTTAACAGAGACTTAATAGGATATTACCGGGTGACGGTTTTTAACCTCTGCATTATGAAAATGTTCAGCTGCCCATTTCCCCTCATTAAGCTTCTGTTAGGATGAAGACTTTGGGTTGTTGTCAGCCCTAACAAACTCGCCGGGCATTCAACCGGTTGAAAAAAAACAGAAGTAACATCAGAAGAAGTAAAATACTTTATGGTTTCCCGCCTGGTGGATGCCTGCTCGGTGGCTTCATAGACACCGTGCAAAATTAATCGCCATGGTAAGAAATGATTAATTCATTTGCACAGTCTTTTTCGAAGGAAATTCAATTCCAGGAAAGGACTAAGGACGTTTAAAACACGCAAAGGAAGGCCAAACATCTCCCTCCCTCCGAGCACGGCAAGGACAATGACTTTTAATAGGAGGCTTCAAATTGTTTGTGCAAAGGGGAGGGGGACAGGAGAAAGATCTCTGAACTAAGACTTTATTTCCTTAAAAAAAAAAAGCCAGAATATTCCCAATTCCAGCACAATAAGAACTCATTTGCATGAGACTCTTATTATAGCTGTTCTAGTTGTCGATTTAAAAGAGTGAAACAGCCCTGAATTCAAGCATATAATAGAATATGTGCCTCAGCCATGGGGGTGGGGATTGGAATGGAAGCAAGCTTAGGTATTTTATGAACAGCAGCTCTTAGGGCTGATTCAGTTAATCCATAGGGCTAAAGCAGCCACTCAAGCCATAATTTTATCATAGTTGCATGAAGAATCCTTAACAAAGTTAATATTTAGGTTGCCAACTGATGGTTGGTAACTGGCAGGAGGGCAGGGACATAGTGTCACGTGCAGCATGACATCGCTTCCAGGAAAACAAGAAGTGATGTCATGTCATTCTAGGAATAGCCAGAAACTCTATCGTAAAATCTTCCAGGTTTTCCCGGAAAGTGACATCATGCCATGGGCAATGTCAGCTTTTTAATCTTACTTTTCTCCCTTGACCCAAAGGTGTGGTGGCAAAAAGAAAAGGTTGCTTGGCAAACCCTAATCCTCAGAGCAATCTACGTTATTTCCCCTTTCTCCATTTTATCCTCTTAAGAACCTGTGAGGTAGGTCTGACTGAAGAAAGAATGACTCGCCCAAAGTCTTTCAGGGAGTCTCATCCTGGGCTAGTCACAGTTCTCTGGAGCACTCTCAGTTCCACCCACCTCACAGGGTGTTTTGTTGTGGGGATGATAATAGCATACTTTGTAAACTGCTCTGGGTGGGCATTAAGTTGTCCTGAAGGGCGGTATATAAATCAAATGTTGTTGTTGTTGTTGTTATCTAGGGCTGCCTGGCATTCGGTGGGAGGGCTTGGGGTGGGAAACAAAGATGCGTGCTCATGTCATTGCTGATGTCACTACATCACTTCCTGATACAACCCAGAAGTGACAAAGGGTAGTTCTAGGGATCTCTGGAAACTCTATAATAAACAATATTAATAATAGTTATAAATTTGATTTATATACCGCTGTTCAGGACAACGCCTACTCAGAGCAGTTTACGAAGTGTGCTGTTATTATCTATATGGCAATTACCCTGTGAGGTGGGTGGGGCTGAGAGAGCTCCAAGAAGCTGTGACTGACTCAAGGTCACCCAGCTGGCTTTAAGTGGTGGTGGTGGTGACTGCCCTCAAGTCATAGCTGACTTATGGTGACCCCTGGCAGGGTTTTCATGGCAAGAGACTAACAGAGATGATTTGCCATTGCTTGCTTCTGTAACTCTGATCCTCATTGGAAGTCTCCCATCCAATTACTAACCAAGGCTGACCCTGCTTAGCTTCTGAAATCTGACAAGCTCAGGCTCACCTGGGCTATCTATATCAGAGTGGCTTTAAGTGGAGGAGTGGGGAATCAAACCTGGTTCTCCAGAGTAGAATCCTGCTGCTCTTACCCATGACACCAAACTGGCTCTCGTTAAAACCATACCAATTGTATCCAGAAGTGAAGTAGGGACGTCAGCAATGTCGGCCTGCTACTTCTTCTGCCAGAGCGGGCAAGGTTCATTTGGAAATGTTGATGGCACAGTACAGAACAGTGTTGCTTTTCTAGTCACAGACCTTTCACAAAACCAATGCCCTCTTTGAGTCGAAACACACAGAGTGACGGCACAAAGCTAGTAGAGTCAAGTCATTAGCAATTGCATGCGAGCAGGGATTCTTGCAATGATGTTAGTGACAGAATACAGACGTTGCAAGTATACATTTCCTTCTATTTTAACCTGTAAATTGCTGGCGGGAGTGGATCTTTTCAGGGCACTTTCTATAGGTCAGGTTGTGTGCTGATGTTCTTGTGTGAACCTCTCTTTCTTTGTGCAAGAGGAGCACATATGAAGCCGTCCTATACTGAATCAAGACCTTTGGTCTATCCAGGTCAAGATTTTGCCTACTCCGATTGTTGACACTTCTCAAATTTCTCAGGCAAAACTCTTTCCTATTAGCTCCTATTAACTGGAGATGCTAGGAACTGAACATGCAAACTTCTCCTTGCAAAGCTCCACTGCTAAACCTCTAACTCTCTCCTAAACACACAAGCACAACTGCCTGGCACTCTGATGGGCAGCAATCCTCCAGGGTCTTAGGTATAAGTTTTTCACTTCACCTATTACCTGGCCCTTTTAACTGGAAACCCTTGGAATTGAACCTGTGACCTTGTAAATGCCAAGTAGATGCTCTGTCACTGAGCTATGGCCCCAGTTTGAAAGCACAGGCTATATTTACACTATAGATTTCCTATGGTTCAAATGACAGTCTAAAGCACATCACTTTTTTTATGTGATCTACCACGTGAATCACAGCTAACCCCCTTGTGTATGTGATGCACACAAAGGTCTTTTCCTATGTGACAGGTTTCTTCGGGTGCTTCAGTGTGGAAGTCAGCTCGGTGCATATGGAGTATCTCTTTATGAAGGGCCTGTCTGCACTATAGGTGTATCTCAGTTTTATACCAGTTTAGGTATCATAGTTTCCACCAAATAAATAGCTGGAGATTTCTGTAATAAAAACCATAGAATCATAGAGTTGTAAATGGCCGTACAGACCATATAGTCCAGGAACAGTCTAAAGCATCCCCGACAAGTATCCGTCCAGCCACTCCTTGAAGACTGCCAATGAGGGGGAACCCACCACATCCCTAGGCAGCCAATTCCATTGCTGGATTACTCTTCCACCATGGGCCCCTTCATCATATGACAGTTCCAAGTGTTTCTGGGGAGATAATAATCACATAATAATAATTGCACTTATATACAGCTCTTCTGGACAGATTAGAGCCCCACTTAGAGCAACGAACAAAGTCAATGATATTATTATCCCCAGAATACAACTGGGGAGCTGGGGCTGAGGGGAGTGGCTTCCCCAAGGCCACCTGCTTAGCTCAGGGCAGTAGTGGAATTCATACCAGCAGAGAGCTGATTTGCAACCCAACCACTTAAATTTGTAGTGTTGACATGGCCAGTGTTGCCACCAATGGCTAACAGCACCATGGCCGTTCCCACACGGCTTACCTGAACCCGGAATGCTGCACAGCATGCTGAAAAAAACGCGGAAGATCGTGTTTTCTCTCGTGAGTTTTGCGTGAAGTTGTGCAACATCGTGCAAAACTCGCGAGAGAAAACGTGATCTTCCGCATTTTTTTCGGCATGCTGTGCAGCGTTCCGGGTTCAGGTAAGCCATGTGGGAACGGCCCATATTGAGTAGTTATTACATTTCTGCCCCGCCTTCCTTCCGTCATAGAAGTCAAGGTGGCATTCATTCACAGAGGTTGTCAGAGGGTCTTGCATCCAAGGTCTGACCAGATCCAGGTCTCCTTCTCTTCAGCAAGGTTTGCTGTATCATGTGTGTGTCAATCATTTCCTGGGGTACCTTCATTTCTGTGTCTTTAATTTTCACACATGAGGCATCTTACATGAGGATGCTCAAGTGTAGAAATATGCAATCAGGGCTTTTTTTCAGCGGGAATGCGGTAGAACGGAGCTCTGGCACCTCTTGAAAATACTCAATGACAGCACGTGAAAATATTATTTCAAAGAATCTCGTGTGTTTCTCCCTCATTTCCCTCTTGAGAGTTCCGCCAGTTCCTTTCCCAGAAAAAAAAATCCTGCATGCAATGTTAGCTAGGAAGTGCAGTTTAAAAAGACATAGCTGAAGGCTCTGTCAATTTCCCCTCTCTACACAAAGCCAGCAGAGATGGCACTTTAGAGGGTTTGTTAATTTCATCTTTGCCTGCCCTAAGGGGTGATGAAATTGACAAAGCCTTCCCGTAAGTGAAGATGAAATTAACTAACTCTCTGAGGGTCGATCTCTGCCTGCTCTGTGTAGAGAGGGGAAATTGACAGAGCCTTCAGCTCTGCCTTTTTAAACTATGCTTTCCAGCTAACATTGCATCTCCCCACACTTGAGTGTCCTCATGTAAGATGTCTTGATTTTTAGTCTAAAGCCTCTAACTGGAAGAACAGTGGAGGGGAAATACTCATGAACTTTACCAAACTCTCCCCTCTGCTTCTCCTTGAAAAGAAGAACATGGTGGCCAAGAGGGACGTTGCCAAGAACCGAACTGTTGCCTCACTATCTTGCTTCCATTGCCAAGCCTCCATTTTGTCAAAAGGCCCGTGTTTACTTGCCAGTGCAAATGTGGAATGGGTGGTGTCCCCTCTTCTAGCAAAATGTCAGCATTCCTCTGCCACCTATTGCTAAGCAACACTTAGTGAAAATATATTCCATTTTCTGCGGTTCCCATTTGGCACCTCCTACCATGTTCTTTCATGTTCAGCTCCACAGTGTAACAAATCAAAAGGCTGTTTTCTATCTTTGAGTGCCAGTGCAAATTGTTGCCATCCCTGGAAGGAGAGGCACGCAAATTGGCAAAAAAAGTTAAGACCTCCGAGTGACTGCGTGTACTGAAGCGCCACGATTCAGCGGAGGACGGTGTGCTGCCAAGCAGAATCCCAAAAACATTACTCCCCTCCCCCACTACACATTAGAACTTCAAGCTGATCAAAGAAACAAACACTTTTAATGAAGCATATGCAGGATACATCGAAGAAGAGGATTCACAATGCATCTGCTAGGGGACCAGAAGGCTTATCAAAAGTGTGAAGTTGGAGAGGAGAGAAAGATTACCAGGGGGTGATGCCAGAGGAGATTACAGAAATATATATATATTTTTTTTTAAAAAAGCAAAGGCCCTTAAGAACATCTATCCAGTGAGAATCAGAAATGCTTCTCCTCAATCTGCAAAAACCTGTTGTATACTCTGAGAACATGCATCGATTTGGAGTCACTCTCAAACGGCAGACCGGCTTGTGGTCTCAGAAGCTCCCCAGAAACAGAAGGGAAGCCCTTGCGGAAAACGTCAAAGGCCTTTGCCAGAGCAAAAAAAGGAGAAAATGCTGAATGAAAACGCAGTGCCCGTTACTGTCTTGATTGACAAGTGCTGCAGGGAGCACGTGCAAATTTAGCAGCGCTGCCTTTTCTTTCCGTTGCGCAGGCAGACTGAGCACGGCTGCATTGGTGCAAGGGAGGAGCCCCTCGTGCTCCCTCGTGCTCCCTCTGATGTTGAAACGGTGAGGCATTACAAGTGTGCCACAAAGAAAAGAGAAGGTGGTCCATGTGGCAGCAAAATTCATGAACTAGAGTCTTGGATTTAAGGAAGGACCCTGGCTGTAAGCCTCAGGACACTTTCCTGGGAGTAAGCCCCATTGAATAAACCTGGACTTACTTCTAAGCCATAGGGGTAAACTACAGGGGGGCTGAGGGGCTCGAGCCCCCTCAGATCTCACATGAGGGTCTCAGTTACAATAGCCGATGAAGCACAGGATTGTCCCCCCTTCCTGTTATATCATATTATAATTTCTATGATTCTTTGGGGCTTTGTTCCTGTTTTTTGCTTGTATGTATTAGCGTGTTTATTAAGAATTTATAATTTTTAAAGGTATTGCGGTTTGTATAAACAATTTACAAATAAATGTTATAGAAGAATTAAGAGACTCTGATAGAAGATATTTGATTTTGAAAATCAGGTTCCTGCAAGGCAAGGTTTACACTCTAGCAACAATATATACACCAAACAATGCAAGAGAAAGTTTTTATGAAAATGTTTTCCAATCCATTTTCAATTTTCAAGAAGATAATGATCTTCGGAGACAGGAATGGGGTAATGGATCTAAGAAAAAGATAGGTGGGGGAAAAAACCAAAGAAGGCAAACTTCTTCAAAATGTGCTCTCTCCCCTCCTATCAAGAAACTATTTTTGAGGTAATATCTTAAATAGTATATGATGGCTTCAGTGGATTAAATGTCTAAAAGATTTTTGATCCTACAAAGGGAACACAAAGCTTACAAACTATCAACTAAGCTTGCGTTGCTTTTACATTGTGGGCGACTGAAGCGGTTTACATAAATAAAAGAAAGGACCAGAGAGCATATGAGATTTTGACAGCCATAAATCCAGAGAGCATTTACCTCAGAAGTCTCTCCCCTCTCTTCACTTCCCCCCCATCTTCTCCAAAATGTGTTTAATTATACGGAAATGTTACAATTGGAAGATGCTTGTAGGATCAAAAATCTGAATATTGGAGACTATACTTTCTTTTCTGACAGAAACCAAACACATTCAAGAATTGTTATGTGCTGGATATAAAAATCTGCCTCTCTGGCAGATATGCCAGAGAGGCAAATTCCGGGAAAAATGCGGAAGATCGCGTTTTCTCGCACGAGTTTTGAGATATCACGCAAAACTCATGCGAGAAAACGTGATCTTCCGCATTTTTCCTGGCATGTTCCGCAACATTCCGGCTTCAGGTAAGCCGTGTGGAATTGGCCCATTATGAAATTTACCATTATATCTTCTGGGGGGGGGGGGAAACAGTCATTATACTGCTGGCATGAATCAACCACGCCGTGTGCCATCACTTCCCTTTTGACCTATAGTGGCCCTATGAATTAATGACCTCCAAAATGCCCTATCATTAACAGACTTGTCCAGATCTTGCAAACTGGAGGATGTGGCTTCTTTTATTGAGTCAAACCATCTTGTTTTAGGTCTTCCTCTTTTCCTACTACCTTCCACTTTTCCTAGCATTATTGTCTTTTCCATTAAATCTTGTCTTCTCATGATGTGACCAAAGTATAATAGCCCCAGTTTAGTCATTTCTGGGTCAATTTGATCTAGAACCCACTGATTTGTCTTTTTGGTGGTTCATGGCATCCATAGAACTCTCATTCATCAAATGAATACATGAGCACGTGAAAGGAGTTGCAATGTTAATTTTCTCTTTGCCTCCAGAAAACTCTTGTCAGTTTAATCTCCCCTTCTAAGAGGCAAAGAGGAAATTAACAGCCATCTCCCTCAGCATTGCGACTCCCTTCACATGCTCCTCCTTGTGTAATTTGTCTCTTGTAGCTTGACTTTAGGCCAAGCTTCAAGTGACGAATGACACTTGAATGACAAGTGAACAGACTCACGTGTATTCCTCCCTGTTCACTTGCGCTCCACTTGTGCTCCAGTTGCGCTCTACTGGGCCAAGCTACAAGTGATGAATGACACTTGAACGGCAAGTGTATTTCTCCCTTTTCACTTGCCCTCCACTTGCGCTCCACTCAATCCACTTGCCGTTCAAGTGTCATTTGTCACTTGTAGCTTGGCCCGTAGAGTGCAAGTGGAGCGCAAGTGAACAGGGAGGAATACACGTGAGCCTGTTCACTTGCCGTTCAAGTGTCATTCGTCTCTTGTAGCTTGGCCTTTTGAGTGGAGATTTGAACCCAGGTCTTAGGCCCACACTCTAATCACTACACCACTCTCTCTTTCCTATTGCAGAAAACTGCCTTCTCATATTGAAGGTCAATGGGAAAGGAATTACACTTAAATCCTTAGAGAAGGAAGATCTTGCAGTCTTGATTTCATGCTCACACATACAGACTGCCAAACATCTCCATCAAGAATAACGAGTGTGGTAATCATTACAGAGAGAGCTTTTGAAGGTGGGAAGTTCTTCTTCTGATTTGAAATGCAAATTCTCCTTGATAGTGTGAAAGTACAATAATTTAATAGATTTGCAAATTAGAAATATTGCAGAAGTACCAACAGGATGATTTTACTGCTCGCATTGTAATAAACTTAAAATAATATCTCAGAAAATTCCAGGTTTTGTTACATCTATTTGTCTTACAAAACCTTCAACACAGAAACTTAAATTCATTTTTCCCCTCTTTGATGCATAAAACATAATCTAAATGATCTCCACAAAATGAGCCAATATTCATAACCTGGCAAACAGTAGTGGATTTTATAGAGTATTGCTATATGGCTAAAGTTTATAGGCATCTGGTGTAGAATATGAAAATGGTATCTTAAGAAGCTCGAGATTCCCCCCCCCCTCTCCTTTTCTTTAAAGCAAGTTTCTAGCCTTCATGATTTCCATGATAAGCACAAGCAGAGTTAGTAGAAGCAGAGCAAAAGCCACATGGACTAGGGATGCTTGAATACCTCTCATTTTGACTCATTGGTAGGCTGATCGTTTACCTGCTTATGGCAAGTAAACTCCCAGTGATTTGATGCACTGCCTGCCACCACTCTGAGCAGCAGTGGGAGGAAAATAAAGAAAAAGCTCTGGCCTAGTTGCCAACAGGGCTTTTTTTCAGCTGAAATGCGGTGGAACAGAGTTCTGGAACCTCTTGAAAATGGTCACATGGCTGGTGGCCCCGCCCCCTGATCTCCAGACAGAGGGGAGTTTAGATTGCCCTCCGTGCCACTCAGCAGCGCGGAGGGCAATCTAAACTCCCCTCTGTCTGGAGATCGGGGGTGGAGCCACCAGCCATGTGACCATTTTCTCCGAGGGCAACTCACTGAGTTCCACCACCTCTTTTCCCAGAAAAAAAGCCCTGGTTGCCAGCTCATCATTTCTGGGTAAACCCAGAAGTGACAATGGTGGCACTAGGAATCACCATAGAGTTGAAATGATTCCTAGAGCTACCACTGTCACTTCTGGACTGTATTCGCACTGACATAACAACAACATTCGATTTATATACTGCCCTTCAGGACAACTTAACGCCAGAGCGGTTTACAAAGTGAGTTAATATTATCCCCACAACAATCACCCTGTGAGGTGGGTGGGGCTGAGAGAGCTTTGAGAAGCTATGACCGACCCAAGGTCACCCAGCTGGCTTCAAGCGGAAGAGGAGTGGGGAATCAAACCTGGCTCTCCAGATTAGAGTCCTGCCGCTCTTAACCAGTACACCAATGTCACAACCTCCCCCAGCTCCCCGTCTCCAACCCTCTTGCTGGATGCCAGGTTCCCTGGCAACCCTACTCACTGGTCAAGAGCAGGGAGCCTATTTTTTGTCAAACAGTTTGGGTGTTCTTGAGTAGATCAGTGGGTTATCTTCTTCATATTCAGGCAGTACATTTGACATGATGGAAGTCCTAGTTTCCCTCCCCAATGACCTTCTGTTAAGGAGGCAGCTGTGAGCTGTTAAGGAGCCAATCAGGCAGTAAGTGATGATAAGCAATGTATTTTTTAAAAAAGTCTTACCTTTTTTTAAAGTGCGTGTTATTGAGAATACATTTTTGCACAGCCTTATGGGAGCTATTGCCACCCACGTCACCTCAGCCAACCCTCTGTGACCCTACGGGGAGAATTTATTTCACCAACTGCGCAGATGCAAAAGCCCCTGTGAGGCAACGGAACTCCGCCCCCCCCTAGCTCCCACAGAGTTGCGAAGAGTTTGCGTGCTCACAAACACAGGAAGCTGCCTTATAGTGAATCAGAACATCAGTCCATCACGGTCAGTATTGTCTGCTCAGGCTGGTAGCTGCTCTCCAGAGTCTCTAGCAGAGATTTTTCACACCACCTGCAATATTCCTTTTTAAATCCTCACCGCCTTCTGCTGCTGCAGGTGAAGTTCTAATTTCTCTCATTGCTGCCCCATCACGATTACTACCCACTCTTTACAAATAATAATAATGTGGGTGAGCACTGCAGCGGCGAGGACTGAAAGGCAACAGGGCGGGGGTTTGGCTCGGTGGTAGAGCCTCTGCTTGGCATGTAGAAGATTCCTGGTTCAATCCCACACAGTTAAAAGAACAGGTGCTGTGAAAGGTTTCTGCCTGAGCTGCCGGACAGCTGCAGCCAGAATCAACCATAGTGACCTGGATGGAACAAGGGTCTTTTTCGGGATAAGGCACCTTCGTATGCTCATGTGTGTTGAGTGATCCGTATGTGGCAGACGCGCATCTTTGCCACATTTCCTTCCCCCCAGCATTCCCTTCCAACTCCAGGAAAATTGATTCCCCTCTGGAACTTGCTTGAACTAATAACCACCTGAGCTGGCGGAGGCTGCACTGATAAGGAGGGTGATGGAAATCTCCCTCCCTCCCTCCCTCTTCTAATGGTAGTGCTGTCCTTGCAGGAAAGACAAGAGGGGATGATCCGTCTATGTGGGTCCCGTAACCCACCCGGCACAGGCTTTGCAGGGACTGCAGCAAAAATCTAGTTTTGATAGACTGCTGGATCCAACCCAACGGCGGCTGTCAGGAGGACAGAGGGAGAAGGTGCAAGGGTCAGTGAACTCCTCCAAACCACTGTAACCCTGCATCCTCTTGGACTCGAACCCAAGTCCCAACCCTCAAGCATGCCACCTTACTGTGCAGTGATGGATCTGTGCCAGTGTAGTGTAGTGGTTAGAGTGTCAGATCTGCAAGAGCTGGGTTCAAATCCCCATTCTGCCATGGGTGACCTTGGACCAGTCACGCTTTCTCAGCCTGCACTACCTCACAGGGTTGTTGTAAGGATAAAACGGAGGAAAGGAGAACCATGTACGTTGCTGTGAGCTACATGGAAGGAGTATGGGATTAAAATGTCCTTTCCTACCTATGAGACCCCATTAATGAAAGTCATCTTGATCTTGTATTCATAAGCTTCTCCCGTCACCCAATACTTATTTAAGCACCAGCCACCTTGGCTTCATTGTTGCCCTTTCCTTCTGCCAGAGAAAACTGAAAACTTCTTTCCATAGAGTCAGAACTGCATAGTGAGAAAGACAGAAGAAAGACCGCTGCAGGTCTCTTTTGCCCACGTCCATTTTGCCTTAGGTTACCGGCCTCGCAAGGCTCACCAGCATATGCTCCGGCTTCCGAGAGGCAGCTTTCATGAATATTCTTGACCTTTTCGAGAATATTTCCCCCCTTTCAAACGGTACAAACCTGCAAACAGGATGGTCTCAAGACAAGTAGCATTGATGCTCAATCTATACATTTTAACTGTCCTTCTGGATAAAGTCAGACTGAAATGCAGAGAGGGGAAAACCTCTCCAAGACTCTTAAAGGAATTTAAAACAACAACAACAATCATCTCTGGGCTTGACTCTCTTCCCTGGATTGCAAATGCACACATGCAGAAAGAAATACGGGATCGAGCGCTTATTAAAGCATGCAGACCAATGCAGGGTTCCCAAAGCCATCTTTCCAGGGCTCCTGGTAAGCCACAGACCAGATGCTGGCTGTCTTGAGAGAGATTGCTGCAGCTTTCCCCCTTCATATTCAGCTGGTAAATGTCATTGGGAGGTAGTTAAATGCCTTCTCCCCCCCCCCATCTGAGAAAGAAAAAAAACGTTTTTGCCACAGGGGTGTTATATTAGAAGTCCATCAGGGAGCAGCTGCTGTTGCTGGGAATATGGGAATGGGTGAATGGCTTTTAAACCGCAAGCCCAGAGGCAACCTCTCATGAGATGCTGCCCTTGTTCTCTGCTCCCTGCCCATACGGGGTGTTTTAATCAGTCCGTGGCTTATAGACGAAATTCCTGTACATCCTGGGCTGCCAAAATGCATATCTGGACAAGAGGTTAAGCTTCATGATTTGTCTCTGCTGCCTATATCAGAACTTCCACAGGGCTTTTATTCCTTAGAATTCCAAGCTGCCTTCCTCCTAAACATCTGGGCCAGTATTCCTGGTTTGCAAGGATCCTGTTTAACAGTCAGAGGATATGGCTTTCCCATATTGTTCAAATGTTTTTGATTTTATTGATCCATTTATTTACTTCCTTTATGCTCCTCTTTCTCCCCAGAGTGGTTTGCAACAGTCTCCTTTTCTCCATTTTGATCCTCACAACCACCTGTGAGGGAGGTTAAGCTGAGACTGTGTGACTGGCCCTAAGTCACCCAGCAAGTTTCCATGACAGGGGGAGGATTCGAACCTGGATCTCCCAGATGCAAATATTTCAAGTTTAACCAAGACAGAGACCCTGTTTTCTGATCCCCATCTCAGATAAAATCACTGCCCCAATTTTTGCATTTTATTAGTGCGAGTGGCAAGTATTGCCATTAATCACAGTGCAGTTCCTTCCTCACGGCATCTAAAAGTTAAACCTGTGGGCTGGAGAACAGAGATCCACCTAATCTCTACAAAAGATCCACGCCAACACAATACACATGAACATTAAGGCATCTTGTACAACTTGGCATTTCACACTCAACAGCTGTTGGGTTATATTTTGAACTGTTGATAATACAGTGTGAGAGACAGTGGTGGTCTAGTGGTTAGCGTGTCAGATTGGGATCTGGGAGACCCAGGTTCGAATCTCCGCTCTGCGGTGGAAGCTTGCTGGGTGACTTTGGACCAAGCACACATTCTCATCCTAACCTACCTCACAGGGTTGTTGTGAGGATAAAATGGAGGAGAGTCAAACGATGTAAGCCGATTTGGGTCCCCATTGGGGAAACAGATGGGGTATGAATGAAGCAAACGGAACAAAAAAATATTTGACCGGGGGCAGAGGGGAGACACTACTTTGGCTTTGAAATCAGTGCAAGACAGCAGACAAGCAGGCTGAGGTGGGGTAGAGTTTTCAGCTGAATGAAAAATGGGCTATGTTGCGTGTCTGCCCCAGTGAGAGGGGGCAGGAGGAGCAGGGTGCGATAAGCGTGTCCCTATTTTCATCTGCAAAATATTGGTGAGTGTGAATTTCCTTCCATGACAATGCTGGTGCCTCGCTGAAAGGAGATGCTTGCCATGCCATGCCTCTTCCCTTCCGTCTGTCCGGGGTGCCCCAGGAAGAGATGGGGGGGGGGGCTCTTTTCAGGGTTACCAAAGACAAAGGAGGACCCAAACGGGCTGCGAGTCTTTTGAATTAGCTTAGCAACCAGTTTGGCTTTGCGACATCACCGTTTTGTACCTCTGTTCAGGCCAGCCTACACATTCATCAGAGCCAAGCTACAAGTAACGCCTTACACAGGTTGGACACTTGTCAGCTTCCCTCAAGTTTTGATGGGAAATGTAGGCATCCTGGTTTTACAGCTTGCCTCTCCATTACAGCTGCAAGACCAGGATGCCTACATTTCCCATCAAAACTTGAGGGAAGCTGACAAGTGTCCAACCTGTGTCAGGCGTCACTTGTAGCTTGGCTCTCATCATAGTTGGCATTTCTAATTGGACTGCAGTTAGGTGGTTAGCAGCGAAATCCGAAGCAGAGTGACTCCAGTCTAAGCCCATTGAAATCAACGGGCTTAGACTGGAGTAACTCTGTTTCGGATTTCACTGTGCTTGTTCCCCCATATACTGGGTCCACATGGAAATCTGGAACCTACGTGGATATTGCAGGCCTCTTGCCTGAATTTGCATTTTCCAATTTTTTAAAAAATCAAGGCTTAGACTAGAGGAGATGGGGGCAAGGTATCCCCTGGATCTCCCAGACTCTCTAAAGGCCAAACTTCCAATGCCCAGAGCCCTGGTATGAATGAGTATGATACAGGGAAGGGAGGGGGGGGAAACCTTTCCATACCTGATTGGTTTATTGCCATGGCTCAGCAGTACAGCATCTGGTTCAACCCCTGACATCCAACAACAACAACAACAACAACAACAACAACAACAACAACAACATTTGATTTATATACTGCCCTTCAGGATGACTTAACACCCACTGGGAGCGGTTTACAAAGTATGTCATTATTATCCCCACAACAAAACACCCTGTGAGGTGGGTGGGGCTGAGAGAGCTCTGAGAGAGCTGTGACTGACCCAAGGTCACCCAGCTGGCTTCAAGTGGAGGACTGGGGAATCAAACCTGGTTCTCCAGATTAGAGTCCCGCGCTCTTAACCACTCCACCAAACTGGCTCTCATCTCCAGTTAAAGGGACCAGATAAGGTGATAGGAAAGACCTCTGCCTGAGATCCTGGAGAACCTTCACCCATCTCAGTAGACAATACTGACCTTGACGGACTGATTCCTTATAAGGAAGCTTCCTGTGTTTTCCCTGCTCAAATCATAGAATCATAGGGTGGAAGGGACCTCCAGGGTCATCTAGTCCAACCCCCTGTACAGTGCAGGAAATTCACAACGACCTCCTCCCCTCCACACCTCCAGTGACCCCTGCTCCATACCCAGAACGGGCAGTTGCCATTGACTGCCACTGAATATTGACATTGTGTCACATGGTTAGCAACCCTAGACAGAGCAGTGAGTACTCACTATGAGTCAGTGGCCCTTTCTTGGCATAGCTTGTAGCCAGATATTCCCTCGTGGACTGAAGGGGCTGTGACTCAAAGGCAGAGCATCTGCTTTGCAAGGAGGAGGTCCCACCCAGGTTCAGACTCTGGCAGCTGCAGTTAAAAGATGATGTGAAAGACCTCGGCCTGAGTCCCTAGAGAGCTACTGCCTGCCAGCATCGACCATGCTGACTTTGATAAACCAATGGACTGAGTTGGAAAAAGGGAGGTTCATGTGTCCTAAAAACCCTGCTGGCCCCACGGTCTGCTAAAGGTCCTCAGAACATCTATAATAAGCAGAGACACAGAAGACTGTTTCCTCCACCTGTTGTTCTCCAGCAACTGGTATGCAAAGGTATACTGCCTCTGATTATGAAGGTTCCATTGAATCATCACAGGCAATGGCCATTGGTGAGTCCAATCATCCAAGAATTTTACTAATTCCCCTTGAAAGCCTTCTAAGATAGAGTTTCTCTACACAAGACATCTGACATGTGAAGAACACGTGTCGGGGGATGCAATGTTTGGCAGAAAGGGTAGTTTAATAAGACAGAGCCGCCGGCAGGGCAAAGGCTTTGCTATACACTGGAGCTGTGCGAAGGGGCTGTGAAATGCCAGAAGGGAAACTTCAGCCCATTATAATCTCTCAAGGTCCAAGTCCATTCCTCGATGCCCTCTGGTTGCAATCCCGCACAGCTTTAGACAGAAGAGGTTGACAGAGCTTTCCAGGAGGCAAAGATGAAATTAACAAACCCTCAGAGGAGCGATCTCCACCAGCTCAGTCTTTTAAAACTACGCTTCCTGGCTAACATTGCATCTCCCTTCACTTGACGAACGTGCGCCAAGGCATCTCATAGAGAGACAGCTGGTGGCCATCACTATATCCTATAGCAGTGAATTCCATAAGCTTTATATGAAGAAGTATTTTCTCTCTCCTGAATCTGCTCCCCACTGTTTTCATCGGGTGCGCCTGAGCCGGCCCCTCACTTTGCCAAGGTCATTGTGCCCTTGTGTCAAAATGTTTCTTCAACAATTTGCAGCAAGAGTCACATCACACTTCTGTGGTTTAAAAAAAGGGTGGGGTGGGGGACTAAAAAGATGTCGCCTGGAAAAGAATCTGGGCCTCATGGTACACGGGACGAGCGGAGATCCTCGAATACTTGAAAGCAATTGATGTGGCTGAGTTGTACATTTCACCCCATTTCTTTTAAGTGCTGACAGCAAAAAATCTTTTTTTAGTTTCAAAAATTTACTGCACATGGAAAGGAACCAGGGTCATGGAAAGTAAGAGGCACAAGGACTTTATTAGATAAAACATTTGTATCAAATTAACTTGGGTGGTCCCTGCTCAATCAAACTTCTGAGGGGATGATGAAAACCGTCTAGATCAAGAAAACAAATAGATTATCTACCAAAGAGGGGGGGAAACAATGAATGCAACTTGTTTTTGTTGATGTCAATGTGTTTTATTTTAGGAAGGTCAGTGCTCTTCTACCCATGCTGAAAACATCCTACTCTTTTAGAAAGGACAGGATTAATGCCTTGATGGGTGGCATGGAGCATTTCCCCCCACATGTTTGGTGCGATAGCTGCTGTTAAAAGGGGGGGATGGAGTTGTGATTAAGTGTTTTGTAGATATGAATGATGCGTAGAGATTAGAACGGGGCTGGGGGAGAGGCAGACAATAGTCAGAAATCTGCTCATTGTGTCTGCACCTCGGCAGGTGGACCAAATCGCTAAGAACTCCATCCACAGGAGAGCAGCATAGTTTGACAAAAGCACTCACCGAGGAATCAAATTGTTAAAATGAAGATTATAAACAAAATTCTCTTCTTTTTCCAGCCCTCGGCTGGATGATCAGTAAAGTGTATGTGTGTGTGTGTAGGAGGGGGAAATCCTTCCTTTTACTAAGCAACCTGGAACAGCAACCTTGCTTTCTTCCTCATTGCATTCTGCCCCCCTCCCCAATTCTGTTCTTTGTAGTGCAAGATTCTGGCACAACTTGAAAACAAAATTAAACTGGACCAATTTGAGTCTTAGGTCTTGAAAAGCAGAGCCCAGAAGGAAGGTCACACTCTGTCTTCCCTCACTGGGAAATCTTCCATCAGTCACTCTTGCTGCAGAGTTGCTAGTTACTGCTTCACATTTTATTTATTTAGATATTTATACCCTCTTTCCGCATCCCCCCCAAATGGGAACCCAAAGTGGCTTATAACATTGTTCCCCTTTCCCCCCTTTCATCCTCACAACAACCATGTGAAGTAGATTACTAGGCTGAGAGAGAATGACTGGCCCAAGGTCACCCAAACAAACTTCTATGGCAGAGCGAGAATTCAAAGCTGGGTCTCTCAGAGCCTGGTCCTTGTTGAGCCTGGTCTTGGGTCCATCTGATGAGCCTCCCTACTAGTCTCCTGTTGGGGGCGGAGGTGTATAATTATCAGGGCTTTTTTTCAGCGGGAACATGGTGGAAAGGCGTTCTGGAACCTCTTGAACATGGTCACATGGCTGGTGGCCCCGCCCCATGATCTCCAGACAGAGGGGAGTTGAGATTGCCCTCCGCGCTGCTCAGGCAATCTAAAGTCCCCTCTGTCTGGAGATCAGGGGGCGGGGCCACCAGCCATGTGACCATTTTTTCTGAGGGTAACCCACTGAGTTCTACCACCTCTTTTCCCAGAAAAAAAGCCCTGATAGTTATCTTTGGGAGAGTCTGTGACAGGCCCAGTCACCCATTGAGCTTTCATAGCAGAACAGGGATTTGAAACTGGATCTCCCACAACCTAGTCTGAAACTCTAACCACCACACCACAATAGCTTTTGTGCAGTGTGGCTGCTGTTGAACATTAGCAAGTAGTCAAGTCTGGGTGAATCATTCAAGTCAAGTGGTAACAAGTTACTCAGTGGTTGTCTCTAGGCCTGGCCCCAATGAGTCCTTCCTCAATGGTCAAAACAGCCCTGGAAAGGGCCCTGCCCCTCCACCTGCCTTTTACTGACAGAAACCAAGGCTTCAACTGGCAATACTGTTGTAGTTGCTTAGCAACAGCCACAGACGCATTTGTTTCTTAAAGCTATAGCTGCTTCTATTGTTTGTATGGTGGGGTGTTAACCCTCCAGTGTATTGTATTGTATTTATCTTTTCGCTTTTAGATTTTTATTTTGCAAACGTGGGCATTTCTCAGGCATGTAGAAAGAGCTATCTTGCATGTTCATCGATTGAAGTATCATCTCTGGATTTAAGCATCCTCAGAACTGGTCGTGTTGAGACTTTGATATATTGAATGAAGACTTGTTTGTTCATTTAAAATATTTTTATAGCTTCCTTTCTCCTGAGCATCTCAGTACCCAGGTCTGAAGATGGTGTACCTTGGCTCTAAGAACGGAGAACTGATCAGAAGACAAGTGTGAAAGTTGCTCGTATCATTGTGGTTTTGTATCCTTGTGGTACTCAGCCAGAAGTGACATCCTAGCATCCCATCCTGTTGTCCTCCCCGGTCTCCGCCTTCCCCTCGCAATGCTCCCAGGTGGCAATCCTACATGAAGCTCACCAAGTGATCAGCTATCAGTCACGCTTTCTCAGCATAACAGGGTTGTGAGGATAGACTGAGGGAATGGAGAGTTGCAGACATCCTCCTGAGTTTCTTGGAAGAAAAGAGGGATACAAATGTAATAAATAGACGAACAAACCTGATAGAAGCGATGCATGGAAACACCTGGGGGAATAAAGCAGGTATACAATGTGAACTACTGGAAGAAGCTGCTGTGATGAGGATACTCATTTACTTCTCAGTGTGGTCCAACGATGAGAGTGTTATATTGGGAATTATATATTTAGTTTGGTTTAGTTTAGTAACTTAGCAGAGTAACATAGCAGGGTTATTTAGTCAGAAGCATTTAAACACTTAAAAACATGCAAATTAATTAGTTAATCTTCAGACAAAATCATAGAAAGAACTTACAGCTTATTGCAGCAGATTTCTTCCATAGCAATAACTTCTGGTAATAAGAAGGGAAAGATCCTAATCTAAAGAGTTACATTCCCTATTCTAATGCCACGGCCTGAAAATACAGGCAGCGAGGCTGGAGGTGGGTCTGTGGATAAAAGGGGGCTCCATAAGGAGCATGGAGGATTTACATCCTTCCTCTTGGAAGACCATGTGGAGAGAGAAAGATTTCCCACAGGCACAGAGGCAAGAGAGGAGGAGTCAGTAGACGTTCCCACCTTAGACAAGAGAGTGGCAGATTGCTAGACTTGTACATTACATTCAAAGAGACATGCAGCGCCCCCTAGTGCCCAAAGGCAGGCTGAGTCGCCTATTCCAACATGTTAGATCTGGGAGATCCGGGTTTGAATCCATATTCTCTGATGGAAGCTCATTGACTGACCTTGGGTTAGTCTTTGGCCTAACTATAACCCCACAGGCTTGTTTGTGTGAAGATAAATTGGAGAAGGGAAGGAAAATCTTGTGTGCCACTTTGGTTCCCCATTGTAGAGAAAAACTGGGTATCAGTAAATACAAGCTATCTTATTGTTCCTCCAAGGACGGAGCACAGGATACATGGCGCCCCCATACTCCTCTTATCCCTGTATTTATCCCATGGTGTATGTTACGGCAAGAGAAAGAGTGACTGGCTAAGGGAGTTTTAAATGGTCTGCCCAGCCCAACGCTTTAACCACAACAGCACACTGGCTACTAGTACTGCTCTTGAATGGTGGGCCTTGGTACAGAACTCTTTTCCTAAGACACAAACAGTGCGTTCCTGAGCAGCGTTACTCCAGTCTCAGCCTAATGATTTCAGATGAGCTTAGACAGAAATAACTCTGCTCAGGATTGCCCTGGAAAGTTTCTTTTTAAGGTTTTCATTTTAAAAAAGCACTCACGTTTTAACTTAGAAAGTCGTCCCATCCTGTTGTCTGTTCAATGGCCTGTATTCCCTCGAGCCGTTCAGTGACAGGAGAATCAGAAGACGCTTGGAAGATGACAGCAATTCTCCGAGGAAAGGAGCGGCTCAGTCAAAAGGCTTTTTTTTTGTGTGCCAGTCACATTCGATGTGATTTATGGTTTGGGTCAGGTTATTCCCACGATGACTGTAATTGTCACATCATTGGCTGGCTGCTCAGAACTGTCATCGCAGGCTGACTCAGCACAACAGGAGAAATCCTGAGCTTCTTGCAACCCTGGCTGCATTGCACACAGATCACGCACATCCTGCTTTGTGGAGCACAGCAAGTGGGGATCCTAAGAACTTCCATACAAGCCCAATTACCATTTGCGCTTATGGCGCTCGAATGGATCATTTACATGTGTGTTGGGCCCCTGATCGCCTTGCCTCAATATTTTTGTTCAATGTGTACATCTGGCACCACGTCTAAGTGGCTTTGAGTACACCCTGTTGTCACTTCTTCAGAACTTTTTTTAAAAGTTCTTCAGATATTTAGACCCCACTTTTCTCCCCAGCTGGGGACCCGAAATGGCTCACACTGGTCCTTTTCGCACTGATGGTTTAAACCGCAGTTTATGAGCATTCGCCTCGATGACAGTGGCTTCGGCATGGAACTCACATGTTCCACACTGTCCAAGGCAGCTTCGGTTTGGTCTCTTGTTTGAAGCCTTGGTGCATTCGCCTGCAGGGCAGGCGAATGGCACGGGCGGCCACGCTGCCTTTTGCCTGCCCTGCAGGACAGGGGGCACACGGCAAGCTGGCCGCCCCCTGTCCTGCAGGGCAGGCGAAAGGCAGTGCAGGAGGCTGCAAGGCTGCCCAAGCTGCTGCCCGTGTGCTCCCAGCAGCTGGCAGGTGCTTCCGGCACCCCCTCCCTGGCAGCGCCAGGGGCAGACTACCCCCCTGCCCCCCTCGATCTGGCCCTGCCCTCCTCCAAAAGCATACAACTCCCCTGATGCTGTGTAAGAACGTGCATTCGTGAGTCATGACTCCTCTACAGTTTGAATAGCTATCATATAGGCATGATGGACCAAGTGAAAACAAAATCTGCACAGACCCATGCTTTGTTTTAGGGAACACGCTTTTATTTCTTAAAGATCTTTGTCTTTTTTGTCAATCAATTTATAACAGATGGAATTTGGCAGGTATGGGAAGGATGTCCAAGGAGCTCAGAGCGGAGTATATGGTTCTTCCCTCCTCCACCCCTGATTCCAGGGATACCCTTAATTGCTAATAAAATGCAGTTTCAAGAATGCTTTGACTATCACATATTACATTTTCCTTTCTTTCCATAAAACGAGCCTGGAATTGAGATAGTGTTCATGTTTAGAAGGTGTACTGACTGCTCATCATTTCAATGTGATAGATCTCAGTGCTCGCAGGAGAAACAGTATAACTCTGTATTTTAATCTTTCCTAGTTCCCTTGAAAATGGTACTGGAGTATTGCTGGCATTTTGAACTTGAAACTTAGAATGGGGACCTGAACCTGCACACCATTTTCTATTTCAATATCTTGATATATCTCATTATGGTGTTTTAAAATATTTTTTTCTCCCCACTGAAAATGGGTTTGGTGGTCAATCTCTTGTTCAAACATGAAATACAAAACTGTGTCTTTAATAACACTTGGGGGAGAAGCAGAATCTATTAAATATCTAAATAATTGAAAAAAGCAACAACCACTTTCATTCTGATAGCTCAATTTTCAAGGGTTAAATTACATTACACAATACTTTGCCTTTCCCCTGCTTTGTGCAAGAATCAAACAGAGAATGAACTTCAGATACAGAATTATGCTGCAAATGTACCTGTCAAATTTCACTTTGGTCATTGATGGTGGTCGTGGTGGGGAGCTGAAAATACAAAATTCTCCAGAGCAGGTTGCTTGTGGTGGGGGAGGGAGTCTTCCTGCTTCAATATGATCACATACTTTCACCCAGCAACAATCTCAGGGCTTTGGAAACCACCACTAGAAGGCTGTCTAGGAATCTATCATTGGTCATTTTCAGAGCCAAGCTCCCAGTGACTTTTTTCATGTGGAGAACACTTGATTGTTTTCGCAAGTTTTTCCTGGGAACTGAAGTCCAAGTGTCCTTCCCTTTTGCAAATCGTTCCTCCAGTCACAAGCCTGCTGGACAAGAGGGCTCTCAACGATCGTTTGGGGGCGGGCAGCTGCTACTTTCTCCCTGGGCATCCTGCTCCCGGGGAGCTTCACCGACATGGCGGCTTTCTCCAGAGCAGCAGGCTTGTGACTGAAGGAACGATTTGCAAAAGCTGCTGCTGCTGCTGCTGGCTTTCTCTGGCTCTTCAGGCAGCGATTCTAACAGAGAGGGGAAGGACACTCAGAATTCAGTTCCCAGGAAAACTTGTGAGAACAATCAAGTGTTCTCCATGTGAAAAAAGTCACTTGTAGCTTGGCTCTCAGTTAAACTCTGAGTCCTTACTTGACTTGAAAGCACAGAAAATAGTCTCCCACAGCAAGGAAGTCATTGCTATATTTTGCAGTTAAAGCATTAAAGTGAGCTATTATTGATTCTTAGAAAGGTTTTTTGTAAGGATTGGTGGGTTCTTTCCATCCCTCATCCATCTCTCTCATCTTTAAATGGGGGGTGGGGGGTGGGGAAGCAGTGACTTGCAGTGTTTGTGGGCACTCTTGCTCTGATTTCACTGTCTTGAATCCAGATGTAGTGATGCTTATATTTTTCCTGCCCACCCCCTTGAAATGAAGGGTCCCAGTGGGGAAACATATTATGGTGCCACGAACGTGCACCAACTCTTTCAGCTGATATTGCACCCTTCAAAGCATATTAGTACCTTGCAATACGGTTTTTACGTTACCATCTCCTTTCTGAAAACAGGTGCAACGATGGCTTTTGAATGGAGCATAAAACTGAAAATAAGGACTGCATTTCATTCCGCTTGGACTTCAGGGGAGTTGCTTTCCCAAAGAAAAAAGAAACCAATTTAAATTTACAAATGAAATATCCAGTAGGGAAGTCAAACCCAAGACCTGACTTTTCTGGGCCGATAACGCATAAGCCCCTTCCTCTTGTGCTAAAACCTGGTTGAACAACATATCCAGCTAGGATTGCCAACCTTCAGGTGTGGCCTGGAGATCTCTCAGAATTACAATTGATCTCCAGACTACAGAGATTAGTTCCTCTGGAGAAAAATGACTGCTTCAGAGATCAGGTTGCCAACTCTGGACTGGGAAGCTCCTGGAGATTTGGGAGGGCAGAGCTTGGAGAGGACAGGTTATGGGGAAGGGAAGGGTCTTAGCAGGATATAATAGGATTGTCAACTTCCCAGCCCAGAGTTGGTAGCATTATATCCATCTTAAGTGAATGTGTGAATTTGTGAATGTGTGCGTGTGTGACTGAGAGATTGCAAATCTTCAGTTAAATTCTGCACAGAGTGTACATACACATATGTAGGACTATCATGATCAGGAATCCAGGAAAAGTATAGAAAAGATTCTTTGCCCTTGGATTGGCCAAGTACTTTAACCCCCTCCGTCCCACAGTGAAGAGCAATGGAATCTCTCGCTTAATTCTCTCCTGTACAAATCTTTACTGCCTATTCCCATTTGTCTATGCTTTCATTGTGTATAAGAAATTAAATATGCCCCCTCCCCTAAGACTTGGACGTAGCTCTTATGTTGTTTTAATTGGATTTTTGTAGGAAATGTTTTAATTAAATTCATATTAGTAAATTCATTGGACAGTCATTTCCATTGGTTTCAATAGAATGAAACATGGGTGCACATCTCACCCAGATTTTAGGCAGAGACGTAGAGAGGTAGGCAGGCTGTCTAGTCCTAAGAAGGGAAGCCTGAAACTCTGCCTCTGTTTTCCCAGGGTCTCTATTTTTCCTTAGTCTGCCTGTCTGCCAGCGTAAGTGAGTAGTCCTTGCCTCTTCTCCCTGCTGCCAGCAGCTTCCTTACAGTGTACGCGTGTGTGTTGTTGTAGTGTATGTGTGCACATGTAGCCTGAGTCTTAGCTTCTGCATCTCCAGCCTGTCTTCTTACAGCTGCCCGGGGGGCTACCACTCTGCTTAGGAAAGCCTGAAGGCTTTTTTGTACCTAAGAAGCCTTCCTTCCCCTTAAGTGGTTCTTCCATTGGGAACATGTATAAGCAAAACCTCGGACACAGTCTAGCAGAACAGGTAGAAGCCAAGAGAATGAAACAGCACCTGCAAACACAATCCCTATGCTTTTATAGTATGAGAAAGCCCTCAGCCAGTGAGACCATGCAATGATTAGCGAAAAGCAGAAATATTGTGCAGAGGAGTACCAACTGAAATGAAATGAAATGTGGGAAGATGGGCTAACGTCTTGTTGGATGACATCCCTGTCAGCACATGTCTCCTGAGACACACTCTATCTTCACTCCCCCTCCTGCTGCCAAACGGTATAGTGCCAGAGTGTCAGACTGTAAGGTTTCCGACTGCTCTAGAATGCCGGGAATGGTTCTGTTTGTGTTTGGAACAAAATGGTGCCATTCAGGTTAAATCTTTCACATTAAATGTATTTATCTGGATATTTTAAACCCACCTTTTCCTAACACCAGACTGAGGGCCAAGCTACACATGACGAATGACACTTGAACAGCAAGTGTATTTCTCCCTGTTCACTTGCCCTCCACTCAATCCACTTGCTGTTCAAGTGTCATTCGTCATGTGTAGCTTGGCCCTCAGTTTTCCAATGGCCCACCCCTAGTGAACAGCTGAGGTACATGAGAGGATTCTGGCTACTTCAATTCAGCAGTCTCTCCTTCTAATCTCCCTTTGAAATTCCTCTACAGGATAACTGCTACTTTTAGGTCAGCAACTGAATGTCCTGGAAGGTTAAAATATCCCCCCACTGGTTTTTGATTGTTTTGGTTTCTGATGTCAGACTTATATCCATTAATTCTTTGTTGAAGGAACTGACTGGTTTGTCCAATGCAGAGGGTGGAGGGGCATTGCTGAAGTGATGGTGTAAATCACACTGGAGGATGAGCAGGAGTCTGAACCCGAGATGGTGTGGCTGATATTGTTGGGTCCACTGATGATGTTGCTTGGATCTCAGAAGGGTGTGAGTGAGGGAGCAGAACCAATGTTTCTTCACACACACACAAACATACACACACTCTGCCTTTAATAATTTTTAGCTCTTCTTAAAGCTGGCTCACGAAAGCTTCTGCCACGAAGAATTTGTTGGCCGTTCAGGTATCCCCAAACTTGTCATTTTGTCTTTCGCAGACTAACACAGCTGCTCCTCTGGGAATTCTTAACACATAGTTACTGAGTCAGGATCAGAGTGCCACAAAATCATACCTTAAGCAGGTAGCTCAGGAGAAATCCCTGCTCTTTTGTTTTTCTGTTTTTGTTGAAGGGGGAGAAACCACCCCTACATGCTCCACAAAATGAGCAAGGAACCCAAGGAAATAAGTGATTAATGGCATGAAACAGGCTCACTAATTGGACTGCCAGAAAGAGTCCAGATGTAGGGCTCTTCCTGGTGCTAAACGGCTGAGGACTGCCCTACAACACTTTTCAAGCCTTATGAAACCTTAGCAATTTACCTTCCGCCCATTGCTTCTTTGAGTGGCATTTCATGTTTCAAGCGTGGAAGAGATTTCAGTGGGGGAAGGGAAGCAAAATCCTCAGTCCAAAGGCCTCTTCTTTAATTCAAGATTAAATCACACACCCCCACCCCCAAAGTGCTTTCTAAAGCCTTTGGTTGTGTTTACATCTTTTGAGTAACTATAGCAACATCAGAGGAAGAGCAGCAGGGGGAAATGCATTGGAAATAAGTCAGGAGAAGCGCAGAAGTCGGCATGGGGTAATGGTGAGAGTGTCAGACTAGGATCTGCACGGCCCAGGTTCAAATCTCCACTCTGCTGTGGATACTCGTTGGGTGACTGTGGACTAGTCACACACCCTCAGTCTAACCTACCTCACAAGATGGTTGTCAAGATGAAAGTGGAGGAGGGGATAGTAGTGTAAGGTACTTTGGGTCCTTATCAGAGGAGAAAAGTGGAATATAGATCAAATAAATTAAAAAATAAGAAAATTCTGTCTTTTAAAAAAATGTTGTAAGGCATTTTGAGGATCTTATTTAAAAAAACTAGGATGTACATCTATTATGTACATGCATACACAAATAGGTCAATATTACATGTAATACCACTCCTTCCTGTTTCAGCCTATGACATTTTTATCTGCTGTATTTTAACTGAGCCCTTCCTCTATGGAGTTCAGAGTAGCATGCAAAATTCTCCTGTCCTCCATATTTTACTCACAACAGCCCTATGAGGTGGGTTAGGCTGAGAACAGTTTACTCAGCCAGCTTCAGGGCTGAATGGAGATTCAAACCGGCACAGATTCTATGCATTATAAACAATTGTATTGAGCTATATACTGGGCCTACATCCAAAATGCACAGATTCATTGCTAAAAGAGGGGAGGTTGATTTTCCGCGACTATAGTGGGCCTTCCAGTTGCCATTTACAATGCAATCCTAAACAGACTTACACCATTCTAAGTCCATTGAAATAAATGGCTTTAGAATGGTGTAACTCTGCTAAGGGTAGCACTGCTAGCCAATCATCAGTTTCCACTGATGGAAATAGGATGCTTGACTAAATGGACCATTGATAGGGTTGCCAGCTCCAGGTTGGGATATCCCTGGAGATTTGGGGGGTGGAGCTTAGAGACAGCAGGATTTGGAGAAGGACCTCAGTGCAATATAATGCCATAGAGCCCACCCTCCAAAGCGTCCATTTTCTCCAGGAGAACTGATCTCTGTTGCCTGGAGGTCTGTTGTAATTCTGGAAGTTCTCCAGCCACCACCTGGAAGTTGGCAATCCTAACCGTTGATCTAATGTGGCAGGACTGCTCTTCAGTTCTTATATAGAAAGGCAATAAGCAGCTTTCTTGGAGTCTGTGTGGATACTTTTGGCTCCCTAAATTGTTTATCTTACCTCACGCTAGCAGGTCTTTTGCAGCATATTAGCTTGCCTAAGCATATGGACTGGCACTGCCACACTTACATGTATACAAGTTTATACGTATGTGATTCAATTCTTTTCTTCCCTTCCAGTTCCAGGAAACCCTATGGAACAAATTTTTACTCCAGTGGTTCTGTCAATCTTTCTTGCACCTGTTACCACGCAAATGAAATGGCTTCTTATAATTTACCCATCTTGTTGCCAGTTGGAGGAGAAAAAAAATGCTCACAAAAGTAACTCTTAATTATTTAAATTGTTTTGTAAAACATAAAATTAAGATCACATCCTATAATAAGCATAATAAACTTAGCAACGGAGCATAAATAAAATATAGGTTATTAAAGTACTGTAATATGACGGTAAAGAGCTTATAGGTGCTTATAATTAAATGAGCAGCATGTAAATAATTCCAGGAGTTTAACCACTTTCATCCACCGCAGAGCTGATGGGTTTGGGGGTGTACGGAGTAGTGGCTTCTCTCTCCCCACCCCTCCACTCCCCATTTACCAACTCCCAAATGGATAATGAAGTTATGAAACACACAAAGTTCCAACTGATAAACACACTAAGGCATAAGAGCCAGCGTTTTGCTTTTCCTTCATGTAGGAAAGAAACAGCCAAAGAGAATAGGACACCAAGGTCAATTGCCTTGACTTAAGGGATATCATCTATTCCTTACAGAAGTCCTGAGCATCAACTGGAAGGTTATTGCCATTAAAGAAGAAAAAAAAAACCTACTGAGTTTGCGGCCTGATTTATGCGAGTAACCAATGCTCTGTCTTAGGGAACACGCTTTAATTTCTTATAGAACTCAGATTTAGTGGGCAAAACGGAACTCCCCCAAGCCATGCAGCCAAATGCCAGCAGAATCCTGAGTTCGTGTGGTTCATTTCTTGTTGTCCTAACAGCTGTTCTTGATAGTCTTCCCTGCAGGTATCTGTTTGGGGATTAGTAATGCTTCACAGGGTCGTACATCACAAGAAGTGGATGTGTAATTACATTAAACATGCTTCATCTCCTTAGATTCACTTATCCTGAATCATTGATATTGGATAGACTCGGTGCCATTTCTCCATAGACTGTTCTATATTTTATGGCACTGCAGATTATCCTTGCAAATCAGAGGGGCTTTGCAGAAGACAGCGTTCAAGGTGAGCTTTGTATGGCCGATGCCGGGAAAGGGGAGGCTTTTTTTTTTTTTTTTTAGAAAGGAAAAATTCTACTCTGTGATACTTTTAAAGTCTGACCTCTGAAACAACTAAAATGATGTGCCCTAAATTGAATAAAACTGGAGCTCCATAGGTTTGCCAACTCTAGGTTGGGAAATTCCTGGAGATTTGGGGGATGGATCTTGGGGGGGCTGGGTTTTGGAGAGGAGTATAATGCCATAGGATCTACCTTCCAGGGCAGCCATTCTTTCCAGGAGAACTGATACCGTCTGCAGATCAGTTGTAATTCCAGGAGACTTTCAGGCCCCGCCTGGAGGCCAGCAACCCCAATGACAGTATGGTGGAAGTGGCTCTCCAGGGTCTCACAGGGAAGGGTCTGTCCCAGCCTCTGCTCTTGAGATCCTTTAATCGGATCTCAGAATCGAACCCTTTCTTCTGCTTCTCCAGTGCAGCTTTCCTGTGCAGAGCATGGTTCCCCAGAGCAATATTGCAATAACAACAACAGCAGCAGCTGTGCTTATATACTGCCCTTCTGGACAGATTAGTGCCCCACTCAGCATGGTGAACAAAGTCAGTGTCATTATTTCCCCCACAATACAGCTGGGGAGCTGGAGCTGAGAGGAGGGGCTTACCCGAAGTCATCCGCTGAACTCATGGCAGTAGCAGGATTCGAACCCGCAAAGTACTGATTTGCAGCCCAGCCACTTAACCACGATGCTACAGCCGGTCTAAAGCAATGATAGATAGCACTGCAGAAATGGAAGACAAGGTTATGATCCCAGAGAGTATTTTTAGGTGTCAGTCTGAAAAACTGAAGAAGTTAAGGATGGAAGAAGCTAGACTTGTCAACACACATAGTGTGTGTGTGTGTGTGTGTGTGTGTGTGCGTGTGTGCGGGGATCCCCCGTCCCAGTCCTCATTCCCCCCACTGCTTAGAGCAGTGGCAAGATTTTTTTAAAAAGCCATTGGGCCATCTTGTTCCCAGCGATTCCTAAAGGTATGTGACACCCCTCCCCAGTTTTTCCAGAAGTGACGTCACGCTGTTGTCAATGGCTGTCCCCCTAAGTCCCCGCCCCCTGGTCTCCCACTGGTTGCCAGGCAACCCTAGAGAAAAGGCATGCCACATTTCAAAATTTGTACAGAACCATGAAGTTTTGCTATACAAGAGTTCCATGGCAAATGTGGAAAGAATTCTGAAATTTGATCTCTACAGCATGAAGCATTTCTAAAGATTTCTAGAACAAGATTCTTAGGAGGCCCCCAACTTAGCTGATTTTTATGCGGCCTGCATGGAAAGCTCTATGCTCAGCCCAGCCTGTATTTTGTGATCTGTCCAGATACAGTAAGGCAAACAGGGGTGATGCCTCATCAAACATTGATCATACCCCTCCAATCAGCACCTGCTCCTCCTAGGGTCCTTGATAGGAAATAAACTAGAGAAGTTGGCTGACTACCCATTGGTGTCCCAGAGAAGAAAAGAGAATCTGCTGTGGTCAGAGAGCACCTGACCTTCCTTCGAGCCCTAAAGTGACTAACAGCGCAATTCTAAGCAGATAGTTTCAGGAGCATAGTTGTGTTGGTCTCTAGTAGAAGAGCAAGATTTGAGTCCAGTAGCACCTTAGAACCATAGAACTGGAAGGGGCCTCCAGGGTCAAAGACCAACTAAATTTACAGAGTATGAGCTTTCGAGAGTCAAAGTTTTCCAACAGTTTTGACCCTTGGAAGATCATACCCTGCAAATCTAGTTGGTCTTTAAGGTACTACTTGACCCGAATTTTTACAATTCTAAGCTGAGTGACTCCAGTCTAACTCTGTTTAGGATTGCACTGTAAAAGGTTTTAAAGGTTTTTTCTCCTTCTTGGTGAATTTACACCAAGCGGGTTGGAGAGATGCTCTTATTTATTTATTATTGATTTAGAATACTTATCTTTAGAACACTTCTGTGCTACCTCTTCAGAATCCTTGTGTTTTCTATGGGCTAGTTTTAGTGTGAAAGGCAGCAGACCCTTGCAATGATTTTTGTCCTGCAGACCTTTTATTGCTGAGAAACTTGTCTCAGGACAGGAGACAAATACTTAGGGCCTTAGAACCATTAGTAAGTTAGCATAAGTGGTCTTACAGTGCAATCCAAAGCAGAGTTACACCAGTCGAAGCCCACTGAAATTAATGGGATTAGATTGGAGTAACTCTGTTTAGGATTGCACTGCTATTCTACTATATGCTGCCTACCAGGAATCTGTACTTACAGGGAAGGGGTGCAGTGTTTTCTGTAATGATATAAAGGTGCTGGGGAAGGGTCCCTCACCTGTGAGCAGTTTGAGGCAGATAGAAACTCTGGGTAGTTCATAATATCTTCTGGTTTTGAAACTATAAATTCCTGCAGAATAGTTACGTTAGTCCATTGCAGTAAAAACCAAACGCGGTGTTGTGAAACCTTAAAGACTAACATATTCATTGAAGCTAAATTTCATTTCTTTATATGCATCTGATAAAGTGTATTTAAACCCACAAGTAAGTGTATGCTTCAATACATTTGACAGTATTTGAGGTGGGGTTGGGAAATGCCTGGAGATTTGGGGGCAGAGTTTGGGGAAAGAGCAGAGCTCAGCAGGGATGTGATGCCATAAGAACATAAGAACATAAGCAAAGCCATGTTGGATCAGGCCAGTGGCCCATCCAGTCCAACATTCTGTCACACACAGTGGCTAGAAATCCAGTGCCATCTAAAGGACTGTCAGTGAGGCCAGGACACCAGAAGCCCTCCCACTGCCTTCCTTCCAGCACCAAGACAACAGAGCACCACCTCCCCACAAAGAGAATACCATCTATCTCCTGTGGCTAATAGCCACTGATGGACCTCTGCTCCATATATTTGTCCAGTCCCCTCTTGAAGCTGGCAATGCTTGTAGCTGCCACCACCTCCTGTGGCAACGAATTCCATGTGTTTATCACCCTTTGTATAAAGTAGTATTTTCTTCTATCTGTTCTAACCCGACTGCTCAATAATTTCATAGAGTGCCCACGAGTTCTTGTATTGTGAGAAAGGGAGAAAAACACATCTTTCTCGACCTTCTCTAACCCGTGCATTATCTTGTAAACCTCTATCATGTCTCCCCTCAGTCGTCTTTTCTCCAGGCTAAAGAGCCCCAAGCGCCTCAATCTTTCCTCATAGGGAAAGTGTTCCAACCCTTTAATCATTTTAGTTGCCCTTCTCTGTACTTTTTCCAGTGCTATGATATCTTTTTTAAGGTGTGGCGACCAGAACTGTACACAGTACTCCAAATGAGGCCTCACCATCGATTTATACAGAGGCATTATGATACCGGCTGATTTGTTTTCAATCCCTTTCCTAATAACCCCTAGCATAGCATTAGCTTTTTTTATGGCAGTCGCACACTGTGCTGACGTTTTTAGTGAGTTATCTATCATGACTCCAAGATCTCTCTCTTGGTCAGTCTCCGCCAGTTCAGACCCCATCAACTTGTATTATATTTTGGATTTTTGGTTCCAATGTGCATTACTTTGCACTTGGCTACATTGAACCTCATTTGCCACATGGATGCCCACTCTTCTAGCCTCGACAGATCCCTTTGGAGTGCCTCACAATCCTCTCTGGCTTTCACCACCCTGAACAATTTCGTGTCATCTGCAAATTTAGCCACTTCACTGCTTAATCCCAATTCCAAATCATTAATAAACAAGTTAAAAAGCATTGGACCCAATACCGACCCCTGTGGCACCCCACTGCTCACCACCCTCCACTGTGAGAAGTGCCCGTTTATGCTCACTCTCTGTTTCCTATTAATTAGCCAGTTTTCGATCCACAAGAGGACTTGGCCCTTTATCCCATAGCTACTGAGCTTACTTAGGAGCCTTTGATGAGGAACTTTGTCAAAAGCTTTCTGGAAGTCAAGATAAACAATATCTATCGGGTCTCCCTTGTCCACTTGTTTGTTCACTCCCTCAAAGAACTCTAACAGATTGGTGAGACAAGATCTTCCCTTACAGAACCCATGCTGAGTTTTCCTCATCAGCTTTTGGTCATCAATGTGCCCACTAATTTTATTTTTGATAATAGTTTCCACCAACTTACCCGGTATTGACGTCAGGCTGACTGGCCTGTAATTTCCCGGATCTCCCCTGGAACCTTTTTTAAAGATGGGGACAACATTAGCTACCTTCCAGTCCTCAGGAACAGATGCAGAGTTTAATGACAGATTACATATTTTTGTGAGGAGATCTACAAGTTCACACTTGAGTTCTTTCAGAACTCTTGGATGTATGCCATCTGGGCCCGGTGATTTATCAGTTTTTAAATTATCTAGCAGTCGCATAACCTCCTCTCTCGTCACCTCAATGTGACTCAGGTCTTTCAAAACCCCTCCCAAAGTCAGTGCTTCCGGAGTGGGCATGCACTTCTTATCTTCCACAGTGAAGACAGAAGCAAAGAACGCATTCAGCTTCTCGGCCATTTCCCTATCACCCTTTAGTAATCCTTTTACGCCTTGGTCATCCAAGGGCCCCACGGCCTCCCTAGCTGGTTTCCTACTTCTAATATATTTAAAGAATTGTTTTTTTTTTCTTTATGTTCTTTGCAATATGCTCCTCATATTCCCTTTTTGCCTGTCTGATCACAGACTTGCACTTTTTTTGCCACAGCTTATGCTCCTTTTTATCAACCTCACTCCGACTAGTTTTCCACTGCCTAAAAGAATCCTTTTTACCTTTTACAGCTTCTATTACATTGCTTGTTAACCATGCTGGCCTTTTCCTAAACCTATTTGTGCCTTTCCTAACCAGCGGTATATATTTAATTTGAGCTTCCAGGATTGTAGTTTTAAATAGTCTCCAAGATTCCCCAAGTGTTTTGACCTTTTTTACTTTCCCTTTCAGTTTCTTCTTCACGTACCCCCTCATCTCAGAAAAGTTACCCCTTTTGAAGTTAAACATGGCTGTGTTGGTCTTATTTGGCAATTTCCTATTTATATATATGTTGTACTCAATAACATTATGGTCACTGTTCCCAAGTGGTGCATACAAGTCCACCCTCCAAAGCGGCCATTTTCTCTAGGGGAACTGATTTCTTTAGTTTGGAGATCTGTTGTAATTCCAGGGGACTTCTAGACTCCACCCACCTGGAGATTAGTCACCCTAATTTGAGGTGCCAAGACTCCTTTTCTGCTTCTAATTGTTCAACCCCGTATTGGATCCTTGCTAATCCTATGTCTTTGTAAACTTGTATTCATTTACCCTATGACATTGTTTATGGAAATGTCCTTGACACTGTATGGAAATGCCTGCCCTTGTCCTTGCCACTGATTGTATTAATCTCACACTATGTAATCCACCTTGAGTCTCAGACAGAAAGGCAGACTATAAATGACATAGGCCATTTTCATATGTCTTACTGGCCATGCAAAATGGCGCAAAACTCCCAGAACAACGGCGTCTTCCTGGTGTGATTTCCCATCACTACTCTGGTTTGTGGCACAATTTGCGCCACAAACCAGAATCATGACAGAAAATTGTACCTGGAAGATGCCGTCGTTCCAGGAGTTTTGCGTAATTTTGCATGACCGTAAGACGTGTGAAAATGGCCACAAATGAATGAATGAACAAACAAACACACACACACACGTGAGTGAAGGCTAAAGAATTTTCCCAGAGTTTTAATACCTGCCTGTTAGTCTAAAAGACTGTTCATCATTCTTATAAAAATGTGATTTGTATCTAAAGTAACAAATTTTAATTTATTGTGAACTTTTGTACTCTGTAGTTCTAGTAAATGCGAAGATTGCAATCATAAACATACTTACTGGGAAGAAGGCCCTGTTAAAAGCCATGGTGTATGTATATTTAAATAGAAGAGCATTGTTTAATTGATTTTCATTAATTAGACAAACCAATTAAAAGCTTTAGGTCAGTTAAAAATGCCCACAATTAATTTGGTAGCAGATTTTTAAAATATATATGTGTGTGTGTGTGTGTGTGTGTGTACATGCCCACATGAGTGCATGCTTATAAAAATAACTAGTGGCAGGCACCGCTGTAGAAGAACCATATTCTTTCTTGCACAGGAGGGAATGCCTCTTCTAAGATAGTTGCTTCTCTGAAATTAGTTCAAATGTGACATCATGCATACCTGAGAATTGCTGGAAACTCTATGATAAGACCATAGAATTTCTGGTGATTCTTAGAGTGGACTGATGTCACTTCTGGGTTTCTCCTAGAAGTTATGCCATGTCATGGTCCAGCACCTATTTTTTTTACCTATCCCCATGTCATGGTTCAATACCTATTTTTTTTACCTGTCCCCTGTCCCCAGCAGGAGAAAGACAAGCCTGATAACCATTTAATATGTGTGTTATGTGCCGTCAAGTTACCTCCTACTTATGGCGACCTTATGAATGAATGAAAGACCTCTAGGAGATCGCAGTCCTGCCCATACGTAGATGCAACTTAATTGGAAGCGGCTGTGGCTCAGTGGTGGAGCCTGTGGCTTTGCATGCAGAAAATCCTAAGTTCACAGGTCTCTGCAGTTAAAAGGTTTTCTGCTTGATGAACAACTTGTTTAACTCAGCATAAGGCCACTTCATACAACCAACTGGAGGCAGTGCTCAATTTTGGAACTGGTTTTCGAATACCAGCCATGAGTAAGAAGGAAAAACAAAGAAGCACCAATCCATATGCAAGCACCAATCCATACACAAAAGAACCTCCTCAGGATACAGCGAAGCCTCCCTCCATTAGCATTCCACACCCTGGGAAACTCTTACAGGATGACTCAGCCCAAACCCACCTTCCTGAGTAGATATAAATCACCTGCCAAAATCTTTTCCACACTGTGACACTGAGAGAGATCTCTGTCTTTTGGTGCTACACCTCTGAAGATGCCAGTCACAGCTGCTGGCGAAACATCAGGAACTGCAATGCCAAGACCACGGCTATACAGCCCGGAAAACCCACAACAACCATCGTTCTCCGGCCGTGAAAGCCTTCGACAATACAAAGAAGAAGGAACTTGAGCAAGTGGTGTTGAAATGCGGATTGGAAGCATTTGGGTGTTTAGGTTTTGCTACTTTGTACAATGATTGCACAAGAACAGCGACGGGGATGATAATAACGTGAGAACCTCCGGAACTCATGAGCTAGGAACAAATAGGGGTGTGTGGAGTAGGTTTGCCAGCTCTGGGTTGGAAAAATCCTGTAGATTTGGGAGTGGGGCTTAGGGAGGGCAGGAGGGCTCAGTTTGGGGAGAGGAGGGAGCTCAGTGGGTATGTGATGCTATTCTCCTGAGCAGCCATTTTCTCCAAGGGAGCTGGTCTCTGTAATCTGGAGATCGATTGTAAATTCGGGAAATCTTCAGGCCCTGCCTGGAGATTGGCAACCCCACTGAGCACTGAAATGACATTGGGAATATTTTCCAATTGTTTTGACTTTTAATTTATAGCTATCACACCTGTTTGGATTACGTATTTATTTATTTGCTTACTTTATTTATAGTCCCCCTTTTTCAATGAAACCCAAGGCTGATTACACGGTGTAAGTCAATACAACCCACAGGACATCCAACAAACAACACCATAGGGTTTGGGATAGCAGGAATTTGAAAACCAGCAGAAATCTGATACCGGGGGGGGGGAAGCATAAGGGATTAAATGTGATGTGGTAAGCAATGTGGAAGCTTCCTAATAGGTAGTCTACTTATATAAATGGACAGTACACAATAGTATAGTCTACAGTCCCTATCCCTTTACCAAAGCCCCTTTCTGAAGCATTTCCTCTCAGTACAGCCCTCCTACCTATGTTGTAACAACAACAAAATTCGATTTATATACTGCCATTCAGGATAACTTAATGCCTACAGAGTGGTTTGCAAAGTGTGTTATTATTATCCTCACAACAATCACTCTGTGGGGCTGAGAGAGGTCTGAGAGAGCTGTGACTGACCGAAGGTCACCCAGTTGGCTTCAAGTGGAGGAGTGAGGAAAAACACGGTTCTCCAGGTTAGAGCCCTGCTGCCTTTAACCTCTACACCAAGCTGGCTCTCAGATTGTAAAAAGCATAATTTGTAGTTTTGCATAGTTTGCAGAAAGTCGGGACAGTGGAAGCCTTCTGGACCTCATCAGGCAGGCCATTCTGTAAGGTGGGGGCCATAACAGAGAATGTGCATGTACAGGCAGCAGTTGATTTTGCCCATTTGCTGTTCAGTTGAGAGAAGCTGGTGAGGTGGTGCATAGGCAGGGAGGCAGTCCTGCAGATATGAGGGACTAAGGCCATGAAGGTCTTTGTATATGACAGCCAGCAGTTTGAATTGAGCCCGATTGCCAGATAGGTCCATTGATGGATCCATAATGGTTAAATGCATCCTCCACTTTCAGGGGAAATGCACCCCGAATGCCCACTGCCGGACAGTGTGCCACAACAGGCACCGGCCACCATGCCCTGCATCTGGGCTTTCCAAGCATAGTGTAGCGGCTAGAGTGATGGAGTAAGATGTGGGCAACCCAGATTTGAATCCCTGCTCTGCCATGGAAGCTTGCTGGGTGCCCTTGGGCCAGTCACACACTCTCAGCCTAACCTACTTCACAGCATTGTTGTGAGGAAAAATCGAGGAGAGGATAATGATGTAAGCTGCTTTAGGCAGGGTATAAATGAAGTAAAATTATTTTTTAAAAAAAAATCCAAGGGAAATGAGGGGCTGGTCTAGATGGCCCTCTGCTCTGGCCGTATGTTGATCATGGCCACCCCATTAATTTCTGTGCCACACACATTCCTCCGTGCAGAATCCCAATGCATGCATGAACTCTGTGGAAGCATCAACAGCACACATGGAATTCTGAGGGGGCCCCACAGAGGGAAAGAGAAGCCCGCCTGAGTTCCATTCATTTCAGCTTGGCCGTCTCTGTATTGCTTCCATCCGGTTTGGAATGCAGCCCTCCAGGTTAGAAAGTTCAGCCATCCCCCACATACATGACTTCATTGTAATGAAGAGGCTGACATTGTGTTTCATCTGGTTAACCTATCTGTCTCAGAGGAAGACTGGACAAGCTTGTGCTCCGGCTGGCCTTACAATGGATGGCTCGGCTCCTGAGAAGAGGAAATGAAGAACTAAAACCTCTCATCAGATGCTCCAAAAATTATTTCAGCTGCTAGAAAAGCCAAACATTTTTTTCGTATTTTGAAGGAGATGTTCCAAAAAAACAAATCCCTCTTGATAATTGCTTTTTAAAAAACCATCTGTCATGCGTTCCATTCTCTTCTCCAAGGGCCAATTTCTCTGCTCGCATTATTTGTGCTGAAGAGAGCACAACGTTCGAGATACCGACTAAGGTGGGTTCTTTGGCATGAAGACTTCTCCTCCCAAATATGTACATCATATTCAGGGCTTTTCCCCCCAGGAGGTACATACTGGTACACAGTACCAGCTCCTAATTATGCTGTACCAGAACCTCTTAGGCATTCAGGACTTGGGCTGAGAGGGGAGAATATCACAAGTACAGACACCTCCCTCTTTTTTTAAGAAAAAAAGCACTGATTATATTTTCTTGCTGTGTTCTAGAGTGCTCCCAGTAATTAGAACCAGAGCTGGCTGTGATGAGCCTTTGAGCATAAGGGGCCAACAGCCGCCCCCATAGCAGCTCTCATCCCCACCCAGTCATGCTACCCCCCCACCCCCCATGGCTGTCTCCTCCTCCAATCACAGCTACCTTCCTCACCCCAGTCTTAGCTCTTTTCTCACCCCCCACCCCACTTGCAGCTACACCAGAGGCCATTTCCACACACCCTTAAATGGACGGCACACAAATGGAACACTAGCGCTGACTGTTTGCAAAACGGATGTGAGTTGTTTGACTTCCGTTTCTTTTTCAGCGCCTTTTCTGGGACCGTGGAAAGTGTGTTTCCAAAAAAAGCACCGAAAAAAGTGGAAGCCAAATGGAAGCAACTGGTTGGAGAGGGACTGGTTGAGAGGCGCTCAACTGGTCAGCCTCCAGCCGGTGGCAACGACGCACTGACATCACCCCACTTGTGCTCGGAAGTGATGTCAGCATGTTGCTGGGGTCACCCTAGCACTTGGATGCACTTTTGGTCAAATGCTAGAGCACCCCTGGTTGTGCATTGGCATCACTTCCAGGCGCATGGGAAGTGATGTCAGCACATTGGGAGGCTACCCATCATCCCCTCTGTTTTCTTCCCGCAGGCCAGCAAAGCAGTGGTGGGAAGGACCTGCTGGTGGCAGGGTATGCCCTGCCACCAGCAGGGACACGGTAAGCCTGCCTGGCACCCAAGGAGGAGGGGCTTCATCCTTCCTTCCCATGCCATTTCCCTAACCTGAAATAGCCCTATGGCTGCTATTTGTGTTATTGGGGCTCCATGTGTCCTGTTGGAGTGTGCTTAGGTTTCCCCTATGGGTCAAATACCACCTGCTGTTTCATGGTAGGAAAATTGAACTGGGGGGGGGATTTGCATGATTCTCTTTGTGTACCAAATCCAACCCACACATAGGGTTGCCAACTCCAGGTTGGGAAATTCCTAGAGATTTGAGGATGGACCTTGCGGAAGGCATGATTTGGAGAGGGGAGGGATCTCAGAGAGAGATAATGTCATAGAGTCTGTCATCCAAAGCAGCCCTTTTCTCCAGAGGAACTGATCACTGTAGTCTGGAGATTAGTTGTAATTCTGGGAGATCTCCAAGCCCCACCTGGGGGTTGGTAACTTCATCCACGCATGCCTGGGAACTGAGATTCCAGCACAGAATCTAGGCCCACATCTGGCCACGTGGACACAGGGGGAAACATGATGTGTAGATAAGGGCTCAGCTGAGAGGTTTGCAGGATGTCCAGTCAATGTGTCTCAGCTTAGCTCACCTAACAGGGTTGTTGTGAAGACAGAAGGGGAGAACTGTCTATGCTTTCCTGTGCTACTTGGAGGAAAACTGGGATTAAATTTAATGGGAAAGATCAAACCGATTGCAGTCTGTGCGTTGAATGAAGGAAAGAATCGTGCCTCCAGCCTTCTGTGTTGTAGCATCAACGGTCTAACTCAGACACCACGTTGATTATTGGCTTTCTCCATGAACCCTTGCAATCTGAAAATTGCCGTCTGGAAATTGCTACTTCCTTCTAAAGTTTCACTAATGGAAATAGGGATTCCTACCCATTGGGCATCTGTTAATTAGAGTTGCAAACCTCCAGGTAGTAGCTGGAGATCTCCCAGAATTACAGCTGACCTCCAAGCTACATAGATCAGTTCCTCTGGAGAAAACGTTTTCTTTGGAAGGTGTAATCTATGCCATTATGCCCTGGTGAGGTCCCTTTCCTTCCCAATCCACACTATCCCTAGACCCCACGCCCAGAATCTCCAGGAATTTCCCTACTGGAAGCTGGCAACCCTATTGGCTATAGAACAGCTGCAACTCAAACACTTTCTCCCATCAAACAAGAACATTTTCAGGTGAGCCCCCACCCTCCTGGTTTTCTGCAAACAATGCAAAAACGAATTATTCAAAAAGGCTTTTTTACTCAGATAGGAGGGCGATATTGTAAGGATGGGGTCTCAGATGCTTCGCTGATGAGTTAGGGACTTCAGACTTTACCACTATGTTACCTTATGTACTATCTGTTTCTTTAAGCATGTGCTCCTTTGTGCTACCTGTGCGTCAAGTATTATCCTATTGGGTAGTTCTAATGTCAGTCCTAGAATTAATTATATTCTGTTTCAGCATTTCTTCATTTCTGTATTGGATTCTTGCTAATGCTACGGCTTTGTAAACTTGTATGTATTGAATTGTATGTATGTATTGGGTATGCTTACGGGTACGGCTCTGAAGTGCTTTTTCCTAGCCACTTGTGTGTATTGTATTGTATGTATGTATTGAATTGTATTGAATTGTAATGCCCTTGACATTGACTGTACTAATCTCGCATTGTGTAATCCGCCTTGAGTCTCAGTGAGAAAGCAGACTTTAAATGGCATCAATCAATAAAATAAAAATAAATCAATTATTAACGAAGGTCGACCCTGCTTAGCATCGAGATCTGACCAGATCAGGTTCTCCTGGGCTATCCAGGTCAGGGCTACTCATAATAATGTGTTTTTTTAAAAGATCTCCTCTGAAGGCAAAATAGATACTGTGATTTAACAGGGAAAAGTAACAGAAAATAAAGGATTATAAATTAATTATAATTTATTAAATTTAATTAATTTAATTAAAATTAAAGATTATAAAACAAGTGTGTATAAGGTTAGACCAAATGCATCTCTGTATCTTTTTTTTGAAAGAGATCTTTTAATCTACAGGACAGCACAGAATCTTGGCCATTGGACCTACGTGTAAGCTATATTTTCATTTCTGTACACCTGCAGACATTTTATAAGTTTACATTAAAATTCCAATAGCGTCGAAGTTTTGTAACAAGGCACATTTCAGCCCTAATGTTCTATGATTTTTTTTCTGTCTAAAACTAATCATGTGGGGGGAGAAATGATAAAAAGGAAGCATTTTTCATATTTAACCTATTCAAAACGGAGAATGAAAATAATTACTTTTGTGCCGTATTTTGTATTCTGCTTTGTTTGATTGAAAGGGAGGGAGAAATAAACTAAAAGTGCGCCATCTTGTGGTGAAGATCATGTTCTTCCAACTTTCACCTCCCAAATTTCACTCATGAGCCCTTGTGAATTTCTGTGTGCAGCTGTGTGTTGCGGTATCGGAAGGAAGTTCATCGCTGAAATCCCACAAGCATAGGCCATGTGCCAAATGGAGGATGCACGAGACAGAAAAATCAACTTTCTTGTACTACCAGAAACCAGCTCAGAAACCCAATATCAGTTTAGACCCCTGGAACAAGTGAATTTGAAATGGCTCCGTCTTGCTTTTTACGCACAAGAGGCTAGGAAAAAGCACTTCAGAACTGTACCCGTAAGCATACCCACCTGGCATCTTCTTAACTACCCATCTGGCTCCTTCTTAATTTCTAAACCAGATTCTCTCACTTGTCTTCATTCTTCTCATTCTGCTTCCTACCTGGGCCACATCCTTCTTTCTTATGTATGCACTGCCCAGTCATTTCCCCATTTTCAGCCCCAGCGCCTAAAAACTAATCTTTTTCAAAATTTGCCATTTCTGGTTATTACCCATTGCCCTCCCACTTTCTCCATTATTTATTTGATTTTTATCCTGCCCTTCCTCAAAGAAGCTTGAGGACGCATACATGTTACATCCATTTTATCTTCACACCAATCCTGTTAGGTAGATAAGGCTGAAAGTTAGTATAAGCTCCTCCCTACATTTTCACAGCAGTGTGGGGACTTGCACCCAGGCCTCCTAGACCCTACTTCAACACATTAGCCACCACATAACACTGTTTCTGTGTTGTCTACCTATATTAATAGATAGGTCTATATATGTTATATATATTTGCCTATACTATATATTGCCCTGACCTGGATGGCGCAGATGAGCCTGATCTTGTCAGATCTCAGAAGCTAAGCGTCTCCAATGAAGACCAGGGTTGCAGAGGCAGGCAATGACAAACAACCTCTGTTAGTCTCTTGCCTTGAAAACCCCACCAGGGGTTGTCATACATCAGCTATGACTTGAGGGCACTCTCTGCACACTTCATACTATATATTATTGCCTGTTCCATTTGGGTTTGTCCCCTGTTAAACCATTGCATAATGTTTGCAGTGTTCTTGTGTATCCATCTTCTTCATCATCATCATCATCACCATCTGATCAACCTGTAGTTGCTGTAATTAAAAGTACTTTCACAAATTAATCAACTGAAGCTTCAGTTGATTAATCTATTGATTCAACCAACTGAAATGTACATTACTAATAGCAAATGGAAAGCTCAGGCACGGGCAAGCATGTGCTTTGTGACTGCCATACCTCTTGTATACAACCTGAATTCTTCCTTTGGCATATTTCTTTCTGCGTGTAGATATGGTCATAGTACTCCCATCTGGGAATCATCCCACGTCCATGTGAAGTGGACTCAAGATGCCTTCTGTCACTGACAAACCAACGATTGTTCTACTTGGCCTCCCCTCCCTGCCCCATATCGAGTTGTGTCAAGGTCTGGGAATTTCAGCATTCTTTCACTTTGGTGATGTAATTGCCAAAATATTTCCTTTGGATTCAGCGTGCCCTGTAAAAAACAGGAGGGCAGAGAAATCTTTGCTTGTTTGCATTACATGGTTTCGCTCCGGAATGAGGGATACAATCACATCAGCATTTTCTCATTGCTAGAGGAAAGCTGTACACTCTGAGCGGAAAACAGGATGCGATTGCCCTAGTTAATTTTCTTATGGGCTTAGGATTTCAAATATCACTCAGAAATACCAGCGTTTCTGCTGTTTCATTGACAGATTGATAGCCCGCAATGTGGTTTGTAATACTTCAGCAAACATCTTGAAATACTTATGTCATGATTGAGGTAAGGGTTTGGAGGGGAGGAAAACAGTTGGTTCTTTTTGCTACACTTTCTAAATGTTGTGCTTTAGATGAACGTTAGCATGCTGCTAACCCAAACAGTGGAGCACTCTGTGGAGTAAACAGGCATTTTTTCCCTTTTCGTTAAAATGCAGGGATTTGTGTAAGTAGAGATCGTATCAGGGCTACACATTTTCACGGAGATTTTAATCAGAGCTGATTAAAATTCCCTCCAAGATCAGTTTACAGGGCTGAAAAATGAAGAGGTTGTTGGTGTGGAGGCCACACAGTTGAATCGGCCTACCCTGTCTCAGATTTGATAGAAAAGACACTGTAAGGTGGCCAGTTCTTTCTAGTTCAACCAATTCTTTCCTGTTCATTTTGCCTTCAAGGTGATAGAAAATGGTGATACCAAGGGAATCCATGTGTCGATATAACAAAACATAGACCCTCAGCTAGCAGCCTACTGTGAATAAGAAAGGACTATGAGAGATCATAACATACTCTGGAGTCTCTATATTAGAACCCTAAGAAATGTAAAATGTTTATTATTTATTTTAACACTTCTTGGATAGGCTGTTACTGGTAATCTGCGTGAAGGCTTTGGGCCTACTCTGGCAATAGGGATGCCATGATAAGATTGCCCATCTCACCGGAAACTCTAGAGCTAGCCTTTGTCACTTCTGGGTATAATTGTAGCAACATCGGTACTGTTGCTGTTGAGCAGGCAGCAGGTGATAGGACTTGCTGACAGGAGGACTCCTGTCATGGTGGAGGCCTAGCAAGCATAGGCCAGGCCTGTGCTCCCTCATCTCTGCCCTCACCTGGCTTCTCTATCTGGCAACCCCAAAATTCTGTTAAATACCATAGAGTTTTGGTCAGTTCCTATGGTGGCGGTGTTAGTGATGTCACTTCTAGGTCTTCACTTGTAAGTGATGTCAAAACATCAAAGTCATTGTTTCCGCCCCATTTTCCTCACACTGCTCACCAAGGAGAGGGTGGGCAATGAAGAGTGTGGTGTTAGAGTTCCATTGCCCTCAGCGAATATTTGGCTACCGAAAAGTTCCCTGGAGGAAATGGCAGCTGCAAAGGACAGTCTTTATTATATCATATCCTCAGTGAGCTCCCTCCCCTCTTCCAAATTCTGGAATCTGCCAACCATGAATATTGGGGGGCATGCTACTCTGATCTTCTGAATTTGTAATGTTGCCATGTTGTCTGAAAGGAGTAACACATTTTGTACTCATCTACAGCCTCTGTACATGTTACATCAACCTTTGTTTCTTTGGGGGGTTGATGACATGTACCAAAGCAGAAAATCTGTTTGTTGCGTCTTTCAGACAACATGGCAGCCATACATATTGGGAAGCTCTATCAGTGGTTGCCAGCCTCCCACTACAAGTGGACTGTAATGTCTGAAAAGGAAGAATGTGTTAGATCCAGCCAGCTTTTTATATCAATTTTGCCCAGTTTTCCTCTTCGCTGCAGCACCTGGACCCACATGGCATTTGTCCAAGCAGGTCCCATGATCTCCTGGTCAAAGGAGTCCTCTCCTCCCCTTTTCCCCAGTGGAAAAGCTGGTTGGATCTAACCCAACATGCCCCTCTGTTGTTTCTTCTGAGTGGAAACTGCTCAACATTTAATCAGTAAACAGTGGACTAGTTGAACCTAATACTCTGAAAAAAGATCTATCAAACAGATCATTGTGTTCAACACTTATAATATTGTCTAGACTCCCAAAGAGTGTTCTTTCTAGGTTTAACTAACAAATCATGTGAGAAAGAAGACTTCTATTAGAAACCAGTTTGGTACAACCCTTTTCTTTACTTTGTAGCCCTCCTTTTGTTTGCAGTATGAAATTTTACACACGTGGAATTAAAAATTAAGGGTTGATCCAGACAGCTTTTTTTTTTTACTCAGTCCTGCCCAATTCCCCTCTTTACCCCAACCCCCATCCACTAGATTTGCCAGGAGATTTGTGGTGGTAGTGCCTAGGGAGAGTGGAGTTTCAGAGGATTGGGACATCACTTCCAGCTGATGATCTAGGAATCCAGAGCAGCATAGAGGATGTGATGTCACATCCAGGTGGAGGGGTGACGGATGTGATATCACTTCCAGGTGCCGCTCTAGGAATCCCACATCTCTATGGTCTTTTTACCATAGATATTGGGAGAAATTCCTAGAACATCACCACTTATACCATCTCCCCATTTTTTCTTCTGCTGCTCAAATTATCAAGGACAGGTGACAGAGAATGGGGGTGGGAGATTACACTCTGCCACCAAGACTACACATGACTTGCTCAGTCGGGTCCCATTATCTCCATCATCATATTACTTCATGGTCAAAGGTATCTCTCATTTTTTTCACCACCCAAAAAGCTGGCCAGCTACAACCCACAGTTTATCAAAATTCCATTTTGAGGGATCCTCTAACCAAAATGGAACATTTAAAAGAATTCCAAGCAGCCACGGTCCAAGTATTGCCTTTCCATCTTCAATATCTTTCAGTTCTTTCCCGTAAACCTTCTAGATCTGAAGTTCCGTGACAGAGAATGTAGTTTTTAAAATTTAGTTTAAAGGGTTAGAGATGCACATTGTTATTTTAAATGAAATTTTAACTCCGAGAACTTGCTTTGGGAATTTTCTCCCCTCAATTTTATTCCAGGTTCAAGAAAGACAAGGAACAGCCAGGCATGTTTAAATTCGGCTTGAGTGAGTAGTGATGACACTCATTAAAGGTCACTGTTAGACGTTAGCGAGAACATTTGCGATTTCACAATCCTTTCCCAAATTCTTAGTGCAGACAGTTTCTAATCAATGGCTTCCAAAGGTCTTTAGTCTGTTTCTACTTTAACCAGTTTCTGCCCACAAACATGTTCATGAAGCTGCTCAAAAACCCAAACAATTGCCAACATTTCTTTCCCCCAATCTGTGCATAGTTCTGTTGCAGGCTTAGTCAGATTTCTCAAAGTGCCAGATTGGAAACATATGCCTGAAGCAATTTTCCACCAAGGAAGGACAAGGCCGAAACCATAGCTCATACCCTGCTTCTGTGTTAGGTGCTGCCCCTTGATGTGGCACACATAGGAACAAACCCTGGTTTGCTACTGAAGGTAGAGTTGGATCCATCCTTGAACACATGAAACTGCCTTATACTGAATCAAGGTCAGTATTGTCTAAGACAGGCGGTGGCTCTCCAGGGTCTCAAGCAGAGGCTTTTCATATGCTACTTGACCCTTTCAACTGGAGTTGCCGGGGATTGAATTTGGGATCTTCTGCATGCAAAGCACATGGTCTTTTACTGAGCCACAGCCCATCCCTTCTTCTAGCAGTAGCACTTTCTTCTGGTGCAAGAAGTCTCCGCTCAATGAACAAGGAGACTCTTGCATCAAGGAAAGGTTCTTGGTGCTGGAGGAAAGCATAACTACTACAGGATTGTGCCCACAAGATCCAACCCATAGGCTCAGCAAGGAACCAGAGTCAATCCTGTTCTCTGACAAGCATTCCTGTATAATAAATATGCTCCCCCCCCCTGCATATCTAATTAATGCTTGACACTGAAATTGAATCCTTAAAGCGTAGGTCTAAGTACAAAACACCTCATGTATGAAGAGACCTCCAGTTGGTGCCTTTCCACCAGGCAAATTAATTAGGGTGTATGAAAAAAACTATTTGATCATTAGGAGTGTTTCCAGCTCATCAGAACTGCCTCCCCTGCAGACGACAGCCACTCAGGGCTGGCGTCAGCACATGGTGAGGTGGGTCAGCTGCTGCTGTGTAAAATAGGATGCTGGACTTGATGGACCATTGGTCAGATCTGGCAGGGTTCTTCTGTTCTTATGTCACCTAGTGAGCTTCCATGGCAGAGTGGAGACTTGAACTTGCTTCTCAAATCCTAGTCCAGTGTTCTAACCTGCCACCCTCACCATACAATGATTTCCTGTTCCCTCGAATAACTCTGACCTTTCTCCCTTCCCACCCTTCATGTTTGAAACTGCCTCTAGCAACAGCCTTTCTTAGTCTTCTCCCCTCCACCATTTTCCCAACCTGAGAAAGCCCTGGGTGGTGCTATTTACTCAACTAGGAAACCGATGTCTATTCCATCAGTATACACAGAACTCCCATTAGGACTAATAAAACCCTACTGGCACTGTTTGAGATTGGGAAAATGGTACGAGGAAATGCTTGAGTTCCCTCTGCCTGAATACCATATTCACAATCTGAATTAGGCCTGCATGTACCTTGGGGGAGATGGACTCCACAAATATATTTGCTCACCTGGCCTAGGGATGTACCCAGGAAAAATGTATCACGTAGTTAGGTCCAACCAACAGGGAGACTGCAATGAAGAAATCAGAAGAAGATTGAGACCGGCTGTGATGGAGCTAGATAAGATCCTTAACGATTAAGATGTCTCTCTGGGAACCAAGATAATCCAAACTATGGTATTCCCCACTGCCATGTATGGATGTGAAAGTTGGATGGTAAAGAAAGCTGACAGGAAAAAAATCGACTCATTTGAAATGTGGTGCTGGAGGAGAGTTTTGCGGATTCCATGGACAGCCAAAAAGACAAATAAGTGGGTACTAGATCAAATCAAGCCTGAATTCTCCTTATTCTAAAATGACAAAACTGAGGCTATCATGCTTTGGTCACATCATGAGAAGACAAGATTCTCTGGAAAAGTCAATAATGCTAGGAAAAGTGGAAGGCAGTAAGAAAAGAGGAATACCTAAAACAATGAATTCCTCTGTTTTCTCTCCTTGAGTGTCATGTGCCATCAAGTCACCTCCAGCCTATGGAGACCCTATGAATGAAAGACCTCCAAAACGTCCTATCATTAACAGACTTGCTCAGATCCTGCAAACTGGAGGACGCGGCTTCTTTTATTGAGTCTTTTATTGAGTCAATCCATCTCATTTTGGGTCTTCCGCTTTCCCTACTGTCTTCCACTCTTCCAAGCATTATTGACTTTTCCAGAGAATCTTGTCTTCTCATGATGTGACCAAAGTACAATAGCCTCAGTTTTGTCATTTTAGCTTCTAGGGAGAATTCAGGCTTGATTTGATCTAGTACCCACTTATTTGCCTTTGTGGTTGTCCATGGTATCCCCAAAACCCTCCTCTGGCACCACATTTCAAATGAATCAATTTTCTTCCTGTCAGCTTTCTTCACTGTTCAGCTTTCACATCCATGCATGGCAATGAAGAATACCATAGTTTGGATTATCTTGATCTTGGACCCCAGAGAGACATCTTTATCTTTAAGGATCTTATCTAGCTCTCTCACAGCTGCTCTTCCAAGTCTCATTCTCCTTCTGTCCTCGTTGCAGTCTCTAGAAAAGCAACTGCATCCTCACCTCAGGGTAGCATCAACTCATTCACACAAAAGACTTCCATGTGGTGGCCTCTTCAGCAGGAGTGGGCTGGGACACTGAAACAGTTTGGGAACAAGCTGAGACAAGTGGCCTCTAGAAAGGGTTTCCATCTCCGGCATGGAGGAATTCCTGGTGGTGGTGGTCTGTGGAGAACAGAGAACAGGGAAGAGAGGGAGTATAGTAGTGATATGGGGCCATATACTCTACCTTCTGAAGCTGCCCTTTCCTCCAGGGGAACTGATTACAATTGAGATCAGATGGCTCATGCACTCTTCACATCACAACTGAGATCAGTTCCAGGAGAACTCCAGGCCCTACCTGTTTGACTCAGATCAGACGTGGGTTAAAGCGATAATAGCATGGGCATAGGGTCACCCATTTACCATTGATGCCATTGTCCAAGTCCAGCCCAGTCTGAGGTGAGTGAATCCTGCAGCATGGCCAGGGGTCCTGACTCATCTAGCTCCTGGCTGCCAGTAGCCCTCAGAGACTGCAGTCCACCAGGAATTTTAAGTTCAGGGGCCAGTCCGTACCTGCTCCCCAGCTTTGTCTGAAAATATGAAGGTGAAAGTTTGAAGCATCCTTATAGTGTCTTAACATTGCTAATGTGGTCTATGATCATGACATTCTGCTATCTGGAGACTTACAAAAATCTGAACGTTCTATGTCTTGATTTTGGTATCTTCTGCCTACAAAGCATAACAACAACCACAACAATAACAATGTGGTTATATACCACCCTATTAGTACCCTGCTCAGAGTGATGAACAAAGTCAGAGTTGCCCACAATACAGCTGGGGAGCTGGGGCTAGAAATGGGCACAAACCGAAATACGAACCACAGTTTGTGACGAACCAGACCGGTTCGCGGTTTGCGAACTGCCGGTTCATCAGAGCCCATTTCTGACAAACAGCTGCGAACTTTAGGCTGGTTCGTTTGGTTCGGTTTTTGGTTCGTCACTGCAGATAGCCTGGCGCCGATCAATCAGTTTCCTAGGCAAAAGGGGATGGACTTCCTGCAGACCTTCTGCTGGCCCGGAAGTGACCTTCAGCTGACCCAGAAGTGATGATTTGCTGACCTGGATGAGATGTTTTCATGAACCAAAAGAGCAGGTTCATGAAAGTTTGTGGTTCATGAAATGCAATTAATCATGAACCGCATGGTTTGTTTTTTTCTGGTTTGTGCCCATCTCTAGCTGGGGCTCAGAGGAGAGGCTTATGCAAGGCCACCTGCAGAGTACATGGCAGTTGTAGGATTCGAACTTACAGAGTGCTGATTCACAGCCCAACCACATAACCACCTTTCTCATTGAACTATGACCCCCTTTAACATTCTAAGAGATACCACTGCCTGGTTGCTCTTGGCTCATGCACTCTATACATGCTCAGAGGAATTATAACTTGATCTCTCCCTAGTATTGAAAACCACATAGCAGGATTGAGGCCCAATAAACCTCTAGACTCTAGTGATGCCCTCTTTGCAGGAAAATATCAATGAAATAATGTGTGTTCCCTTGGAGGATTTAGGGAGGCAGAGCTGCAAATCGCAGTCACAGGTGCTTAATTCAGAAATAGAACAATGCTGTCACTACCTTTTAACATGCAACGAGCCTTCTGTTTCACACAGTCAAAACAAAAAAACTCCCCGAATAATACAAAAAGGAAAAAAGGGCCCATTTGATTTCCAAGTGCAGCAAATCAGCTGTTCAGCTCCTAGTAACAAAGTGAAATCCCAAGGCACTGCGCTGAAAACTTTACCCCCAATATGTCTATGTTTGAAGTATGTGGGCGGATTCTGGCTGGAGATACAGAATGCAATTCAATGTTTTTCTGACTCCTCCATTACCACTCATCGAATGGCAACCAGCAGTGCACTGAGAAAATGTTAGCTCTCAAAATAAAGCAAAAAGATATAAGGGTGACCAGATGTTCTGGGCACCAAATCAAAACAGTGGAAGGAAAGGGTATCTCTTATGAGAAGCCAGGAATTTCTGGGGGGTTCCTTGTTTATTAGTGCAATCCTCTGAGATCCAAGTAACCTGGAGGTGACAGGAAAAACATCTCCCCCCACCCTGATTTGGTGCTCACAATTCTTTAACCTGGGGGAGGGGGTTGAATTGTACCTGTATTAAACTTCTGGATTTCCCCTAAGGTCTGATCACTCCTTCTCAAAGCATGAATCAATTAGATATCGATACCGACATCAAACAATCAATCAGTCAATAGATTGGATTTCAAGAGATGTGCTCTTCAAGAGGAACGTAATGTCAGTGCAAAATAAAGGGGCAAGAGTTGTAAGGCAGATTTATATGATCTCCTTGGTGTATAGATGACTATAATCAGAGAGAGTCTCAGACCCATTTTAGAATGCTCTCTCTCTCTCTCTCTCTCTCTGTGAATCAAATGTCTGAAGGTCCATGTCCCCCACACATCCAAAATGAGAAGCTTGCCCCCCCCAGGATATTTATTATTAGTTTATTTATTAAAATACTTATATGCTACTTTTGTATCCGTATGGAGTACTTTATAGAGACGAGGCAAGCCTTCAAATTTTGATCCTACACCTTCTGTTTAAGGAAGGGTACAATATAATCCTTAAATCACTTTCCTCAGAATATGCCCTATTGAATAGGATTCTGAGTAGACCTTTTTAGGATTGTTTTCAAAACGGCTTAATTTTATCGCTTGGTATCTTCATCGCCTTAGTCACCACATGAATTAATTGAATGACCCATAGGTTATATCACTATGGATACATCCACTGCCATATCAAGGGGAAAGACAGTGGAGGGAGAGGTATATGTCTCATAAGATAGATGTCTGACAGACACACCGTCCCAACCAGAACAATTGATGATGATGATGATGATGATGATGATGATGATGATGATGATGATGATGATGATGATGATGATGGGTTAAAGTAGTCCCCTGTGCAAGCACCAATTACTGACCCATGGGGGGACGTTGCATCACAATGTTTTCTTGGCAGACTTTTTGTTATGGGGTGGTTTGCCATTGCCTTCCCCAGTCATCTACACTTTACCCCCAGGAAACTAGGTACTCATTTTACCGACCTCGTAAGGATGGAAGGCTGAGTCAACCTTGAGCCGGCTACCTGAACCCAGTTCCGCCAGGATCGAACTCAGGTTGTGAGCAGAGCTTGGGCTGCAGTACTGCCGCTTACCACTCTGCACCATGGGGCTAATAATAATAATAATAATAATAATAATAATAATAATAATAATAATAATAATAATACAAAAAAGCATTTGATTCACTGCCACACAGTTGGATTAATACCTGCCTGGAAATTTTTGGAATTAGTGAAAACATAAAGCTGTTCCTGAAGGAAAATATGCAAAAATGGAAAACCATGTTAATGGCTTATGGTGAAGAAACTGGGGAAGTTTGTATCATAAGAGGTATATTTCAAGGGGGATCCTTGTCGCCTTTAGTATTCAACTTCTCATTAATCTCCTTGACAATGGTCCTAGAGAAAACAAAAATGAGTTATTATATTTTTGATCAGGCTGGGAAAATAAACCATCACCTGTACATTGATGATTTGAAATTGTATGCAAAGAGTCCCACTGAACTTGAATCATTGCTTAATACAGTGAAAATGTACAGTGATGATATTCAAATGAAATTTGGCTTAGACAAATGTGCAGTACTCTCCATGCAACGTGGAAAAGTAAAAAATATTGACGGAATAGAACTTGAAAATGGCAACATTATGAAATCATTATCAAACAATGAAAATTATAAACATCTTAGAATATTAGAATTTGATAACATCCTGCATGTGAAAGTGAAAGAACTGACTCAGAAAGAATATATTAAGAGAGTACGAAAAATTCTGAAGTCAAAATTAAATGGCTGAAATACAATCAAGGCCATAAATACATGGGCAATTCCAGCGATCAGATATCCAACTGGAATAATAGATTGAACACAAAGCGATTTAGAAAAATTGGATCGAAAAACGCAAAAACTAATGAACATGCATCACTCTTTACACCCAAAAAGTGATGTTGACAGGCTATATCTATCATGAAAAATTGGTGGAAGAGGACTGTTACAAGTGCATCGGGTAGTGGAAGAAGAAAATAGAGGCCTGAATGATTACGTCAGTAGAAGTATAGAAAAATTACTTCAGGCTGTGAAAACAGAGAACATATTAAAAACAACTGAAACAAAGGCTGAATACAAGAAGAAACAGTTTGAGAATAGATTAAATGGCTGGAAGAACAAACCCTTACATGGGCAACATCTAAAAAATATTGAAGGAAAAAGTGACAACAGCCTAACTTGGGCATGGTTGAAGATGGGTACAATCCAGAAAGAAACTGAAGGTCTGATCTTTGCAGCACAAGAACAAGCATTGCAAACGAATGTTATGAAAACCAAAATTCAGAAAATCAGTGAAAATCCAAAACGTCGACTTTACCAGGAAAAAGATGAAACTGTGTCCCACCTTATCTCTGAATGCAGCAAAATTGCACAGATGGACTACAAAGCTAGACATGACAGGGTCACAAAGCTGATTCATTGGTTATTGTGTAAAAAGTATAACTTGCCAGTATCAAAGAATTCATGGGAACATCAGGTGGAAAAGGTGCTAGAAAATGAACAAGTCAAGATCTTGTGGGATTTCAGAATTCAGACTGATCGGCACCTTGTACATAATATACCAGACGTAACAGTTGTGGAAAATCGAAAAGTCTGGATAATCGACATTGCAATTCCTGGGGATGCCAGAGTCAAAGAACAAGAACAAGAAAAAGTGATAGAGATCTGGCAATAGAAACCACCCGACTATGGAAGAAGAATGCAACAGTAGTCCCCATTGTCATCAGGGCACTTGGAACCATCTCGAAAAACTTTGCAATTCATATGGAAAAACTGTAGCTTTCTGACGTAATGCCTACAGAAGTGCAAAAGGCGGTGCTACATATTACGCCGATATCTGGTTGATACTTAGGTCTCCGGCAGAAACCTGTATCAGCTTAGCAAGGCCAATCAATAATAACATGTAACTTCTGCTTATTGTTGATTGTGTTTCAGATAATTCGAACAACAACAACAACAACAACAACAACAATAACAACAACAACAACAACAACAACAACAACATTTGATTTATATATTGACCACTAAAAGCGGTTTACAAAGTGTGTTATTCTTATCCTCATGACAATCACCTTGTGAGGTGGGTGGGGCTGAAAGAGTTCAGAGAGAGCTGTGACTGACCCAAGCTGGCTTCAGTCAGAAGAGTGGGGAATCACACCTGACTGTCCAGATTAAAGTCCTGCCGCTCTTAACCATTACACCAAACAGTGTATGTCTACACTGCACAGCATCATTCCTAGGGGTTTCAGTACTTACTACTTAGCATTTCTCCCAGTCACATTGCTGTTTTGCTGGCTTGGAGGGGGCTCTCTTTCTGTATTAACTGGGTTTACCTCTCATCGGAGACATTTCAACTATCTGGCATTAACCAGTGTAAAAATACCTTGCTTGAAACTGCTGCTGTGGAACAGAAAGAGGACTTTCCCAATTTTTCCTCCTCCAAAAGGGGGGGGGAACCCCTACCAAATTGATTAACTACTTTCAATATTTGATGACAACATTAAAGAAAACATAATTTTTTAAACACATGGGCAGAAGCCTAATCTAACGTTTCTGCACATCCCTGATTCTTGCCCCACAATCTCAGAATGGGAACTAGTTAAAACTAGTCTAAGTAGAAGAAAATGGATGGCGCGAATGCATCCCGAAAGTCCCCGCTCATCAGTTTTCAAGATATTGGCAAGCTTTTCTGATAGCAATTGCCAAGTCCCCCAGGCCTGTTTAGAGAAATGATCCCCTGTGTAAGACGCGCATTCTTGCTATTACAAGTTTCCTGTGGTCCCTCCAAGCTTCTCTTTCAAAACCAAGCTATTCTTAATGACCTCTGCATTTCCTAATCGAGGTGTGGAGGGGAAACATTATACTAAGACAGATGAGCAGCGCCCGTCAGTTGTACCAAAAGGCCATGGAAAAGATTACAAACATCTACACTGTTAGTTACAGGAGCATTAGCCATAAAGCATGTAATCCTATCCAAACCTCCCTGCAACAGTGTCTCCGTATGCCAGAATTCGTTCTCGTTCTCTCCTTTTTTAAGGATGTTTTCTATTTTCATCCCATGATCCCATGTAATACATAGTCTTGGCATTTCTTATCACTTCCAACCATGCATTTCTCCATTTTTTTAATGTTTGTTCCAAATTTCAGCTCTGTGCATCCTTTTTTGCCTTAGACCAAAAGCCTATCATACATTTTCATCATTTTAATTAAACTCGGGCCAACACAGGGCAAATGTTTGATTTCGACTCAAAAGGTGCATGCAAATTACAAATTCCAGTCGATTAAAAAAAAAAAAACGTGGAAAATACCTCCTGCTCCATCTTTACAGACTAATAATAAAAAAGCAAATCTGAAACGTATGAATGTATATCATTTAAAAGAGACTGTGTTTAGAATATTTTTCAATGCATATAGCTTAGCTCTTTTTATTATCAACAGTGCATATTACATGCGACTGGAGTTCCCTCAGTTGCTCACCCTGTTTTGCCTGTCCGCTAAATCTTCTGTGGGTGTTGCAACTGGAAGGGGGATTTTTTTAATGAAGTGGGTAGGTGTGGGGAAGTATATGGGTGATGGAAGCTAAAAAGCAAATTACAGAGTGGGCTTTTTAGTAACTACCTACTATTTAAAGATAGCACTCTTGTCTTTTGCTCAGCTGAAAATGACTTGGAATGGTCAGCAACTTTTTAGGTAGTATTTTTAAGAAACATTTCGACCACAAATGCAATTGTAGGCTCGAATACTCCCCTGAGCCAGCTATGGGTGTTTGTTATTCCAAATATGGCAATTTTGTGGAGATGTAATATAAAGCGAGTGGACATTTGTCCCAAATGTGAGCGGTACTGGAGATCACCTCTCTTATTATTTACTGACTTGATACGTGTCCTTTGCTACAGTATTTAACTACTTTAAATCCAATTATAATACTTATAGGTATGTAACATTTTTGGTTTGTGTGTTTTTGTTTTTGTTTTAGTTGGTTTTGTAGAATAATAGCATAATACCCAAGCTTCACAAAGGTGTTTGAATAAAGTGAAGGGTGTTGAGGGGATGAGAAATATTGTGAGCCTCAATCAGCCCGCATATGTAAATGACCTTGAAAGATTGGCCCAATCAGGGAAGAGTGGCCGAGCTGGCAGTGGGCGGGGCGCAAGCAGGCAGGAGCCTGCTAGCTATACAGGGAAGCTGTATCCCTTTGGGAAAACACGGTTTACCTCTTTTTACCCCCTTAGGGGGCGAATTTCTTAAAATCCCTTCTTAGTGGGTGTTTACATCATGAAAGGAATGTTCTCCCCAAATTTCATGTTTCTAGGTCCAGGGGTTTGGGCTGGGCATTGTTGAGTTAGGATGAGTCTTTATATATATAGATTACATTGCTATCCTTCCTTTTCTTCAAGGGACTCAGGGTGGCACATGTGCCTCCATGTTACCTTCACAACAACCAGGGCTGGTTCTTTGGCCAAACTAAAGATGTGCCTCCATGTTACCTTCACAACAACCAGGGCAGGTTCTTTGGCCAAACTAAAGATGTGCCTCCATGTTACCTTCACAACAACCAGGGCAGGTTCTTTGGCCAAACCAAAGATGTGCCTCCATGTTACCTTGGCAACAACCAGGGCTGGTTCTTTGGCCAAACCACCCCAGCACTGCTGAGGGGGGACAGAATGAGGAAGGTACCAATGTACAGGCAGGTTCACTCCCACACATCAGTGGTATGTGAGTTGATTATCATAACCTCTTGGGACCACACGATTGTGGGTCAGAATCAACAAGCCCCTGTGGCAGGGGTGGCCAACATGGTGCCCGTGAGAGCCACGGCAGTGTTCCTGATTCCTGCCAAGTGTTTTGGGAAGTAGGCAGGGTCCAATGGAGCTTTCGTCCACCAGGAGACGTTGGAGATCTGATTGGCTATGCAGATCTTTAAAAATGTTGCATCGATAGCAACTGCCACCACAGCACAAGGGTCTTCACTTCGTAACTTAAGGTAAGCTGTATGGATGCAAGAAAATATTTTTAAACAATATTTTCATTATAAAAGGAATCCTTTTAGGTAGAGCTTCTGCCTGAAGTGTTGAAGAGTTATTATAGCCTCACTCCTTTGCATTTTATGGTTGGCTCCACCTCCTGTGGCAGCCATTTTGTGGTTGGCTCTGCCCCCAATGATAGCCATTTTGTGGTTACGCCCACCACCTTGTGTCAGAATTTGAAAGGTGCCTGCAGGCTCAAAAGGTTGGGAATCCCTGCCCTGTAGGAATGCACAGAAGGTGAATGGCATTGTCTGATTAAGGCAACCAAATACTTTGAACGTAAGGTTGCCAGCCTCCGGGCGGTAGCTGGAAGTCTCCTGGAATTACAACTGATCTCCAGGCAACAGAGACCAGTTCACCTGGGGAAAATGGCTGCTCTGAAGGGGGAACTCTATGGCATCATACCCCATTGAGGCCCCTCCCCTCTCCAAACTCTGCCTTCTCCAGGCTCCACCCCCCAAATCTCCAGGAATTTCCCAAACTGAACCTGGCAATCCATTTGAACGGGCCCTGACAACACCCCAAAGTTACCAGTGACTTTTATGACTATTGGGGAATTTGAACCTTGGCCTTCCCATGCCTAATCCAGCAATCTAAAGGCTAGGTCCAAGTGGCTGTAGCTACTTGAACCTGAACACTGTTATTCTAAGCACCAGCTTGAAAACCCACTGTGGAAGGATGGGCTAGGAAAAAGTATTCTAATCCAGTCAGGATGAAGAAGCTGATGAAAATCGTCTTTATTTGTTTGATCAATATATTGATAAAATTAACCCACATTCTGTATTCTCATTATTTTCCCTTTAATTTTGTTTTTTGCCTTTTTGTTTTAAGCTGCAGTAACTGCATTAGCTGAATATAAATTAGTAAAAAAAGAAAGAAAAATCTATTAATTGATCTTATGGTCATGTCTAGCACTAAGCCGAAACATGGTGCCGTGTGTTTTGTGAACATTGTCATCTCACTTTGTGAAATGCTGGAAAACTTTTGTTATGGGGTGACATCCGGGGTGTCAGGTTCTGGCAGTTAGATCCCCCTAGTACTCCACTGCACACACTCCAAGGTATGAGTTAAAGTTACTTTATTAGAGATCCATCAGTATCAGCAAACACAGACAAGGTAAAGATGGTCTTTAAGAATGAATAGAGCATGGTTTCCAGTCCTGAAAAACACCAGGCTAACAAAATACTCTACATCCTACAATAGCCCTGCAGAGAAGATTAGCATATCAAGCACCAATCCATATGCAAAAGAACCTCCTCAGGATACAGTGAAGCCTCCCTCCATTAGCATTCCACACCCTGGGAAACTCTTACAGGATGACTCAGCCCAAACCCACCTTCCTGAGTAGATATAAATTACCAGCCAACATCTTTTCCACACTGTGACACTGAGAGATCTCTGTCTTTTGGTGCTACACCTCTGAAGATGCCAGTCACAGCTGCTGGCGAAACATCAGGAATTACAATGCCAAGACCAAGGCTATACAGCCCGGAAAATCCACAACAACCACAGACAAGGTAATTGGCAGAAGTGACGTGTATAAGGTCGGAGGGGTTAGTTATAGGGAAGGTTCCCGCCTTTAGGACAGGGATGGTGATGGTTCTGGCATGAAGGAACCAGAGGGGGAGGGGAAGGGATTTTAAGACAGGAGACGAGAAGAACTGCAGGAGAGATGAAGTTATTGTCAGTTCCCAGGAGGAGCCGGTACTCAAGGAAACATTCCCAAGCAGCTGTGAAAACGAAAGTAGACATTGCGGCAGGCACATGTGAGATAAGCACCCTCAGCTAGATTGGCTCCAAAATGCCACTTCTCATACTCTCAGAGGTTCAATATATAATACAGAGCACAGAGAATACTCATAGCAGATATGTAGACAGACATATATGACACAGGGAGAAGAGGAAATGTATCCCCGGGGCTGAGGCAACTGGACTGATGCTGCCTTCTCCAGTCCAGTCATACACACTTGTTTAGGTGAGGCAGCAAACAGATGCACAACTGAATGGGCATCTGAATGCATATTCCATTGACTGGAATGTGTTGTGGATAGATGACACTGGAATGTGTGTATCATTCATACACACTGTGTTATTTCAATGGAACTGTAGCTCTTCTCTGCCTCCAAAGAAGGGTTTCCAGGTCCCCTTACCCTCCCAGTGGGTGCAGAAGAGACCTGGCTCTTACCTCCTTCTTGCCCTGCACTGCAATGTCACTTCCGGGAGACATCACTTCTGAAGATGTCACCATGCAGGCACAGGGGGCACGCCCACTTCACAGCAGGCAAATCTGGGTCTCAAACAAGCCTAATTCGGCCTATAGCAAAGTGTAGGAATACTCTCAGGGCGGTGCGATGACATAAGTGATGTTGAGTGCATCTAGGAGGTCCATTCCCATGCCTTCCTCCCCCACCAGCCAGGTAAGTGGAGGCGGGGCCAGAGGGTGAAAACGGGGAATCCCCTGCTCCCACTGGGGGGAATGGGATCCCTCCCTCCTCCAAAGCCCCATGGAGAGCATTAAAATGGAATCAAGCCAGGCAGGTAGGCTTGCCAGTCCAAGGGTGGCAACCATTGGGAGGCTTACATGTGGGGAATTTGGTGACATTACTTCTGGTGCAACCCAGAAGTCATATCCTTACGTAGAGGTGACACTCTAGCATTCACCAAAACTCTGTCGTTTAGCCATACAGTTTTGGGTGAATGCTAGAGCGTCGCCTAATGCAATGATGTCACTTCCAAGCTGCACTGCAAGTCACATCATAGCATCAGCCCCAATGCTGTCTTCTACACCCATTTCCCCATGTATTCATTTCACCGACTGCTCAGAAGGAGACCTAGAATTCTTACAGGGAGGGCATGTAGAAAGATGAGAAGGTCAAGAAGAGTGATCAAGAGTGAAGAAGTGAGAAAGTGAGCAGTGTGGAATTCAGGGCTATTCCACAGGCATTGTATCTATCTATCTATCTATCTATCTATCTATCTATCTATCTATCTATCTATCTATCTATCTATCTATCTATCTATCTATCTATCTATCTATCTATCTATCTATCTATCTATCTATCTATCTATCTACATTGTTTGTAGTCAGCCTTTCTCACTAAGACTCAAGGCAGATTACACACTGTCAGTTGATACAATTAATAGAATTAGACATCTAAGCAACATAATAGGATTAGGGTTTCAGAAACTTAAAACAAAGCAGAAACCTGAGGTGTTAAAAAACAGTAAATGGTATTACGTTAGGGGAAATACAAAGCAGTGAGAACAACATAATGCATGCAGCAAGAGATAATGCATCCCGTACACAGTAGTGTAGGCCGCAGTCCCATTCCCTTTATTAAAGCATCTTCCTGAAGCATTCCGTCATAATATAGCCCTGTGATGCCACTGTAAAATATTGTTCACCTGTTGGTGTGTGAACCGAATTCAGGCGACTCTCACAATCTGTGAACTGTGATCATGCAATTCCTAATCCAAGAATCAATTTGGCTTGGCACATCCTCTCTGCGTTAAGAGCACTGGATGAACGGAAACTCTGTTCCCTTTCAGCCCTACGAGCTCTCTGGTTTCTGTGCTCGTCCGTGGCATTCTTCAGTGTCTGGTACCTATGTTGTTACACCTGTACACCGAAATCTGCAAGCAAGATTCACTTGCACAGACCTCGGGTAACAGGCAAGCATTAATGGCCTCGTAACATTCTCTCCACAAAGAAACTTGCAAATGGGAACAGCTGAGACATCCACAAAACCTACGCATGTAGCTCGCTTATTCAATATGCAAAGCACATGCCGGCATGCATAGACAGGTGCATATAGATGCAATTAGCGTAGCTGAGCACATAGGTGCCAATTTGCAAATACCCCCAATGCAGGTGCATGTGCAAATACTGCTGGAATAATCAGTGTGTCCAGATTTAAATATTCAGCCTACACGGTCATGTCTATTTATGAACTCGTGTTTCCCATTTGGAGAGAGCAATGCCTATTTCTGTGCAGGTGCCGTTCCCAGTGCTATGAGGTATATGGACTGAGTTGCCAATGTTCGTGGGTATGTTTGATGAGTATGTGAGTGCATCAGCATTGTGTTCCAAACCCCCACGGCCCTGATTCAGGGATTCGGCTTGCACTTACGCTGCCATCTCAGCAGCCTGTTAATACTCGTCCTATGCGGAGTTACTCCCATCTGAACTCACTGACTGCGGTGCTTAGACAGGAGTGACTTAGCATAGCAGTGCACCATGACTGCGCTCTCCCACTGCATTTCTACTTGGAAGTAAGTCTCACTGAATTCACTGAGGCTTACTTATAGGCAGGGCTTTTTTTCTGGGGAAAGAGGTGGTGGAACTCAGGGGGTTGCCCTTGGAGAAAATGGTCACATGGCTGGTGGCCCCGCCCCCTGATCTCCAGACAGAGGGGAGTTTAGATTGCCATCCGCGCCCCTCTGTCTGGAGATCGGGGGGGCGGGGCCACCAGCCATGTGACCATTTTCAAGAGGTTCCGGAACTCCGTTCCCCCGTGTTCCCACTGAAAAAAAGCCCTGCTTATAGGAAAGAGTGCAGGGAACTGTGGCCTGCAACAGATCAAGGCATGCAATCCTAAATGCATTTGCTTGAAATGAAGCTGCATTAAACCTACTTCTGAGGAGAGATGCGGAAGCCCTGGCTTAGTTGAACCACTACAATGCACTTTACCTTTTACACCCTGGGTCACCTGGTGGGTTTTTGTGTAAGGTTGCCGACTTCCAGGTAGGTTAAAAAAAAGGAGAGAGATCACGGTACAAAGAAGAGAAGATTAAGGAATAGTTATAGTTGTATTTCACATGAGAACTTTGATTAAGTTGTAGTAGTAGTTATAGTTAGATTATCACGGTGGTTATTCCTTAACTTTCAGGTAGGGCCTGGAGATCTCCTGGAATTGCAGATGATCTCTAGACAACAGAGATCAGTTCCCCTGGAGACAATGGAAGGGGAGGTTTCTCCTTTCCTCAAATCCCACCCTCCCCAGGCTCGACCCCAGATATCCAAGAATTTACCAACCCAGAGATCTGAAGAAGTGAGCTGTGTGACTCACAAAAGCTCATGGTGGTGGTGGAGAGTGCTCTCAAGTCACAGCTGACTTATGGCGACCCCTGTTGGGGTTTTCAAGGCAAGGGACTAACAGAGATGGTTTGCCATTGCCTGCCTCTGCAACCCTGGTCTTCCTTGGAGGTCTCCCATCCAATGACTAACCAAGGCCGATCCTGCTTAGCTTCTGAGATCTGACAAGATCAGGCTTATCTGGGCTATTCAGGCTAGGGCCACAAAAGCTCATACCCTACCACAAATTTTGTCAGTCTCATAGGTACTACTGTACTCTTTTTCTGCTGCTACAGACAGGCTAACGCGGCTACCCAGCTTGATCTTTCTTCTTTGAGTTTTTCATTCCATGTCACAAAACACAAAGCTGCCTGAGATCCTTCTTGTACTAATGTAACACTAACTCGATGATGCTGGACCTGCTCTGTCGATGCATCCCCTGATATTTCTTTGGACAGACAACCTGATTCTTCAGTGGAGATGCCTAATGTTGACCTCATAGTATACCTTCAATAGGGAAAGGAACAGATGGCATAGCATACATTGCCTTAAAGCATTTCAATTGAATGAGACGGGATGTGCATCCCATAACTCTGTGCTGGCCTAACTCCTTTCGGCCCTGATCTTTTATAACTGTAAAACTGCTACAAAGGCAGAAGATAACAGAACATCTAAACGGGAATTAACATGAAGCTGGACTCTGTTTGGTCTTTTTATTACATTATTAATGAACTAGTAACAAAGCCCATTGTGGGAAAAAATACAATGAGCTCTAGAAAGGGGAGGGCAGGAAGGTGGGCATTGCTTCCTGCTCCGTGCCTGATTTCAGCTGGGTGAAGGTGGGAGGCAGGTATTGCCATCTGCTCTACTCCTGACCCCAGCCGGATGAAGGCAAGGGGTGGGCTTTGCCACCTGCTCCACGCCTGATGCCAGCCACGTGAAGGGGGGTAGGCATTGCTGCCTGCTCCAAGTCTGATGCCAGCTGGGTGAAGAGGAGGGAGGGCATTGTCGCCTGCTCTGTGCTGATTCTGGCGGGTTGAAGGGGGAGTGGGCATTGCCATCTGCTCCCCTCCTGATCCCAACTGGGTGAAGGCAGGGATGGGCATTGCCACCTGCTCCACTGATCCCAGCTGGGTGAAGGCAGGGGGCGGGCACTGCCATCTGCTCCGCTCCTGATCCCAGCTGGGTAACTGCGGGGGCAGGCATTGCCACCTGCTCCACTGATCCCAGCTGGGTGAAGGCACGTACTGCCTGTTCTGCACCTGATCCCGACCTGGGCTTCCCGCCACAGCATGCTCTCTGGAGGGATGGGCTGCCTCGTCTGGGCTTCCCTCCGCAACAATGCCCTCTGGAGGTGCACCAGGGTAGGGGGTGAGTTGTCAGGAATACAATTTGCCTTTTATACAGTAGGATGTTATTGTATCTCCTTCCAATGTTGTTGCATGCATTGGTCTGGGATAATTTAAACCAGTAATGTCCCATTTTAGATTAGATTGGATTATACAACGGGGTCCCTCAAGCCCAATGGTTCTAAGTATAATGTGCGATAGCAGAGGGCTGATCCAATCATGCATACTAAGCGAACTGACCTTCCTGGGTCTGTATTGTTTCAAAATGCAAGGCTAATAAGTGGTAACTCTTAAGTCTGAATGTTTCTTCTTGTTACGTTCAAGAACATAAAAGTTTAGCACACCATGTTGAAAGAGTGGCTATATTTTTATACCAACACACATGCAGTCTTTTTGTCACACGGAGAAATATTTCCTATGTGCTTCCCCAGATTGCATTCCCCCTTACCTCTAACGTTGCAGGTGGCTGACGAGTGGGTGGAAAAGACTAACGTGATTCGTTCTGATCAAGTTCCGTTCCATATTCACACATGCTCAAGTAGTGTTGGGACACATCGCAAGGAAGTCCTTCCAACGCATCCCGCCAAAAAGACATACAGTTGAGTCTCCATGAACAGTCTGGTGGTGCAATGTCAGAAAGAGCATGTCGTGTAATTTCTCCAGATTAGAACTGGATTATACTGAATGATGGCTACAGTCATCCTTATATCCTGCTCAGGCTAAAAATGTATTTGGAGAGGATGAAGGGAAATCTCTAGCCCGTGTTCCTAATTTCGGTTTGTTCGCAAAATGAAATGTACATTCACTCTCATCTCTGGCCACTTCTATTAATTTCTTGGATCTTAAGAAAGAGGGCGACTTCTCCAAGGATAATGCCGGGAGGGGACAGTTGTAAATTGGTATTTACTCCGGCCCAGTGCATTCTAACATCGCTGCACTGGAAGCCATCTTTCCACAGCTTTTTACCCAGTGATTTTCTGGGAAGTAAAACGATTCTCTAGAAAATGGATCAATTAAGGCTTCCTTCAAGTGCCTGCCTGTACACGCTTGTCTGCCCGCCAATAGATAATCAGTCCCTCGGTTCCAACCACTTCCACTCTTGCTTGATATTTCTAAGGATTCAAATACATCTTTCCAAAACAACTGCGCTTGGGTAATTTATAGATACTGTACTTCCACATGTGCTTTTATTTTTGGTTGTTGTTTTAAAATCAACTGGGTTCTAATTTGATTGGTAATGTTCCCCAAAAGCCATTCTTGCAAAATCTCTTTTTAACTGTGTCTAATTATGCGCGGGCATTTGCAAGATACCCCAAATAAGAGCATCTGATATTGTGTTTATTATTTCTCACACAAAGGGGGAAATCATAAATTCT